>NC_086103.1:110209869-110511535 GCF_963921235.1 Mobula hypostoma | reverse complement strand
CAGCTTTCCTAGCCCCCACTCTACATTTTCAAAATCCACCCTACCCTTCCTAGTTTAATTCCCCGTGTGGACGTATCGGCAGTTATGTCGTAGTAGTCATCGCTATTTCTGGTATTTTGCATCAGCTCATTGCTTTTCATTCCCCTGTTTTACCATAAAATTGTGCAAAGTTGTTAAGCCAGTTTAAATAATTTTAATAGCAATTCTTCTAAATCTAGTATTATTCATTATTTTACACTTGTGCTATTTAAATTCCCTGTAATTTATTCCCCTGCGCTGTACTTGAGTTACTATTTAAACATAAGGAGAAGGCATGTTACTTGTAATATTTACAGTATTTTGTCCATCAGCAAATTTAAAGTCTTTACAACCTTTGTGTTCAGCTATTCCTTGAGGATACTGCTCCTGCTCTTGCTTGGGTGCAGGCATCCCACTAGTACTGCTTCTTCCATTTCCTTATTGATGTCCCATGAAATGAAATCCTCATTCTCTGCTTTTTAACAGTGTACTGACTTGCCTGATACTTTCTATCTCATGCAAAGTTACACAAAGCTTGGTCAATAGTCTAGATGTTATTCATCTTGAGGTGCTGCTTAACAATTGTTCCACAAACCTTCGGCAGCAGCTGCTTCCTTTACCTATGTCATTGGTTCTTGCAAGCACCATGGCATCTGCATTGTCTTTCTCACGCTGACTTCCTTCTCCACTGCTTTAAGGTATCTCATACTCTCACACAACCATCTGGATACTCGGTCAAGTCCTGTCCCAAAGATCTAAAAACCCTCACTTTGTTAATCATATCACAAATCCTATTTAGATTAAACTATAACTCACTGAAGTATAGATCATTATTTTTTAACCTTGTTTTGACAGATTACCAATCAATCTGCTCTGAAGTGTTCTCCAAGGGTCTCAATTCCTGCAGTTCTAGACCAAACTTACACCTCCATATTCTACCAAACACATGCACTGCACCATGCATATGTGAGTAACAATGAGTACTGCATGGTCCATCTAGATTAATCTGTTTTCTCTCCAGTGACATCACCCATTGCATTGTGTAGCACTCTCACTTCACTAGAGAATTGCACTACACAGTAATCCTTCACTTTATGTCCCAATGCATTGCTTAACCTACGATCGCTGTCAAACCAGGGGACAAACCCAAGATCCGCAAGACCTGGCACATCCAGACATGATTAGCCTTTGGACAACTAGCAGGATGAAAGGACTACATGAGTGACCTCATTTTCAATGAGGGAAGAACCCAGCATGCAAATGCTAAAAGGCAAGACTGAAAAGTTTGCAAGCATTTATTCAGAAAATAGCCAACTCAAATCATTCTATCTGTAATCAAGAAATAGTTCTTTTTAGTGGACACAGCAAAATCTCTCAATTGCTATTATACATGAATAGTGCTGTCTATGAGGAGCTTGTACATTCTCCCCATGACTATGTAGGTTTCCTCCAGGTGCTCCAGTTTCCACATTCCAAAGACATATGGGTTCATAGCTTAATTGGCTACATGAGTGTAATTGGGCAGTGCAGGCTTGTTGAATCATAAGGGCCTATTATCGTGGCGTAAGTCTCTAAAAAATTCAAGTTTCAAAGATTCAGGTTACATTTATTATCAGAGTATGCATGCAGTATACAACTCTGAGATTCATCTTCCCACGGACAGCCACAAAACAAAGAAACCCATGGAACCCATTCAAAGAAAAACATCAAACCCCTAACACGCAACCAAAAGAACAAATCACGCAATGGCAAAAAACCGAGTGAAAAGCACAGAAGATAAAAAACATCAAACCACAAAGTCAACAAAATAGTCCAAGAAAGTTCAGTTTCAGCTCAGTTCAGTTCAAAAGGTGCTGTGTCGTTTGTGGACTGCATGCCGTAGAGCCAGTCTGCCCCGATCAGAAGCACACAAACTAGCAACACAATAAGGAGAAAGAAACACATCATAACATGAACTACAGGGTCCAGTCCGCAAGCTATGTCGATTAAACCTTGCCCAAGACCCAAGCTTCTGGCACAGACAGGGAGAGAGAGAGAGAGAGAGAGAGAGAGAGAGAGAGACAGAGAGAGACAGAGACAAAGAGAGAGACAGAGAGAGGCAGAGAGAGAGAGACACACAGAGACAAAGAGAGAGACAGAGAGCGAGAGAGACAGAGAGAGAGAGACAGAGACAGAGAGACTGACTGAACACAGGCACATCCTCCAGGAGCAGCACGTGAGAGCGCGAGAGGGAGGCTGGTCACTTGCAGACAGACGGTGCTAAACACCCACTCACCCTCTGTTCTCATCCTCCGTTCTCACCCTCCGTTCTCATCCTCATCTCATGGATGAGAACAATGAAATGAAAATATGAAATGATGGATACATTTCCTATTCAAATATATATCTATAAAATTTTATATATACTTGCTTTAGAAATAAATCATTGATATGAAAATTAATTGAAATTGGTTCAGAGATCAATTCAATGTAACATTCATCTTTAGGAATTGAATACTTTTTCCCAATCTTTATAATCTTGCCTTGATTCAGTTTGGACACTAGAGGGTATCAGATTCCCACAGAAAGAATATGCCATATATCTCACATCTGTCATTTATCCTAATGAATACGAACTCCCTGATCTCAGCTGACTTGAATCCAGCAATCCGAAATAGAAGTTACCTTCTAAGCCAAGCTAAATGATTTTGGAACAGAGTGGTGTTTACTAATGATTCAATTGTGCTTCATATAAACAATAAATTATATTTTCTGTATTGACAGTGAAATCAAAATCTAATTAGGTTGGGAGAGAAATTTAAATAGTTCTGTAGATTGACTGGAACTTAAAATGAAGCAAAGCAAATTAATTGTGAAGTGATGGAATTCAGAGGCTTCCTGGAACTGATCAGTGAAATGAAGATAGGCACATCGCATCGAGGAGGAAAGGTGCTTGATGGGGAAGTACACTCACAGCTGTTTTCTTTACTACTTCAGTCTGTATTCCTTTCTTTGCATTCTCACTTCCTAACTGTCTTATTTCAAAGCTTTTGTCCCTTCTCCCTCTCACGAGCTGCTCCCTGGGTTAGATCCTTCCAACCATTGAGCATATCTATATGCAGCGTTGTCGCAGAAAAGCAGCATTCATCGTCAGGGACCCCCATCACCAAAGCCACGCTCTCTTCTCACTGCTGCCATCAGGTTGAAGGTACAAGAGCCTCAGGAATCGCACCTCCTTGTTCAAGGACAGTTACTGCTCCTCAACCATTAGGCTCTTGAACAAAGTGGTAACTACACTCACTTGCCCATCCATTGAGATGTTTCCACAACCAATGATCTCATTTTAAAGACTTTTTATCTCATGTTCTCATTATTTATTGCTATTTATTTGTATTTGCATTTGCACAGTTTGTTGTCTTCTGCACTCTGGTTGATCTTTCATTGATTCCATTATAGTTACTATTCTATAGATTTGCTGAGTCTGCTCACAGGGAAAATGAGTCTCAAGGTTGGATATGGTGACATATATGTAAACATAGAAATTTACAGCACATTACAGGCCCTTTGGCCCACAATGTTGTGCTGACAATGTAACTCACTCTAGAAACTGCCTAGGATTTCCCTACCACATAGCCCTCTCTTTTTCAAAGCTCCATGTACCTACCTAAGAGTCTCTTAAAAGACCCTATTGTATCTGCCTCCACCACCTTTGCTGGCAGTGCATTCCACACACCCATCACTCTGTGTGAGTGTACTTCGATAATAAAATTTACTTTGAACCTTTGATCTTTGAACCACATCTACCTCAGCATCACCTTATCCCTTCATTCTAACGATCCATTCCCCCCTCCCCGACCTTCCTTATCAGAAAATAATTAAACTTGTTTTCACTCTTCAACCTTTCTGTTGAAATGTTAATTCTGTTTCATTCTCTACAGATGCTGCCTGATCTAATGTGTTTTCAGCATTCTCTGATTTTATTGCTGATTTTCAATATCTGTAGCATTTGTTTTAATTTTTCTCTTCTATGGAAAGCTTTCTTCACGCCTGTTGCTGAGTGAATGAGAGAGAGTCTCAGCTGTCCTAAGATTGCTGGCCACCAGACCCCGAGTCACTCATTGCTGCTGTTACGTACCCCGTAACTGGGTTGCCAAACCAGCAGAAATGGATCACTCAGTTGGAGTCTGGAGTACTAGAACTAAGAAAGTTTTATTAAAGAAACAAGCAACACATTAATCGAAAGGATAATAAATGCAACAGTTCAGCGATGATAAACGCACATGTGCACAGAATTAAGATAACAGCATCAATCAAGCTCTATCGTTGTCTAGGGGTAAATGACCAATTTCAAAGTGACTCAAAGTTCAGTCCAGTTAGTAGTTCAGTTCGCAGTAATCGTTGCCATGGCGGTGGACAACGTGGGGGAAGAGAGAGATAGAATAGGAACAACTCATCATTCAGAACACTGCTTCACTCACAGACCAGCAAGATGGCTCACAAACAGCTTTTGGGCGGGTCCTTGGTGATGTCACCTGAGGTCACCGACTGTGACCCCTCCTCCAGATGCGGTCGATCCTCTGCAGTGAACCCGGCACCCAGGCAAGGGCGGACACACACCGGGTTCCCGCTGATCGTACCTTTCCACCCTGGTCGTTGTCTGGTACTTCTCACCCACTCGTGAGAAGCGTACCGCTTCCAGGGTCTCGTTACCTCGGGTGGCGTGTGTGTCTGTCTTAGCGAACCTGTCCCTTTTTATCCCCCTGCTGGGGTATCGCCTGTCCACCACTTCAAATAGTTCAGGGTTCAAAGGGGGAGCCGCTCCAGACAGCTCCCTCTCCCACGTCCCTCCATTACACATCTCCAGACGCTGCTCCATTGTTCCTTATCTCTCCTTCCCCTGAGGGCAGGTGGCAGACCAACTGCTGATGCCACTGATGCTAGCCCAGGCCAGCAAACATCTTAATTTTATGTGTATTCTCGTAACACTGCGTAGACAGAACAAAAGACAAGTCACCAACTGTCACAGTCACTGGCATTCACAACTAGTTAAAATATAAAAGTAACCTTAAAAAAATAAAATTATTTTAAAAATCATTAAAAGATTGAACCCACACATAAGCAGTAAATCGAGGGATGAACTTCAAAGGGATTGCTGCTCATTTGCTTGCAGGATAAACTTGAAATAGAAATTATAGTGATTTTATATCAATTTATAAAAGATAGTGGGCATTTTTAAATCTAGGAAAACAATTCAAGCTACATAAATGAACATACAGAGATAGGAGAGAGTTTGAAAATCTGATTGAGTGCTGCCACAACAATAACCTCTCACTCAACATCAGCAAAACCGAAGAGCTGATTATTAACTACAGGAGGAGGAAGCTGAAGGTCTAGGACCCAGTCTTCATTAGGGAATTGCCAGTGGAGAGGGTCAATACTTTAAATTCCTTGGTACTATCATTTCAGAGAATCTGTCCTGGGACCAGTGCGTAAATGCCATTACAAAGAAAGGCATGGCAGTGCCTCTATTTTTGTAGAAGCTTGCACAGATCTAGCATGTCATCTAAAACTTTCACAAACATCAGGAAACGCATAGTGGAGAGTATCCTGAATTGAGGATTGTAATCTCTGGATTAAACCTGATAATGATGATAGAAATATAAGGGTAGAAGAGATAATTGTGGCTAAATAGTTGCTGCAGGAGGAAGGGTTAAGAAGGGTTCTGGATCATCAGGATCATGTCTGGGTTAGGTGAGACCTATACGGGAAAGATGGGGAGGGGCCACTATCTTTCCACAGAGTTTGTTCGTGCTTTGTGAGTAACATTTCAGTAATGTTGTAAATCCATTGTTTGATTAAGTATTCTTTGTTGTTTACATAATGCATTGTGGGTTATATGTAAAAGTACATAAATGGCATAAGTCATTAAGCGCATGTCTCACTTAAAGTAAGAATTAAACTAAAGTACATGCATTCCAGACTCTTGTCTTTTTCTTTCAATTAGTTTTACGTTTTAGAATTACAAAGCATAGCAGTGGCAACGAGGTATGTTTAAAATGGACCTGAAATGACTACCTACCTGTTGAAGCACATTGAGACATTTGGGATTTTTAAAAAGCACGGTAAGATGATCGAGTTTCAAAAAACTGCAGCACATGTTTTTTCAGAAGGGAAGAGACATGGAGTTAAAAAATAGGCAGAAAATTGACTAAATTCATGGGTTCATAAGCAGTGATAATAATCATAATCATAAAACCAGTACCAGGTGATAATAATCATAAATTTTTTAAAAAGCAGAAATGGCTGGCTACAGCAGAAAGATAGATGCTTTCGATTGCACATATACACTAGACCAATGCGGGTTTAAAGGTGAAACTTGAAGAAAATGCAACAGATTAGGATATATACAAGAGCATGTCAGGCAGACAAAAATAAATGGACTGCACAGGGAAGAGGAAAAGATAAAAAGTCAAGTTGCAGTTTCAATAAGAGCACCAATCTTCATACTGTTAAAGAAAAATCTGATCATCCTGAGAGTGACATAGGACTGGTAGCCTTGAGATTTAGAATGTGGAAACTAACAACAGGCAAGCAATATGGCTTACACCAGAAGTGAATGGCAAATTTTAAAAAATGAAATTGGACACTGGCTCAGCTCTTTCAGTCATTCCACAAAATGAGTTTGAATGGTATTTCAAAGATACTGAAGCCTGCAGATATCCAGCTAAAAGCTTATAAAGAAGAAAAAATAAATCTTATGGGAATGACATTCAGAACAGTGAAATACAACAAACAAGCCACATTGGTCTTGCACGTGGTAACAACAGGGCGGCAGCATTGTGGGGCCATGGATGGCTGAGACAACTACAACTTTATTGGAGTTCCATCTGCTCTCTGCATGCTGCAATAGAGCCAACTGAAAGCAACATAAGAGAGATACTAGACAACACTACAGCAGTGTTCAAGGATGGAATAGGAAAAATAGTGTTAAATGAAAATGCCACACGTAAAGTTAAAAAGCCTTGCTTTCTTATATGACGTGATAAAGTAATCAGTGAGGTAGATCGCATGGAGACTGAAGGAATTCTTTCCAAGGTTGAATGGATCTCACGGGCAATGCCAGTCGTCCCAGTATTCAAGAAGAATGGATCTGTCAGGATCTGTGCTGATTCTAAGGTCACCATCAACCCAGTACTGAAAGTAGATCAATACCCTCTGACCAGGATAGAAGATATCTTTCTGGAGAGAGTCACTTCAGCAAAGTGGACTTAGCTGAGGTCTACCTACAGATGGAAATGGAAGAAGAGTCCAAAGTGTTTCTCACCATAAACACTCATAAAAGACTTTACCTCTATAATAGGCTTATTTTTGGATCTGCACCTGCATTCTGGCAGAAAGTTATGGGCCAGCTGTGGCAAGGCTGTCCAGGCACTCAGTGTTACCTGGATGACATCATTTTTTCCAATAAGGATGACAAGGAACATCTCGAAAATGTCTAGACAGTGCTAAAGAATCAGAAGATTATGGGCTCAGAGCACAATGCAACGAGTGTGAATTCTTTAAACCAAGCATGTACAAGAATCGATGTACAAGAATTGCACAAATCTGCTGGGAAAATTCAAGCAGTGGTGAATGCACCAAGGCTAAAGAATATGTCACAGTTGCTGTCCTTTATAGAATATGTCAATTATTATAACAGGTTCCTGCCAAAACTGGCTACTGTGCTCCATCCCTTGAACTCATTACTACAGATCGGGATGAAATGGCAATGGACAAAGCAGTGTGAGGTGGCTTTAAAGAAGATAAAGGAAATGGTGATGTCAGACACTGTACTCACACATCATGATCCACATTGTCCAGTGGTACTTGTCTGTGATGTCTCGACTTATGGTATAGGTGCAGTCATGTCACATGTTATGAGTGATGGAGGTGAATGCCCCCCTAGCCTTTACATCACATTCCCTTACTGCTGCAGAAAAAAATTACATACAGATTGACAGAGAGGCCTTGAGTCTGGTTTGGGGTGTAAAGTGCTTCAACCAGAACCTGTAAGAGAAAGAGTTTGCCCTTGTTACTGATCATCAACCATTAATGTCCATTTTCAATCCACAGAAGGGTGTTCCACTAACAGCAGCCGTATTAATGGACTCGGCATTAATGGAGAAGACAGGAGGAGGGAGGGATGGATCCAAGAGCTGGACAGTTGATAGGCAAAAGGGATGGGGGGGGTGAAGCCCAGAGGATGGGCAAGGAGTATAGTGAGAGGGACAGAGGAAGAAAAAAGAGAGAGAGAGAAAGAATATATATATATATAAAATAGTATAAATAAATAAAGAAAGAAAGAAAGAACGAATGGGGTACGAGGGGGAGGTGGGGCATTAACAGAAATTAGAGAAGTCAGTGTTCATGCCATTAGGTTGTAGGCTACCCAGAAGGAATATAACCTGAGTGTGGCTTCATCTTGACAGTAGAGGAGGCCATGGATAGACATGTCAGAATGGGAATGGGATGTGGAATTAAAATATGTGGCCACTGGGAGATCCTGCTTTCTCTGGCGGACAGAGCATAGGTGTTCAGCAAAACGGTCTCCTAGTCTGCGTCGGGTCTCGCCAATATATAGAAGACCGCATCAGGAGCACCAGACGCAGTATATCACCCCAGCCGACTCACAGGTGAAGTGTTGCCTCACCTGGAAGGACTGTCTGGGGCCCTGAATGGTAATGAGGGAGGAAGACCTTATAGTTCCCACACCCCGCACATCCTGTTTCTACCTCCTACCCAAGATCCACAAACCTGCCTGTCCAGGCAGACCTATTGCCTCAGCTTGCTCCTGCCCCACCAAACTCATTTCTGCATACCTCGACACGGTTTTATCCCCCTTTGTTCAATCCCTTCCTACCTATGTTCATGACATTTCTCACACTTTGAAATTTTTCGATGATTTTAAGTTCCCAGGCCCCCACCGCTTTATTTTCACTATGGATGCCCAGTCCCCATATACTTCCATCCCCCACCATGAAAGTCGCAAAGCTCTCCACTTCTTTTTGGATTCCAGACCTAACCAGTTCCCCTCTACCACCACTCTGCTCCGTCTAGCGGAATTAGTTCTTACTCTTCATAATTTCTCCTTTGGCTCCTCCCAATTCCTCCAAACTAAAGATGTAGCCATAGGCACCCATGTGGGTCCCAGCTATGCCTGCCTTTTTGTTGGCTTTGTGGAACAATCCATGTTCCAAACCTATACTGGTATCTGTCCCCCACTTTTCCTTCGCTATATCGACGACTGCATTGGCGCTGCTTCCTGCACGCATGCTAAGCGCGTTGACTTCATTAACTTTGCCTCCAACTTTCACCATGCCCTCAAGTTTCCTGGTCCATTTCTGACACCTCTCTCCCCTTTCTTGATCTTTCTGTCTCTGTCTCTGGAGACAGCTTATCTACTGATGTCTACTATAAGCCTACGGACTCTCACAGCTACCTGGACTATTCCTCTTCTCACCCTGTCTCTTGCAAAAATGCCATCCCCTTCTTGCAATTCCTCTGTCTCCATCGCATCTGCTCTCAGGATGAGGCTTTTCATTCCAGGACGAAGGAGATGCCCTCCTTTTTTAAAGAAAGGGGCTTCCCTTCCTCCACCATCAACTCTGCTCTCAAACGCATCTCTCCCATTTCACGCACATCTGCTCTCACTCCATCCTCCCGCCACCCAGCTAGGAATAGGGTTCCCCTGGTCCTCACCTACTACCCCACCAGCCTCCAGGTCCAACATATAATTCTCCGTAACTTCTGCCACCTCCAACGGGATCCCACCACTAAGTACATCTTTCCCACCTCCCGCCCCCGCTTTCCACAGGGATCGCTCCCTACGTGACTCCCTTGTCCATTCGTCCTCCCCATCCCTCCCCACCGATCTCCCTCCCGGCACTTATCCTTGTAAGCGGAACAAGTGCTGCACATGCCTTTACGCTTCCTCCCTCACTCCCATTCAGGGCCCCAGACAGCCCTTCCAGGTGAGGCCTTCCTGTGAGTCGGCTGGGATGATATTTTGCGTCCGGTGCTCCCGATGCGGCCTTCTATATACTGGCGAGACCCGGCGCAGACTGGGCGACCGCTTCACTGAACACCTATGCTCTGTCTGCCAGAGAAAGCAGGATCTCCCAGTGGCCACACATTTTAATTCCACATCCCATTCCCATTCTGATATGTCTATCCACGGCCTTCTCTACTGTAAAGATGAAGCCACACTCAGGTTGGAGGAACAACACCTTATATTCCGTCTGGGTAGCCTCCAACCTGAAGGCATGAGCGTTGACTTCTCTAATTTCCGTTAATGCCCCTCCTCCCCCTCGTACCCCATCCGTTCTTTATTTATTTATTATTATTATTATATATATTCTTTTTCTCTCTCTCTCCTTTTTCTCCCTCCGTCCCTCTCACTATACTCCTTGCCCATCCTCTGGGCTTCACCCCCCCCTTCTTTCTCCCTAGGCCTCCTGTCCCATGATCCTCTCATATCCCTTCTGCCAATCAACTGTCCAGCTGTTGGCTCCATCCCTGCCCCTCCTGTCTTCTCCTATCATTTCAGATCTCCCCTCCCCCTCCCACTTTCAAATCTCTTACTATCTCTTCCTTCAGTTAGTACTGACGAAGGGTCTCAGCCCGAAACGTCAACTGTACCTCTTCCTAGAGATGCTGCCTGGCCTGCTGTGTTCAGCAGCAACTTTTATGTGTGTTGATTGTTTCACAGCCACAAGTTTCACCTGCCGAGCAGAGTGTCCCCCACCCACCTGGTCAGGAAAGACATTTTCCCACATGAGTATCATATCCTCCACAACGATTAAATCTTTTGGCCTGAATAGGGTAGTTTAAAATTTACCAAGCTGTAGATGTCTATATAGCAGTTGCATTACTGTATATAAATAAAAATGTGTGTGTCTGTGTGTGTGTGTGTGTCTGTGTGTGTGTGTGAGTGTGTGTATCAGTTGAGGTGCATACTATAAGCAGGGAGGATTGTTGTGTTTAATATTTCAGTGATATTTGAGTAATATTGTAAATATATAGCTTGATTAAGCATTCTGTGCCATTTACATAATGCATTGCAGATTATAACCAAAAGTACGTAAATGGCATATGTTATTTTGGCGCCACATCATATATGTACATCACTTAAATTAAAAACGAAACTAACATACACACATTCTGAACTCCCATCTTCTACTTTTAATTAGTTTTATGTTTTGGAGTTACAAAACATAACAGTTCACACTACTCCAGAGGGTTTAAACTAACTTAACAGGAGGTGGGAAGAGAAGTAGCAGTGCAGCAGAGGAAGACATTAAGTCAGATGCAGAGGATAAATTTAGTAAACCCAGTGGGCAGAGTAGACAAAGACAGCTTAAGGAGCAGGGGAAGACTGGTCCTTGTCTGCCTCTACCTGTCATTCTCCTGCCTCTGCCTTGCTGACTCACTGCTCTCACTTGACAACCTGACTCCATCTGCCTGGGTCCTTCACCTCTCGTTGGTCTCCTATTATCAACAGCCCTTGTCTCACCATTATCTCTCTCTCCTTTATACTGCCTATCTTCCTTCTCCACTGTCGGTCCTGCTGCACAATTTCGACATGAAACTGACGACTCCTTCTCCCCACAGATGTCCTCAGTCTGCTGAGTTCCTCCAGCAGGGTGGTTGTGCTCCATTATCTCAATTTACAGTTCCGTGCAAAAGTCTCAGGCACATATTTATAGCTAGGGTGCAAAGTCTTTTGTACAGTGTTGTATTTGTCAACGTGAAGTGGAGAGCAAGTTTGTAAATCAGGTGGGAGCAAAGGATCTCGGGAATGACAAGGGAGGAGTGCCAAGAGAGAAGTGAGGGACAGGTGGCAGAGAAGGAGTGCCAGGGATGGGGTTGGCAAGGGTGCAGACACACCCAAACCCTGAGACACCAGGCAAGGTCATTAGATTCCAAACCATTGGCTGATTGATCATTACAGAATGTCTCTCTGGTGCTTCCCACTCCCTCTCCTCTCCCTCCCCTCTCCCTCCCCTCTCCCTTCCCCTTTTCCCAGCCATGATTCCATTTTCCCTGCCCCCTTCCCGCTCTCAATCCACAATTGATACATGTATAAGAATCAGGTTTACCATCAGTCACATATGTCATGAAATTTGAGACCAGGTCAAAGTGCCCCTGTGGGGCAGAATGGATCAGAACTTTGGCAAGACCACTTTCATTGGCTCATTCTGAATGATCCTTTGTTCTCTTCACTCATGTGTCTGATTACCTGATGGTGCTGTGGCTACGCCTGAGTTTTGATGCCAGCACGCAGTGTCCCCAAAGCACCGGCAATGTGACTGTCATCCATCTACACCTGAAATGATAAGGTCTGAAATGAGATATAGATGAGACTTTCCATTGGGTGAGGTTGACCATGGATGTTGCATCTGAGCTGTCTGTGTGATATGCAACCCAGGGCAGGGCGATGTGGAGAGTGAGCTGTTGCTCCTGCAGCAGGCTCCCCCTCTTCACACAGCCGATGGATTCAAAGGAATGGCAGAGACCAATAACAGTTTGAGCCGGCAGCATCGCAGGAGTTGCCAGTCAGCACTGACCTCAACATAGGACTGCCCTAGGGACTTCAGCTTTTTCCTTGGGGTTTATTCCCAAAGCCTGCGAGGCAGCAGAGGTTTGATACCAGAGCTTTCCTTCTCTTTGAAGCAACTGGTTTCAAAGTGCCAGTATACTGACTTTGCCCCTTCTCTTGTCAGTAGAAATGGTTCCGCCAGGATTTAGTAGCTAAACCACATGTGAAATCCAAGAATAGACAAGAGAAAATCTGCAGATGCTGGAAATCCGAGCAACACCACAAAATGCTGGAGGAAATCAGCAGGCCAGGCAGCATCTATGGAAAAGAGTGACGTTTCTGGCTGAGACCCTTCATTGTGTGAAGTCCAAGAGCTGGACTTACTTGGTTGGCAGAGGCTATTTAAGACATATGCCAATGGGAGTATTTAATAGGTGGAGAGAGCTTATCCCCACTACCTATAACAACCTTAAGGAACCTACAATGGGATATAGATGTCTTCATTGAACCTCAGTCTAATAGTTCCACATCGCAGACCTCTGTGGTTGTTTCCAAAAAGGCAGTCTGGGGCAAGCCCCAACTGTTGTTGGAAGATTTCCAACTCAGTTCATGACTCATCATAATCTACCCAAAACATACTTGTCTTTCAGTGCAAGAAACTGCACTGTGACACATTCCAACATCCAGGACTATGATTTTAGATATACAGGAAAGCTTGATGATTGGTCACGTAGTGTGTCCTTTTCCCCACAGGTTTTTCAATTGCATACTTGTTGCCTTCTATAAGTTACTGCTGAACCTTTTATAAAAGCAGGAAATCAAGAATCAACCTAATTTGCCATTTGTATTTACATTTGTATTTGTATTTGCTGTGGTGTGTTGGTGAGACATGCAATGATAAACAACATTCAACAATTAAAAATAACAAAGAATTATATAAAAAATAATGTTAGAAGTATGGATATGAAATAAAGTTTGCATAAATACACAAATACCAGCATGCATTTATAATATAAAAACGTTACAGGAAGTGGTTTAAAGAGTTTACAGTACATTGCAGGACTGAGGTAATCGTGAGAGCTGGGTAAGGTCAGCAGAGTTGTGCTAAAATGTCATGAAGTTTGTTTCTGTTATCACAGACGCTGCTTGATCTGCTACGCAATCTAACTCTTTACAGTTTTTATTGCAGATCCATGGCACTTTGCTTGTGTCTTATCTTAGAATATGCTTCCACTGTCTTTAAAACTGGTTTGCTCCCAACAAAACAATTCATTTTACAAGAATATGTCTTCACAGTAACTTTCTGCTTCTTTTCAAAGGTTCAAAGGTCCAATTTCATGTCAGAGAAATGTACACAAAATACATCCCAAAATACTTTTTCTTTGCAAACATCCACAAAAACAGAGAAGTGCCCCAAAGAATGAACGACAGTTAAAAGTAGAACCCCAGAGTCCCCACCCAGCTCCCCTCCCTCCCGCGTGTAAGCAGCAGAGAGCAACAATCCCCCTCCCCCCACTGGCAATAAAAAAAGCATCAGCACTGTCACCGAGCACTCAGGTGTGAGCAAGGCAATATCAAAGACACAGATTTGCAGTTACCCCAAAGACTTCGCGTTTCACCTGGCATTTGACATACCACAGGTTCTCTCTCTCCCTAGTAAGAGAGAAGGAGGTGTCTCCGTTTTCCCAGCAAGACATAATGAACAACTCACTAGTTTACGATGTTAAAAGTCCATTACATCGCTTTTTTTGAGCTCTGTAGCTGAAGATTGCAAAGATCACAGGTTTTTGAGAACACAACTGTAGATTTTCCGGCACATGGGTCTCCTGCTATGATACCAACCCTCGATCCGCCTACTTCCAGAGCCCCAAGATCCTAGGCTTCCAAATCTGAGCTGGACTCTCAGGCCGAACCTTTGGCGGGCCAAACAACAGTCAGTCCTGAAATCCCGAGAAAGGGTCCCATTCCCACAAAGAATCAGTAAGTGAGTAACTCCTGGTCAGGGTCTTCAAAAGAACCCTGAAAGAGAAAAATAAAGATATTAAAGATGGAAATAGAGCTGTTTCCGAAGATGTAAGCAAAGGAGTCGTTCTGTCAAGTATCTGAAACAGGTAGATTTCCTTCATGACTTTACTGATTAATAGTCATAACATGGTAGAATGATCCTCCACCACTCTTTCTAAGCTTTCCAGAGTACTTACAGAAATGAGGAAAGATAATGATAAGGCACGAGGAACTTCCATAATATTTATGAAGATAATATATTAGAACCTTGTATCTGCACTTTAAACAAAATCTGCATAATTGATTTATTATGTATATTTTTGTAGTTATTCAATGATTAGCGTGCAGAATATTGAGCCTTGCCTGAATTTATATTACTGCTAATCTGATCTATTCAAGTCACCAAATAATCCCACTCCAAAATTCAAGACCAGATTGAAACTTCAGTATTGCTCTGAGTGAATGCTGCAATGTCAGTAGTGTTGTCTTTTTGCTGAGCTATTAAACAGAGGCCCTTTCTGCCAGCTCAGGTGATAGAGCCATTTATCATCTGCAAAATAACAAATTCTCATAATACTCAGGCCACATTTACCCTTCAGTCAACATCAGCAAAGTCATTAAACAGGGAAATGTTGCTTTTGTTGATTGTGGAGCTTTGCTGAACATAAATTGGATGCAGTATTGCATAGTCTACAATTGAAGACAGGGTGAAAAGTAATCGACTGTAAAGTCTCTTTGAGATGAGGAAGCTATTATATAAAACAATTTTTTTGTCAGAAGCCAATGTTTGTGTGATATCAACATTTTAATTGAATTCCACTTCTAGATCTTGAAATGTGCAACACAATTCAACATTAATACCTTAACTGTCTGCTGAGTAAGAAGAGTGATAATTATAAAATCAGTTAGGGGTTAAGGAGAAAGCTTTTCTTTATATCAGCGGCACAAGAAGTGAACAATTGCACAGCTCAGTGCACAAGAAGAAGTGATTGCCAGATTTACCAGACGCAATAGATAATTTTATTTAGTAGAAGACTATCACAAAATCCTTTTGTTGATTTTATTTCAGAAAGTAATCTGTGACACCTTCCTGAAAAATTCAGAAAAGTTAAGTGCCAGGAGATCAGAGACCAAGCACACATCTCATTGCTTGTATTAGCAATTTTAAAATTAACAAATGTAATTTGAGATCTATGGTGAGAAAAAATCAATGTTTTTTTCTCATCTACAAAACAGAACCTTGTTAGCATGGCAGATCAGTACTTAGAGTCTTCAGTTATTGTATTTCGATCTACTCATGCCCTGTCACTGATTTAAATCACTAATTATAACAGGACTGTCAACCGCATAAGGATCTTGCATTTTAAATTGTGTCAAAGACAACCAAATAAAAACCTCATAGCAGCATACATTTGCTCCAGGTTCTTCACTATTACATCAAAGAAAATAATAACTGCAAGTATAAAAATTTATTAGGAAGACAGTCCCCTAACAATCTTGAGGCTTTGTGCTATTGCTGGAATTTGTATGGTCCAGATTGACTGTGGAAGTTTTACATTGTTTGAGAACTAGACACACTACATGGCTCTGCTGAGCACAATCAAGTCATAAAGTCATCGAGCTCTACAGCAGAGAAATGGCAGCTTCCACCCACCACATTCGTGCCAACTTTGCACATCTACACACATCCTCTTTGTATGCATCACATCCATGCCCTCTCTGCTTTGCCCATTTAATTGACTTTCTAAAGATGTCTTAAACCAATTGATTGTATCTGACTCCACCATCTCCTCTGGCAGCAACTTTCAGTTATCAGCCACTCTCTTTGTTTAAAAAGCAACTTAAACCTCAAATATACTTTAAATCTCTTTCCTCTCAGTCAAAACTATGATTTCTTGTTTTTGATTCCACTACAATGGGGAGAAAAGTTCTAGCACAATCTACCCTATCCATAACTCTTATAATTTTAAATACCTCAATTAGGTCACCCCCCAACCTCCTTTTCCTTCAAAGAAAATAAGGTCAACCTCTCCATTCTCTCTCCATAGTTAAGGTCTTCCAATCCATGCAACATCCTTGTGAATCTTCTCTGCACACATTTCATTGTAACCATATAGTACAGCAACAGTAACTGCACACAATGCTCCAAGTCCAGCCTTATCAGTGTTTTGTGAAGTCGCAACATAATCTCTCAACTTACCTGCCCCAATGTGTAGACCTTTGATGGAAAGCATGTCAGAAGACCTCTTCACCATCCAATGAATCTCTGTTGCCTCTTCAAGGAGCTAAGGACTTTAATCCTAAGGTCCCTCTGTGTGATAATATTCCTTATGACCTTTTAGTTTATATGTCCGATGTTTACTTGACTAAGTTTTCCTCCTTGAGTACCGTTGGGGGGGGGGAATGGCCTACCTGGGGGAAGCAACAGTGGTCATGCCTCTGACACAGAGTCTGGTCCTGTGGCTCAGGAGGGTAGGGAAAGGAAGAGGATGGCAGCAGTGATAGGGGACTCTATAGTTAGGGGTTCAGATAGGCGATTCTGTGGACGCAGAAAAGAAACACGGATGGTAGTTTGCCTCCCAGGTGCCAGGGTCCGGAATGTTTCTGATTGTGTCAACGATATCTTGAAGTGGGAGGGAGAACAGCCAGAGGTCATGGTACATATTGGCATCAACAACATAGGTAGGAAAATGGAGGAGGTCCTGAAGAAAGACTACAGGGAGTTAGGAAAGAAGTTGAGAAGCAGGACCTCAAAGGTAGTAATCTCGGGATTACTGCCTGTGCCACATGACAGTGAGTATAGGAATGGAATGAGGTAGAGGATAGATGCGTGGCTGAGGGATTGGAGCAGGGGGAAGGGATTCAGATTTCTGGATCACTGGGACCTCTTCTGGGGTAGGTGTGGACTGTACAAAAAGGATGGGTTGCACTTGAATCCCAGGGGACCAATATCCTGGCAGGGAGGTTTGCTAAGGCTATTGGGGAGAGTTTAAACTAGAATTGCTGGGGGGTGGGAACCAAACTGACGTGACGGAGGAAAGGGAGGTTGGCTCACAGATAAAGCAAGCTTGGAGACAGTGTGAGAGGGAGGATAGGCAGGTGATAGAGAAGGGACGCGCTCAGTCTGATGGTTTGAGATGTGTCTATTTTAATGTGAGGAGTATCATGAATAAAGCGGAAGAGCTTAGAGCGTGGATCAGTACTTGGAGCTATGATGTTGTGGCCATTACAGAGACTTCAATGGCGTCAGGGGCAGGAATGGCTACTTCAACTGCCAGGCTTTAGATGTTTCAGAAAGGATAGGGAGGGAGGTAAAAGAGGTGGGGGCGTGGCACTGTTGATCAAAGATAGTGTCATGGCTGCAGAAAAGGAGGAAGTCATGGGGGATTGTCTATGGAGTCTCTGTTGGTGGAAGTTAGGAATAGGAAGGGGTCAATAACTCTACTGGGTGTTTTTTATAGACCACCCAATAGTAACAGGGACATCAAGGACCAGATAGGGAGACAGATTCTGGAAAGGAGTAATAGTAACAGGGTCGTTGTGGTGGGAGATTTTAATTTCCCAAATATTGATTGGCATCTCCCTAGAGTGAGGGGTTTAGATGGGGTGGAGTTTGTTAGGTGTGTTCAGGAAGGTATCTTGACACAATATGTAGATAAGTCTACAAGAGGAGAGACTGTACTTGATCTGGTATTGGGAAATGAACCTGGTCAGGTGTCAGGTCTCTCAGTGGGAGAACATTTTGGAGATAGTGATACAATTCTATCTCTTTTACCATAGCACTGGAGAGGGATAGGAACAGACAAGTTAGGGAAACATTTAATTGGAGTAAGGGGAACTATGAGGCTATCAGGCAGGAACTTGGAAGAATAAATTGGAAACAGATGTTCTCAGGGAAATGTACCGAAGAAATGTGGCAAATGTTCAGCGGATATTTGCGTGGGGTTCTGAGTAGATACGTTCCAATGAGACAGGGAAAGGATGGTAGCGTACAGGAACCGTGGTGTACAAAGGTTGTTGTAAATATAGTCATGAAGAAAAGAAGAGCTTACGAAAGGTTCAAAAAACGAGGTAATGATATGAATCTAGAAAATTATAAGGCTTGCAGGAAGGAGCTTAGGAAAGAAATTAGAAGAGCCAGAAGGGGCCATGAGAAGGCCTTGGCAGGCAGGATTAAGGAAAACCCCAAGGCATTCTATAAGTACGTGAAGAGCAAGAGGATAAGACGTGAGAGAATAGGACCAATCAAGTGTGACAGTGGAAAAGTGTGTATGGAACCGGAGGAAATAGCAGAGGTACTTAATGAATATTTTGTTTCAGTATTCACTACGGAAGAGGGTCTTGGCGATTGTAAGGATGACTTGCAGTGGATTGAAAAGCTTGAGAATGTAGATATTAAGAAAGAGAATGTGCTGGAGCTTTTGGAAAGCATCAAGTTGGATAAATCACTGGGACCGGACGGGATGTACCCCGAGCTACTGTGGGAAGCGAGGGAGAAGATTGCTGAGCCTCTGGCGATGATCTTTGCATCATCCATGAGGATGGGAGAGGTTCCGGAGGATTGGATGGTTGTGGATGTTGTTTCCTTATTCAAGAAAGGGAGTAGGGAGACCCAAAGAAATTATAGGCCAGTGAGTCTTACTTCAGTGGTTGGTAAGTTGATGGAGAAGATCCTGAGAGGCAGGATTTATGAACATTTGGAGAGGAACAGTATGATTAGGAATAGTCAGCATGGCTTTGTCAAAGACAGGTTGTGCCTTACGAGCCTGATTGAATTTTTTGAGGATGTGACTAAACACATTGATGAAGGTAGAGCTGTAGATGTTGTGTATATGGATTTTAGCAAGGCATTTGATAAGGTACCTCATGCAAGGCTTATTGAGAAGGTAAGAAGGCATGGGATCCAAGGGGACATTGCTTTATGGATTCAGAACTGGCTTGCCCACAGAAGGCAAAGAGTAGTTGTAGACGGGTCATAGTCTGCATGGAAGTCGGTGACCAGTGGTGTGCTTCAGGGATCTGTTCTGGGACCCCTACTCTTTGTGATTTTTATAAATGACCTGGATGAGGAAGTGCAGGTTGGGTTAGTAAATTTGCTGACGACACAAAGGTTGGGTGTGTTGTGGATAGTGTGGAGGGCTTTCAGAGGTGACAATGGGACATTGATAGGATTCAAAACTGGGCTGAGAAGCGGTAGATGGAGTTCACCCCAGGTAAGTGTGAGGTGGTTCATTTTGGTTGGTCAAATATGATGGCAGAATATAGTACGTTTGTGTTAATGGTAAGACTCTTGGCAGTGTGGAGGATCAGAGGGATCTTGGGGTCCGAGTCCAGAGGACACTCAAAGCTGCTACGCAGGTAGACTCTGTTGTTAAGAAGGCATACAGTGCATTGGCCTTCATCAATCGTGGGATTGAGTTTAAGAGGCGAGAGGTAACGTTGCAGCTATATAGGACCCTGGTCAGACCCCACTTGGAGTACTGTGCTCAATTCTTTTCGCCTCACTATAGGAAGGACATGGAAACTATAGAAAGGGTGCAGAGGAGACTTACAAGGATGTTGCCTGGATTAAGGAACATGCCTTATGAGAATAGATTGAGTGAACTCGGTCTTTTCTCTTTGGAGCGATGGAGGATGAGAGGTGACTTGATAGAGGTGTACAAGGTAATGAGAGGCATTGATTGTGTGGATAGTCAGAGGCTTTTCCCCCGAGCTTAATTGACTAGCACGAGAGGGCATAGTTTTAAGGTGCTTGTAAGTAAGTACAGTGGAGATGTCAGGGATAAGTTTTTTTACGCAGAGTGGTGAGTGCGTGGAATGGGTTGCCAGCGGCAGTGGCGGAGGTGGAAACGACAGGGTCTTTTAAGAGACTTCTGGATGGCTACATGGAGCTTAGGAAAATAGAGGGCTATGGGTAAAGCCTAGGTAGTTCTATGGTAGGGACATGTTCGGCACAGCTTTGTGGGCCGAAGGGCCTGTATTGTTCTGTATGTTTTCTATGTTTCTATGACTTCCTAAAGTGCAACACCTTGCACTTGTTGAGATTAAATTCCAACTGCCAACACTCCAATCACCTTTCCATCTGATCTGTATCCCACTGTAGCCTTAAAAAAATCTTTCTTGCTATTCACAACACCACATACTTATCATCTACATACTTATGAATTACACATCCTACATTCTTATCCAACTCAATAATATATAAACGATTCCAGTACTGTTCCTGTGGTACACAATCAAAAAGTGTCCTTCCGCCACTTCCACCAGTCTGGATCCTATTAGCCAAATTACATTGAGTCCCATGTATCTTAACCTTCTAAATTAGCATACAATGCAGGACCTCTTCAAATTCCTCATTAAAATCCATATAGATAATGTTTACCAGCCTGCTTTCAGGTACCTTCATTCTTCTTCATTACTATAATAAATGAACAATTGATACAGATGAAAAATGTTGCATACTTAAAGATATATTCAATTCTTTTCCATATTTTGTTGAAGCAATGGTGCAATACAAGCTCAGAATGAATAATGATGAGTTAAGTATAGTAACCAGTTGTCAGAATTTCTCTAATCTCCTTTCATATTTTTAACAAATTCACATTTGAACCATCAATTTTGGCTGTAAACCAAAAAAAAGGTTTTGTTTCTTTGTCACACTTGCTTGAATTTGATAGTTAGTTTTCTGAACTCCTCCCCTGATCCAACTCAAGTTCAGATTCAAGTTCAAAGACCTTACTTCATTCCTATCTAAAAAGATTATTTGACCTACATAAGCACTTCAAATCCTGACACACTTTTCAGCATTGGTTGATATTTCCAACCTTTTTCTGGGTTCCGAAACCATCTATAATAGTTCCTGCCTCTCTCTTCGATATGATTTGCCAGATGGGGTCAGAACACAAGTGTCTGACTGAACAGCTTCTGTTCAAATCTGGCTGGAGAAGATCTATCCTGTTCTTAATTTTCACTTCATATGGAGTTCTCTCAGTGTATAGTTTGACTCCAATGTCCCCAATACTTATGAGAAGTAACTGTAGGAAACTTCTCCTTTCTGATTTCAATGAAACTGCTCAGGCACTACCCCAAAACTAAATCACAAGTTTCTATATTATATAAAAATATCAAAGAAATTAAGGCTAGTTAAATGTTATTTTCAGGATTGCATATTGGTGTTCAGTATTGGAGTAGAAATTGTGCATAATAATAAAATGCAGATTTGGTAGTGAAACAGAAAGACGCATTGTACAACAGAACACATTCATTACATGGCATTTGGGAAGCATTCTCAGCACTCGTTTAAACCAGCCTTTTGATTACTCAACTTAAATACAGTAAGGTGAATGTTTTCAGAATGCTTTATTTTATTTTATTTATTTAATCTAGCGGTACAGCACAGAGTAGGCCCTTCTGACCCTTCTCTGAATAAAAACGCTGCTAAGTTCATACATATTTTCAAGAAAGTATACAGAGATTAGTCAGGAAATATTTTAATTACTTCATTTTGTAATTGGATTACTATGAAAATCAATCTAGTTAGCTATCGCAGAGATTTATACTTTCTAATTTGCTTCAATGGATTTTGATTTTGGATGCAGAAAGTGACATTATTACTTATATGTGTTATCAAGGAATTAAAGATACATTAGTCAAACTTTTAACTGCAATATTGCCTGCTTTGTGAGAAGGAGAAAGGCTTCTGGCTCATCAGCACAAAAGCTGCTCTTTAAGTGAGGAATAGTTAGAAGCAGTATCTGGGGAAATACCTGCCAGTAGCCTCATTAAGAATGGACAGGTAACAGAGTATTGGTCTTTGTATAATTCTTCCAAGATAGAGACAGTGGTCTTGATGTAAAGTCAATGTAGCTATGGAAAAAATTATGCTGGGAAGACGTGGAAGTAACTTCAGCACAGGACTATCAGGATTTTAACTCATTAGTTTACTATATAAGGGGTGAACAAAGGATTCACCCCTTCAGAAAAATTGCAAACATTTTTAAAATGGCAGACTAGTACTAGTACGTTCAGTCTTCACAATGCCCTGTAAGAACTCAGTTTCAAGATTGTTTAATGCCATTTCCAGGATACAATATAAACGAGAACAAAGTAATTGTTACTCCAGACCCAATGCAGCATATAAAAAACACCAAAAGAATAAAGAACATAATAAAAACAGACAAAAAAAAAACACAACCTCTATGTCCTCTTATTCCCTTAATGTCCAAAAAGCTATTGATGAAGATAAAAAGATCCTGGCAAAGGATGTGGGATGAAGGAGACCTGTTGAGATCAGACCAGGCAAGTTCTTGATGCCCTAATTAGGATGACAAATAGTTTAACTTCAGTCTCATGGGGATTTACTGATATTCTGCAACCTGTTTTCTTGTAGGTCATAGCAATGAAGTGTGCCTTAACCTTGGGAGTGATGGTGACCTTGTTATTGAGAACTCAGGCAAAAGGCTCTCCACTTCTGTATACCAGCACACTGCTCTCATGTCCTCACAGACTGTGTCTGTCTTGGCACAGGTACAAAAGGAGCAATCAGTGACATGGACATCAGCTAAAATGATCTTAGCCTCTCTACCTCTGCTGAACCAACCGTGCATGGCCACGAGACAAATGAAGAGGAGACTTTGTAATTGCTAAAGTGTTTTTCCAGGAAGGTATGAAAACATGTAACATTGTGAAGTTTCTGGTCTATAGTACATTTCATTCTTTTAGGCCACCTGTCCAGTTCTTGCCATTGGACATTATTCACATCATTTGTGGCTTAAAAACATAAATTAAAGGAGATCAGTGGGGATTGAGTACAGGATGGCTGTTTTCAGGACTGCTTTGCTTCAGTAATACAGGAGGAGGCAATAAGAAAGGTTCCCGCATGTTTCTGAAGTCGTCATCAGCATCCATATGTCTCGAGAGACAATGGTGTGACACTTTTTCTGATGGTTCTTGGGGTTGTAGACTTGGAATGCTTTGCACATTCTGGAGTGTCTGTCCAGCCCCACTCTGGAGTGACAGTCTCTCTCACAGCGGCTGCAGGTGAAGGAGGAAGGTGCTCTGGGTGATGCAGCTCTGGCTTTTCTTCTGGCTCTCCCGTTGATGAGCATGTTGGACCTTGCCAACTCAGCATGTTCTACACTGTTTTTGACAGCGTCCTTCCGTGCTGTCCACTCTTCAACTGTTTCCTCCCAAGAGTTGAGGTTGACGCCTGCCAGCTCCATGTTGCGTTTGCACATATCCTTGTAGCGAAAGCATGGTCTTCCTCGTGGGAAGTAACCCTCACTCAGCCCGTCATGCAGCATGTCCTTGGGAATGTGTCCCTGGCCCATCCATTTGACATGGCCCAACCATCTGAGACATCCGTGGCTGAGCAGTGCGTGGATGCTGGAGGTGTCCGTCCGCAGCAGAACCCCTGTGTTGGTGATTCAGTCCTGCCAGGAGATGTGCAAGATTGGCCTGTGGCAGCGTAGGTGGAATGAGTTCAGCCTCTTCTCTTGGCTGCTGTACAATGTCCAAGCCTCGATGGCATAGCACACACACCTGGTACACACTCAGCCTGGTCTTCTTTGTCAGCTGTCTGTTGTTCCACACTCTCTCATTCAGTCTGGGCATGACAGCTGCAGCTTTGGCAGTCCTGCTGTTCACCTCTGCTTCAAGCTGGTGATGGTCGACCCAAGATAGGTGAAGGAGTCGACTACATCAAGACAGCAACCATCAATAGTGATGTTTGGGGAGATTCTGCACCCTGGGCCATGATGTTTGTCTTCTTCAGACTGATGGTAACCCAAACCCCTTGCAAGCATGGGAAAAGCAGTTGATCAGTTGCAGGAGTCTGTCTTCAGTGTGTGCCGTCCCTAAAGAGGCCACTGAGTGTGCTTCATTGTAATTAGACACACACTTGCTGCAAGGATTTGTAGAAGTGTTATTTATGATCAGAAATGTATTTTGGTTCTGCACAATCTATACGAAATCTGTTACAGGAGTGAACGTTCAAACCAACTGAGTTATCTCTTTAAGCAGTTCAACTGAAGAAACAGTGTTGCTTCCAATACTGTTTGCAGTGTGAAATCATATATGGAAAGGTAGAAAGAATAGCAGTAAGAGCAAGAGATACTGCTGTGTACATACAACTACTGATGCCTCTGGACACATCTTCAGTGATGTTCCTGGAATCATCGGGAGTTTCGGGTCTTTCAACATCATACACCCTCCTCCAGGTGACCCCACTGGGGCTGATCAGACCCCAGCTTGTGTCCAGATGGCTAGCTACTTATGACTCCATGGCTCCCCTCTTTTGAGTCACAGCCATCTTGAGGCCCTCTCTGCCGCATCGGTGGTACTGCGATGGCTCTCCTCTTCCTCTCTCCCTCAATGCTCAGATTACTGAAGGCTCTAGCTAAGGAACGGGCTGCAAATCTCTTACAACTTACCTCCACTGGGAGACACCTCGCTCTCCATACAGCTTGATAGAAGACATTGAAAGAGAAAATTCTAAAACACGTTTTTGCACTTTCCAGCAATAATTAAAAATTGAAACAATGAGTCTCCAAATGTGTATGTTAATTTTCAGTGCGTGAGGGATTGTCATTTTAGCATTTCAAACTTGGCACATCATTAAAAAATCACACTTGAATAGACATGCCCCATCATCGTCTTACAATATTTAGTGGGTGCCTGTGATAAGCATGGTAACTAATCAGTTTCTAAGTGTTTGTTTCACGAATACCAGGACCACATATCAACATAGCACGGCCTCTAAAGTAGCAAAGCAGTTCTGGTAGCAACTTCCTACTTTCCAAATTTAAGTGCACATGTTCAGTCTCTGAAAGTTGTTGTCCAAGTTTCATTTAAATAATGTTCAGTGTTGATAACTTCCCCAATATATTCACCACACATTCCAATGGATCTAAAATTCCTGGGAAGGGATCTCACATCT
The DNA here is from genome assembly GCF_963921235.1 of Mobula hypostoma. Classification (NCBI taxonomy): domain Eukaryota; kingdom Metazoa; phylum Chordata; class Chondrichthyes; order Myliobatiformes; family Myliobatidae; genus Mobula; species Mobula hypostoma. The sequence continues at coordinate 110,486,021 of NC_086103.1, read as the reverse complement.
TCTGAACTCCAGTTCCCAGGAACAAGTGCATCTAGTTGGCTAGAAGACTGTCTATACTTCCAAGGTTGCATTAGTCCATTGAAATTGCCAACAAATAGAAAAGAGTGGAAAGAAAACCTATTATAAAGTTCCCTGGAAAATAGAAGTCTTGGTGTAATGTCACCTGCTAGGAGTTCAGAACTTTTTCAGAAACTCATGCCTTGCAACTAGCTTAACAACCTTGAAACTTGTATCAGGATCTGGCCTGGAAGTGAAATAATTATTGGGCGGATCTTGATTGTTATAAATCATGGCAGAATGATAGAAATAAACATGGCACAAAATACAGAATAAAAAAGCAAAGATGAGATTATTATATGCCCATCAACTTAAATCCAATGTTAAATGATACATCTGCATAGTACAGTGTACATCCCCATTTATACACGCCATCTGTAAAAAAAACCTTTTACATTATATTATTATAGAAGAAGGATTGGGATTACTAAATGCATGTTCGAGCATTTGAGCAAGATACTAAAGAATGACATAATTTCTATGAGTACGAAATTCAGATTGTTGGGGTGCTACGTTCATTCCACACTAACATACTGTAGTGAATGTTGGACAATATCGAAGCTGCAGAAATGTGTTTTTTGAGAAGAATGATGAAAATATTGTGGAAGGACAAATGAGGAACTGTTGCAAAAAATTGAGATAAGAAGAGAGCTGATATCATCAATCAGGAAATGGCAGCTGGAACTTCTGGGTCATGTACTGAGGAAAGAGAAACTCAAACATCTTATAGTGATGGGAAAAATTGATAGAAGAGAAAGAAAATTGCAGTCTACAGTGGATGACGTTCATGAGTCACATCAAGGAATGGGTAGGCAAAAGCTTTGAAGAGCTTTTTAGAACTTATTACAATGAGGACTAGACTGGAAGCAATGAGGGATGCTCAACAGCTGTGGCAGGCTTTGAATAATATAATCTCCTACAAAGTTAAATTTTGTGGCATTGGGGACAGCAGAGCCTCATTTCCGGATGAGCTTAATCCGTTCTATGCTCGCTTTGATTACCAGGACAGGGAGGAATCATTATGCATCCCCATGTCTCCCAATGATGCTTTGGTCTCAGTATCTGAAGATGATGTGCAGGCTAACTTCAAGAAAGAATTCAAGGAAAGCATGCAATCCAGGAGGAGTACCTGGCCGAGCACTCGACACCAGTGCTGACCAATTGGATAATGTATTCATGGATATCTTCAACTTCTTGCTCTGGCAGTGTGTGGTACCTACGTGCTTCAAGCAGGCTTCAATCATACCAGTGCCCAAGAAGAGCGTGGTAACCTGTCTAAATAACTATCACCCAGTGCACTTTCATCCACAGTGATGAAGTGTTTTGAGAGGCTGGTATGGAAGCATATCAGCTCCTGTCTGAGTAGAGACTTGGATCCACTCCAATTCACCTACCAAAGCAAAATGTCTACAGCAGATGCTATCTCATTGGCTCTTCATACAACTCTAGGACATCTGGACAGCAACGATGCATACATCAGGATGCCGTTATCAATTACAGCTCAGAATTTAACACCATCATCCCCTCAAAACTGATCAGTAAACACCAAGATCTGGGCCTCAATATCCCCTTGTGCAATTGGATCCTTAATTTCCTCACTTGAAGACCCCAGTCAGTTTGGATTGGCAACAACATCTGCTGCATAATCTCCATCAGCACAGGAGCACCACAGGAGTGTGTACTTAGCCCCCTGCTCTACTCTCTTTACACCTGTGACCGTGAGGCTAAGTACAGCTCCAGCACCATATACGTTTGCTGATGACACCACTGTCGTGGGCTGTATCAAAGGGGGTGATGAATCAGCATACAGGAGAGAGATTGAAAACTTGGCTGAGTGGTGTAATAACAACAACCTCTCACACAACATGAATAAGACCAAGCAACTGCTTGTAGACTTCAGGCAAGGGAAACCAGAGGTCTATCAGCCAGTATTCATCGGATGATCGGAGGTGGAGAGGACCAGTAACTTTTAAATTCCAGGGTGTCACTATCTCAGAGGACCTGTCCTGGACCCATCATATAAATATAATTGCAAAGAAAGCGCAACAGCGTCTCTACTTCTTCAAGAGTCTGTGGAGATTCAGCATGTCATCAAAACCCTTGGCAAAAATTCTATAGATGTGCGGTGGAAAGTGTGCTGACTGGCTGTATTATGGCCTGGTATGGGAACACCAAAGCCTTTGAGTGGAAAATCCTACAAAAGGCAGTGGATTCAGCCCAGTACATCACGGGTGAAACCTTCCTAACCAATGAGCACATCTACATGAAAAGTTGCCGTAGAAAAGCAAAATCAATCATCAGAGATCCTCACCATCCAGGCCATGCTCTTTTCTGGCTACTCCCATCAGGTAAGGAGGTACAAGAGCTTCAGGACTCACACAACCAGGTTCAATAACAGTTACTACCCCATACCCATCAGGTTCTTGAACAAAAGGGGATAACGACACTTATTTAAGGACTCTTTTAACTTGTTATGTCACACTCATTATTACTGCTATTTATTTATATCTGCATTTGCCCAGTTTGTTGGCCATCATTTACAGTTGCTGTTCTGTAGATTTGCTGAGTATGCCCGCAAAAAAAGAAACTCAGGGTTGTACAGTATGTGGTGACATGTATGTACTCTGGTAATATATTTTACTTTGAACTTTGAACTTCTCAGACTAAACAAAGATGGAAGACCATGGTCACCTACTTCATCCGACAAAGCTCATACTGTAACGATGATGATTATTTTGCCCTCCAATTATACACTTCCCATTAAATTCACTTCTGTTCTACCTCCCATCACTGGTAGAGAGGAGTCCCAGGTATAACATTTATCGTATCTATTCCTTACCTTTCAAAAGTTCGAAGTAAGTTTATTGTCAAATTACATATGGGTCACACCCTGAGATCTATTTCTTACAGTCGTTCACAGCAGAACAAAGAAATACAATATAATCAATGAAAAACTACAAGCAAGCCAATACTGACAAACAACCAATGTGCAAAAAGCTTTCTGCAATCTCATTTTCTTGATTATCCTTGAGCATTGAATATATTTGGTGGGTACAGAAGCATTACATTGCTGATCGATTAGCCAATCAAGACAGTATTTTCTTATTTTGAATTCATTATATATATAAAACTAAAGATGTATGTATAGATAATATAATATTTCTTATGGAAAGCAGGTATCTATTTTCTCAACAGTGCCACGTCCATACTCATTTCAATAAACACAAGAGATTCTGCAGATGCTGGAAATCCAGAGTAACACACACGAAATGCTGGAGGAACACAGTAACTCAGCACTAGAAAAGAAGGTGGAAGAAGCCAGAATAAGTTGGAGGTGGGAGGTTGGGGAAAGATTTCAAGCTAGAAGGTGACAGGTGAAGCCTTGCGAGGTGGAAGGCACGGGGAGGGGGTGAAGCAAGAAGCTGATAGGCGACAGGTGGAACACAAAAAGGGCTGAAGAAGAAAGAATCCAACAGGAGAGGAGAACAGACCACAGGAGATAGGAAAAGAGAAGGAGCACCAGAGGGAGGTAACGGGCAGGCAAGGAGAAGAGGCGCGATGGGAGCTAGAATGGGAAATGGAAGTGTGAGGGAATAAGGGTGAGGAGGCGGGGGAGAAACTACTGGAAGCCAGGGAATTAAATTTCCGTGCCTTCAGGCTGGAGAGAACCCATTTAAAGGTGTTGGAGGTGTTGCTCCTCCAACCCGAGAGTGGCCCCATCTTGGTAGCAGAGGAGGCCATTGACTAACATGTCAGGATGGGAATGGAGATTGGATTTAAATTCCTTGGGCAATGGGGTCTCGCCAGCGTAGAGGCGGTCACACAGGGAGCACCGGATACAGTCAATGAACCTGACAGACTTACAGGCAAAGTGCTGCCCCACCTGGAAGGACTGACTGCAGCCCTGAGCGATCGTAGGAGAGTTGGTGACTGGGCAGGTGTAGCACTTCTTCTGCTTGCAGGGATCACAGCCAGGAAGGAGATCAGTGGAGAAGGACAAATGGGCAAGCGAGTCATGGAGGGAACAATCCCTGTGGAAAGCGGAGAGTGGGAATGGATCAGTAAAGATGCATTTGATGGTAGAAATAAGGCCATAAGACATGGGAACAGAATTAAACTATTTAGCCAATGAAGTCCACTCCACTATTCCATCATGGCTGATATATTATTTCTCTCAACACCATTCTCCTGCTTTCTCCCCATAACCTATAGCACACTGGCTAAACAAAAACCTATCAAACTTCATATTTAAAACTTGGTTTTAAATATACCTAATGACTTGGCCTCCACAGCCCTCTGTGGCAATGAATTCCACAGATTTACTACCCTCTGACTAAAAAAATTCCTCCTCATCCTTGTTCTAAATGGATCTCACTCTAGTCTGAGTTTGTGCCCTCTGTTCCTTGACTTTGATAGGAAATGGCCTCTCTACATCCACTCTATCTAGACATTTTGATATTTGGTAAGTTTCAATGAGATACCCACCCCCTTTCTTCTAAATTCCAGGAGTACAGGCCCAGAGCTATCAAACGCTCCTCATACGTTAACCCTATCATTCCTGGAATCATTCACATGACCCTCCTGCTGAACTCTTTCCAATATCAGCACATCTATTCTGAGAACAGCCCGTAATCCTCCAAGTGTGGTTTGGCCAATGCCTTATAAAGCCAATGCCATTACATCCTTGATTTTGTATTCTAGTCCTCTAGAAATGAATGCCAACATTGCATTTGCCTTCTCTACCACTGATTCAATCTGCAAGTTAACCTTTAGGGAGTCCTGCACAAGAACTCCCAAGTTGCTTTGCACTTTTAATTTTTGAATTTTCTCCCCATTTAGAAAATAGTCGATGCCTTTATTCCTTCTACCAAAGTGCATGACCATACACTTCCCTGCTCCGTACCTCATCTGCTACTTCTTTTTAATTTCTTTTATTTTTCAATTTCTAGATATACTTACATTTACATTTCTTCCCCTCACAGATATCAGGTATCAGAACACTTCCATCAAAATATAGTCATCACCACAACATCCGATACAAAAGCTCTTATTAGTATAGCAGACAGATTTACATCTATATATTGCAGAAAAGGTTGCCATGTTTTATGAAAACTATTTGTTTTTGAGTGTACCATACATGTCAAAAAGTACAAAGGAATGTATTCCATGATTAACTTACGCCAACCAAAAAGTCCATGGGCCTTATCAGATATCCAACAAAGTAAAATGTTCTTCCTCACACAAAAAGTCAGATGTTAAAAAGTTTTTTTTCTGTTGTGCATTAATAATACGACTGCTGGGTAAGCCTAAGAGAAAAGACACTGGGTCCAGTTCAAGCTCCATCTTCAGAATCTTTTCCATTTCACCCAAAATATCACTCCAGTATGTCTACAAAAGTTTTAGCTTTGCCAGAAGAATCATATATCTTGGTGATCCCGTTGTAGGTGATTTTCAGCGCCGCTGGGTACAGCATAAAGTACTGGATTCCGGATTCTCTCAGCCGCCTCTTTACCTGGTCGAATTCCTTGCGCCTCTGAATAACGGCTGCTGAAAAGTCTTGAAAAACCATAAGCCTGGACACCTCATAGATTAAAACCTGGGCATCAGACCCGCAGCATCTCGAAGCCTCCATCACTCTTTGCTTATCACCGAAATTATGGAACCGCACGAGGACAGGTCGAGGGCGTTGGCGTGGGCCCGGTTTTGGTGCCAGCGTACGGTGAGCTTTTTCCACTTTAATGCATCCAGCCTTGGTTTCCAAATCAAGGAAATTAGGAAGCCAGCCCTCAAAAAACTTCACCGGTTGGCTGCCTTCTGTACCTTCAGGTAGACCGATGATCCTTATGTTCTTCCTCCTACCTCTGTTCTCAAGATCATCGATATGGTCAGACAGGCTTTGAACTTGCTTTTCCAGACCCAGATGCGGCTTTGGGCTTGATCAGTTACAGTTTCTACCACGGAGACTCGGCCCCCAGCCTCGGTTGTTCTTGTATCAAGATTTTTAAGCTCCAATGTGTGGTTCTGGAGTGTTAGAGAGAGTGGACCCAGCTTCTCGTCCATCGTTTTGGAAACGTTCTCTGTAACTTCCTGAATTACTTGACAAAAAGCGGGGTCCAACATATTAGCATAGCTAACAGCAGCTAGCTCCTCAGCCCCGGGCAAGCGCTCTGTGCAGTCCACCCTGGCCACCTTTTTAGTACTTTTCGATGGCAAGGTGTTGAAGCAGCTTAAAAAAAATACTCATCAATGTTCATGTCATTAAATCTGACACTAGAGCATTTTAAAAAAAAGTTGAAACTGATAGGTTTATATGTGAAATTATCAGTGTTGCGGTGCTGAGCTCAGCAAAGCAGACCTTTCACTGCGTCGCCATCTTGAAACTGCCCCCCCATCTGCCACTTCTTTGAACTTTTTCCCAATCTGTTTACGTCCTTCCATAGACTCTCTTCTTCCTCAACACTATCTGCTCCTCCACCTATCTTCATATTGTCCAAAAACTTAGCCACAAAGCCATCAATTCTGTCATCCAAATCATTGGGATATAACATGAGCAGAAGAGGTCCTGACATTAGCCCCTGCAGAACGCCTCTTGCCATAAGACCTAAGATATAGGAGCAGAAGTAGGCCATTCAGCCCATTGAGTCTGCTCCACCATTCAATCATGGGCTGATCTAATTCTTCCAGTCATCCCCACTCCCCTGCCTTCACCCCATACCTTTTGATGCCCTGGCTAATCAATAATCTATCTATCTCTGCCTTAAATGCACCCTATGACTTGGCCTCCACAGCCTCTCATGGCAAAAAATTCCACAGATTTACCACCCTCTGACTAAAGTAATTTCCCCGCACCTCTGCTCTAAATGGACATCCTTCAATTCTGAGGTTGTGCCCTCTTGTCCTAGGCTCCCATGCCATGGGAAATAACTTTATCATATCTAATATGTTCCGGCCTTTCAACATTCAGAATGTTTCTATGACATCCCCCCTCATTCTCCTGAACTCCAGGGAATACAGCCCAAGAACTGCCAGACGTTTCTCATACAGTAACCCTTTCATTCCTGGAATCATTCTGCTCTGAACCCTCTGAACCCTCTCCAATGTCAGAATATCCTTTCTAAAATAAGGACCCAAAACTGCTCACAATACTCCAAATGTGGTCTCACGAGTGTCTTATAGAGCCTCAACATCATATCCCTGCTCTTATATTCTGTACCTCTAGAAATGAATGCCAGCATTGCATTTGACTTTTTCACTACCAACTCAACCCGGAGGTTAACCTTGAGGGTATCTTGCACAAGGACTCCTAAGTCTCTTTGCATCTCTGCATTTGGAATTCTCTCCCCATCTAAATAATAATCTGCCCTTTTATTTCTTCCACCAAAGTGCATGACCATACACTTTCCAACATTATACTTCATTTGCCAAATCTTTGCCCATTACCCTAAACTATCTAAATCTCCCTGTTTTCTCAACACTACCTGCTCCTCCACCTATCTTTGCATCATTGGCAAATTTAGCCACAAATCCATTAATAGTCCAAATCACTGAGATACATAATTAAAAGGAGTGGTCCCAACGCTAACCTCTGTGAAACTCCACTGGTAACCGGCAGCCACAGGTCACTAACCAGAAAAAGCCTCCATTATTCCCATTCATTGCCTCCTGCTTGTCAGCCAGTCTTCAATCCATGTTATTATATTTCTTGTAATAGCGTGGGCTCTTAGCTTGTTAAGCAGCCACATGTGTGGCATCTTGTCAAAGGCCTTCTGAAAATCCAAGTAAACAACATCCACTGACTCTCCTTTGTCTATCCTGCCTGTTATCTCCTCAAATGATTCCAACAGATTTACCAGGCAAGATTTTCTCTAAAGGAAACCATGCTAACTTTGGCCTATTTTATCGTGTGCTTCCAAGTACCTCATTCTTAATAACATCTGTCCAACTGTGCAGTGTATTTAATATTTCAGTAATATTTTAAGAAATATTGTAAATATATTGCTTGAGTAAGTATTCCTTGTTTACATAATTCATTATGGGTTATATGTAAGAAGTATTTGAATTTCGTCTGTCATTATGCCACCACATCATATGTGAGCACCTCACGAAAGAAAAACTAGCACATAAATATTCCAGGCTCCAATGTTTCTCTTTCGTTTAGTTTCTAGAGTTACAAAACATAACAGTGGTGATGAGGAAGTTTTAAAACAATCCGAGATAACTATCTACCTGCTGAAGTGCAGCACATTTTTCTTCAGAAGGTGAGAAAAATGTTTGAGTTTAAAAGAAGGCTGAAAATGGACAAAATTAAGAAGCAGCAGGTACGTCCATGGGTTCATAAACAGTGAGTAATGGTTGATAATAATAATTTAAACATAAAGAAAGAAAGAAAGAAAGTAGGAATGGCTGGCTATATCAGAAAGATAGACATGCACCCTATCCTTGTTATATGCATCTTCAGACAATGCAGATTCACAGTTATGCGAGGAACCTATTTCTATCAACTTCTCCTTATATGCGTCCAGATCTCAGTTACGCGAGGAGCACTGCTTTCCCGCCAATACAAGTCACGTGCGCACGCCTCACAGTCTCACTCCTGCCAGTCTCGCATTGGTTTTGGCAATGTGTGGATGTGCGATCTTGCGCTCTTAAACTTTTGTTGTTTTTACCTACGGTGCAGTGATTTTGTGCTTGAAATATTTAACTATGCCTCCTAAGCGTCCGTGTCAAGTCCTGGGCCATCAGCTAAGCAGCAGAGAACGGCTTTAACACTTGAAAAAAAAGTTGGAAATTATGAACAGGGCCGTGTCAGGTGAAGGTAACACAGCTCTGGGACGCTACTTCAGCCTGGGCGAGTCCACAATCAGAAACATAAAGAAAAATGCTGAGAAAATAAAAAGTGCAGTGATTGATTCATCACAAATGTCTTCAAAGATTGTTACCAAAGTGCATAACCCGATTATGACAAAAATGGAGAAAATGTTGAGTTTGTACATTGAGCATGAAACAAAGAAAAAAACAACACTCATTTCCGATCATCTTCGTGTGAAAACTTTGGAAGTTTATGGTCGCCTTTGTTCAGAGGCTAGTGAGGAAGTGTCAAGTGTTATTGTTAGCTTTAATGCAAGTGGGGGATGGTTTTCTGAGTTTGTTAATCATCACAGCTTCACAACTTAGCTGTGCGTGATGAGCAAGCCAGTGCTGGCCACGAAGCTGCTGACCGCTACCCTTTGCAGTTGCGGGCTATGATAGCTGAGTTAGGCTGAGTTAGGCAGGTGTTTAGTGCAGACGAGACCGGGCTTTTTTGGAAGCGTATGCCGAAACGCACTTACATAAGTAAGGATGAAAAGACTGCGTTAGGTTTCAAGGCAGCAAAGGATAGGTTGGCTCTGCTTATGTGTTCTAATGCCGAAGGAGGCTGTAAGATGAAGCCTCTCTTAGTTTACCATTCACTAAACCCCCATGCTCTTAAGAGTTTGAGTATGAATATGCCTCCTGTCCACTGGGCAGCTAACAAGAAAGCTTGGGTCACCGGTCAAATCTTGAAGATTTGTGCTTGAAATATTTAACTATGCCTCCTAAGCGTCCGATGTCAAGTCCTGAGCAATCAGCCAAGCTGTTGAGGCTGAACACTACTGCTGGGAACAGAATGTTGCCTTTAAAGTTCTGGATTTTCATGATGAAGAAATAAGTGTGGATGACATTCTGCGTTTAGCTCAGACTGAAGGTGATAACAACAATGAAGAAGGAAGTGTCAAGTTGCAGGTGAAGAATTTTACAGTGAAGCAACTGGCAGAGTTTTTTAAGGCTGCGGAACACTTGGCACAAATAGCGATGGACATGGTCCCAAGTTTAGAACGGAGTCAGCATTTCAGCCGTTCCCTGCAATCAATCCTTCTTCCCTACAAGCAAGTTTATGCTGAAAAACAAAATGCTGCCAAGCAAGCAACCCTCAGCACTTTCTACAAACAGATGTGTCATCTCCTGCTGCCGGCAGTGCTGAGAGTTCTGTGAGTCTTCCTTCACCCCTTGCTGTCCTTGATGATCCTGACGACACACAACCATCCACCTCATCCCTGTAAAGCCGCCCGACACCACAACAACCACTCATCTCCCAGAGCCAACACACCTGCCACTGTTGGTGAGTACTGTACACCCTAGTATGTTAACTTTCTATGATTTATTATGTTGAATATTACCTTAAGTTGATTAAATATAATACGAATGTTGCCTTGTGGTACTGCTTTTGTGTCGTATTGGTATGAAAATGTGAATAAATTACAGATAAAACATATTTAGGAAGCCCTCCAGAACGTATCCCTATTTTCTCCATTTAAATAATTTTTCACATTATGCGTCGACTGCGAGGAAGGTATCCCCTGCATATAACGAGGATAGGGTGTGTTTGCTGAACAAATGACAAGATGATGTATACTGAACAAACTGAGCTACTTTGAAGCAAATGAAATAGCTGATAAGAAACAAGTGCCGGTGGTACTGAGTACAATCAGTGGAAAAGCATACTATTTGCAGAGAAGTTTGACTGCTCCAACCAAATCAACTGAAGTTAGCGTTGCTGATATTGTGATCGCAATGCAGGAACATTCAGAACCGAAACCATTGTTGATTGCAGAATGGTTTAGGTTTCATAAATGGAATCAAAAGGAAAGGGAGACCCTTTCAGCTTATGTGGCTGAAGTGAAGAATTTATCCAAGCATTGTCAGTTCAGTGATGGGCTGAATGATGCGTTGAGAGATCATTTAGTTTGTGGAATCTTACAAGAAAACATTCAAAAATATCTCCTAACTGATGCACAACTCACATTTAAAAGGGCAGTTGAAATTGCTGTATCAACTGAAACAGCAGCCTGAGATGCATGTGAGTTGCAGTCAGGAATGAAAGTGAGTGTGAACAAAATTGCAACATTGAGTTAGAAACCTGATTAGTCATCTTCTTGAATTTGATCTTGTAATTATGTCCTCTAAGAAACAGAGACTTACCCCTGACATCTCCTCTTTATCTACTTCCAAGCACTGTGCTAGCCATTTCAGCCCTGGGAAAAAGCCTTTGACTATCCACACGGTCAATGCCTCCCATCATCTTATACGTCTCTATCAGGTCACCTCTCATTCTCCGTCACTCCAAGGAAAAAAGGCCAAGTTCGCTCAACCTATTCTCATACGGCATGTTCCCCAATCCAGGCAATATCCTTGTAAATTTTCTCTGCATCCTTTCTATGGTTTCCACATCCTTCTTATAGTGAGGCGACAAGAAGTGAGCACAGTACTCCAGGTGGGGTCTGAACAGGGTCCTAAATAGCTGCAACATTACCTCTCGGCTCCTAAACTCAATCCCACAATTGATGAAGGCCAATGCACGGTATGCTTTCTTAACCACAGTCAACCTGCGCAGCAGCTTTGAGTGTCCTATGGACTTGGACCCCAAGATCCCTCTGATCCTCCACACTGCCAACAGTCTTACCATTAATACTATATTCTGCCATCATATTTGACCTACCAAAATGAATCACCTCACACTTATCTAGGTTGAACTCTATCTGCCACTTCTCAGCCCAGCTTTGCATCCTATCAATGTCCCACTGTAACCTCTGACAGCCCTCCACACTATCCATAACACACCCAACTTTTGTGTCATCAGCAAATTTACTAACCCATCCCTCCACTTCCTCATCCAGGTCACTTATAAAAATCACAAAGAGTAGGGGTCCCAGAACAAATCCCTGAGGCACACCAGCGTTGACTGACCATCATGCAGAATATGACCCGTCTACAACCACTCTTTACCTTCTGTGGGCAAGCCAGTTCTGGATCCACAAAGCAAGGTCCCCTTAGATCCCATACCTCCTTACTTTCTCAATATGCCTTGCATGGGGTACCTTATCAAATGTAGTAGATATACACTACATCTACTGCTCTACCTTCATCAATGTGTTTAGTCACATCCTCAAAAAATTCAGTTAGGCTCGTAAGGCACAACCTGCCTTTGACAAAGCCATGCTGACTATTCCTAATCATATTATGACTCTCCAAATTTTCATAAATCCTGCCTCTCAGGATCTTCTCCATTAACTTACCAACCACTGAAGTAAGACTCACTGGTCTATAATTTCCTGAACTATCTCTGCTCCCTTTCTTAAATAATGAAACCCTCCAATCCTCCAGAACCTCTCCCGTCCCCCTTGATGATGAGCCAGAGGCACAGCAATCTCCTCCCTCGCTTCCCACGGTAACCTGGAGTACATCTCGTCTGGTCCCAGTGACTTATCCAACTTGATGCTTTCCAAAAGCTCCAGCACATCCTCTTTCTTAATATCTACATCCTCAAGCTTTTCAGTCCGCTGTAAGTCATCCCTACAGTTGCCAAGATCCTTTTCCGTAGTGAATACTGAAGCAAAGTACTCATTAAGTACCTCTGCTATCTCCTCCAGTTCCATACACACTTTTCCACTGTCACACTTGATTGGTCCTATTCTCTCACGTCTTATCTTCTTGCTCTTCACGTACTTGTAGAATGCCTTGGGGTTTTCCTTAATCCTGTCCGCCAAGGCCTTCTCATGGCCCCTTCTGGCTCTCTAATTTCTTTCTTAGGCTTCTTCCTGCTAGCCTTATAATCTTCTAGATCTCTATTATTACCTAGTTTTTTGAACCTTTCGTAAGCTCTTCTTTTCTTCTTGCCTAGATTTACAACAGCCTTTGTACACCACAGCTCCTGTACCCTACCATCCTTTCCCTGTCTCATTGGAATGTACCTATGCAGAACTCCACGCAAATATCCCCTGAACATTTGCCACATTTCTTCCTTACATTTCCCTGAGAACATCTGTCCCCACTTTATGCTTCCAAGTTCTTGCCTGATAGCCTGATATTTCCCCTTACTCCAATTAAATGTTTTCCTAACTTGTCTGTTCCTATCCCTCTCCATTTCTATGGTAAAGGAGATAGAATTGTGATCACTATCTCCAAAATGCTCTCGCACTGACAGATCTGACACCTGACCAGGTTCATTTCCCAATACCAGATCAAGTACAGCCTCTCCTCTTGTAGGCTTATCTATGTATTGTGTCAAGAAGCCTTCTTGAACACACCTAACAAACTCCACCCCATCTAAACCCCTTGCTTTAGGGACATACCAATTGATATTTGTGAAATTAAAATCTCCCACCACAACAACCCTGTTATTATTTCACCATTCCAGAATCTGTCTCCCTATCTGCTCCTCGATGTTCCTGTTACTATTGGGTGGTCTATAAAAAACACCCAGTAGAGTTATTGACCCCTTGCTGTTCCTAACTTCCACCCACAGAGACTCCGTAGACCATCCCTCCATGTCTTCCTCCTTTTCTTATGGTATAGGTGTGGTCACGTCACATGTTGTGAGTGATCAAAGTGAAGGCACCGTATCCTTCTCCTCACATTCTCTTACCACTGCAGAGAAAATCACATACAGTTTGATAGAAAGGCCTTGAAACTGGTTTGGGGTGTAAAAGCAGTACCTGTATAGAAGAGAGTTTACTGTCGTTACTGATCATCAATCACTAATGTCCACTTTCAACCCAGGGAAAGATGTTTCACTAACTGCAGCAGCACAAATGCAGAGATGGGCTCTGTTTCTTGGAGGGCACAATTACAGGATTGAATTCGACTAATCATGGAAATGCTAATGGATTGTCCCATTTACCCTTAGAAAAAGAAATACCTGAAAAATTTTACAAAAGAGAACGCTCCCTGCTGTATTCTCCCTAATTCAAATCAAACGTCTCCCTATTACAACAGAGGTGATTCAAAGGGAAACCAGAAAAGATCTCACACTGTCTCAGATCTACATGGCCATCCAAAATGGTTGGAATGTGCAGCAGAAATTTCAGTTCCCCCATTTTTACCAGTGTTGGGATGAACGCCCTTGATGGGGGTTGTCATGTGGGAATTGAGAGTTATCTCATCCAAGCTGAGAGCTGAAGTGTTGGAGGAGTTACATTCTGGTCAAATAAAAGTGTTGGCTCGAAGCTTTGTCTGGTGGCCTGGAATAGATCAGCAGATCGAACAGCTTCCCATGTACTGTTCGAGATGCCAACACGTTCAGAAAATGCCAAGAGCAGCGCCTCTCCATCCCTGGGAATGGGGTGCATTGCCCTGGCAGAGGATTCATGTGGATTTTGCTGGACCGTTCATGGGCAAAAATTTCTTGGTAGTAGTGGATGCATTTACAAGGTGACTAGCAATGTTTCCAATTAGCTCCAGTACGACCTCATGCACTGTTGATGTGCTGAGAAGCTTCTTCTCAAGGGCTGGTGTTTCAGAAACACTTAGTCAGTGACAATGGACCACGACTGGTTTTGGAACAGTTTCAGTCAATCCTGAAAATGAATGGAATAAGACATATTACATCTGCACCGCACCACCCAGCTAGAAATAGTTTGGCAGAAAGGTGTATCCAGAGTCTACAGAATGTGCTGTAAGCAACGTCAGCAGAACACACTACACTGACATTGAATCAAACGCTCGCCAATTTCCTCCTTTCAGCACACTCCACAACCAACAACTCACCAGGTACGCTCTTCCTGGGTCATCCTTTGTGCTCATGCTTGGATCTCCTCAAACCCAATTTCAGAAGGAGAATGCAGTTGAGGCAAATTGAGGACTCTTCAAACAAACAGGTTTGATGTTTCACTCCTGGACAAGCAATCCTGGAAAGAACAGTACTGGACCACTCTCCTACGCAGTAGAGATTGCGTCTGATGTTGTCTGGAGACGATATATCAATCAGTTGAGGAGAGCAAAGGCAATTGTTAGAGAAGAAAGGTGTCTAGAGATCTCAGAACTGCTTCCTGCAGTTCCAGAATCAACTCTTAGAATCACCACAGGGGAGGCCTCAGAACCTGAGATGGTTTCACAGCCACAAGTTTCATCTGCCAAGCAGAGTTAAATTCTTTATCAGGAAAGATGTAATCCCATAAGAATAAGAAATCATGTATACATGTATATATGTGTGTTTGTATAAGACACCCACCACTGAAGGCACTGAACTGGCCTACAATCTGTCTTCCTCTTCTCCGAAAGAGTGAAGTGGCATTTGCAATTTTCCAGTCTTCCTGGACCATTCCAGGATCTAGTGATTCTTGAAAGGTTATTACAGATGTATCCACAGTCTCTTCATCTACCTCCTTCAGCACCTTGGGGTGTAGTCCATCTGGTTGAAGTTGCATAAGTCCCTTCAGATCTTTCCATCTCCCAAGCACTCTTTATATATCTGAAAAAGCTTTTTGTACCCTCATTTATGATATTCGATTAATCTTTTTAATTTCTGAATACTTCTGCTCACATTTCACTTCAGCCTTAAAATATTTGCAGTGGTTCCTAAGAGAAGCTAATAGCTCTGATTAAACACTGGAATATTCGTGGCAGCAATCCTAAACTTCCGTTCTTTGGAAGCAAACGCAGGAAGCATGAACAAAGCATGCAAATACATAACATATGGAAACCCATCAAGTTACTACTTTTGGCTATTTAAGTTGTTCATACTAAGTTACATACCTGAAATGATATACCATACAGCTTAAAGTATAGAATTGGAACTGCTGCCCAACATTAGTGTTTTTAATGTGAGTATTTTGAGTGATGATTTCATGTCCTCACGACTTAGGATTTGTCTTCCTTCTGGGATTTGATATTATATTCTCCATTTAGTGAATGGGACTAGGATTTATTTTCTAAAGTGAATTCAACAATTTCAGGTTGTAATCTTGCTATCTTCTTCCAGATACTTTGTTTCTTACCTTTGCCATTACCACCTCCTTTTAGTGTTCACCACTATCCATTCGGTCAACAGTTTCCTGCCTTCCACCTAATCCCTTCCCTTCTTTCCTCCCCTACCATTTCTCTGTAACTGTATTTTTATCTTGAACTTTAACCAGACCTGATGAAATGTTATTGACCTGAAATAGTAGGCACTAGGGATTCTGTAAATGCTGGAAATCTTGAGCAAGACATATAAAATTGCTGGAGGAACACAGCAGTCGATGCTTCAGGCCAAGGTCCTTCGTCAGGACTGGAAAGAAAAAGGACAAGGACGGAAGCCAGAATAGGAAAGTGGGAGGAAGGGAAGTGAGTACAGACTAGCAGGTTTGACCCCTGGTGAGGGGGAAGGTGGGTGGGTGGGGATGGGGGAAGGATATCAAAAGCTAGGAGGTGATAGGATGAAGAGGTGAAGAGCTGACGAAGAAGTAATCTCTAGCAGAGAACAGTAGGCCATGGAATAAAGCAAAGGAAGTGGGGAACCAGAGAGAGGAGATGGGAAGGTCATGAGGGTAGGGGAGGAGAAGAAAAGGGGTGAGATGGGTATAAAAATGAGAAGGGAGTAATTACCAGAAGCTAGGAAAATCAGTGTTCATGCCTTCAGAAACTATCCAGACGGAATATGAGGTGTAGTTCCTCCAACTTTTGTTTGGTCTCATCTTGGCAGTAGAGGAAGCCATGGACAGATATGCCAGTATGGGAATGGGAAGTCAAATTGATGTACTGGCCACCATGAAACCCACAGCCAAGAATGGCACTGTAGTAGTCTGGTGGACAGACCTCTACCTTGGTGAGGCCAGGTGGTCGGTCTCAGATACCTCTTCTAACTTATTGCTAACATTAAAAAGCATCAGGCCATTTTCTCCCACACCGTCACCAACCTCATTGACTCTGGAGATCTCCCATCCACGACCACCAACCTCACAGCTCCCTTACCCTGCACTGCTCGTTTTAACCTCTGAACCAACATCCACACTTTTCAACTATGTGGAATAGTCAATGTTCCACACCTCCTCTGGTAACACTCCCCATATCTTTCTCTGCTACACTGACAACTGCATTGAGTTTGCTTCCTGCACCCCATACTGAGCTTGTCAGCATCATCCCCGCACTACAACTTCTACCCTCCACTCAGATTTGCTTGGTTCATATCTAACCAACCTCTCTGTCTTTCTCAATCTTGCTGTCTCCATATCTGGAGACAGACCATCCACTGACATCTTTTACAAACCTACTGTCTCTCACAGTTATAGTGACTATACCTCTTCCCACTTTTTACTTGTAAAAACTTCAAAGTAAGTTTACCGTCAATGTTACTATATCTCACTTGAGATTCATTTTCTTGCAGGGACTTAGGGATGTTAGGGATAAATTTGTCCTGGTGAGGAAGATAAAGAATGGTAGGGTGAAGGAACCATGGGTGATAAGTGAGGTGGAAAATCTAGTCAGGTGGAAGAAGGCAGCTTACATGAGGTTTAGGAAGCAAGGATCAGATGGGTCTATTGAGGAATATAGGGAAGCAAGAAAGGAGCTTAAGAAGGGGCTGAGAAGAGCAAGAAGGGGGCATGAGAGGGCCTTGGTGAGTTGGGTAAATGAAAACCCCAAGGCATTCTTCAATTATGTGAAGAACAAAAGGATGACAGGAGTGAAGGTAGGACTGATTGGAGATAAAGCTGGGAAGATGTGCCTGGAGGCTGTGGAAGTGAGCGAGATCCTGAATGAATACTTCTCTTCGGTATTCACCAATGAGAGGGAACTTGATGGCGGTGAGGACAATATGAGTGAGGTTGATGTTCTGGAGCATGTTGATATTAAGGAAGAAGTTGTGTTGGAGTTGTTAAAATATATTAGGACGGATAAGTCCCCAGAGCCTGACGGAATATTTCCCAGGCTGCTTCACGAGGTGAGTGAAGAGATTGCTTATCCTCTGGCTAGGATCTTTATGTCCTCGTCGTCTACAGGAATGGTATCAAAGGATTGGAGGGAGACGAATGTTGTCCCTTGTTCAAAAACGGTAGTAAGGATAGTCCGGGTAATTATAGACCAGTGAGCCTTATGTCTGTGGTGGGAAAGCTGTTGGAAAAGACTCTTAGAGATAGGATCTATGGGCATTTAGAGAATCGTGGTCTGATCAGGGACAGTCAGTATGGCTTTGTGAAGGGCAGATCATGTCTAACAAGCCTGATAGAGTTATTTGAGGAAGTGACCAGACATATAGATGAGGGTAGTGCAGTGGATGTGATCTATATGGATTTTAGTAAGGCATTTGACAAAGTTCCACACAGTAGGCTTATTCAGAAAGTCAGAAGGCATGGAATCCAGGGAAGTTTGGCCAGGTGGATTCAGAATTGGCTTGCCTGCAGAAGGCAGAGGGCTGTGGTGGAGGGAGTACATTCAGATTGGAGGGTCATTACTAGTGGTATCCCACAAGGATCAGTTCTGGGTCCTCTACTTTTCATGATTTTTATTAACGACCTGGATGTGGGGGTAGAAGGGTGGGTTGACAAGTTTGTAGATGACACAAAGGTTGGTGGTGTTGTAGATAGTGTAGCGGATTGTCGAAGATTGCAGAAAGATGTTGATAGGTTGCAGAAGTTGGTTGAAAAGTGGCAGATGGAGTTCAACCTGGAGAAGTGTGAGTTGGTACACTTTGGAAGGACAAACTCCAAGGCAGAGTACAAAGAGGAGGGAGGAGAAGATGGCGACGCAACGCAGCGCGCACGGCCGTTCCGAATTGATATCGATGTGTGTTAACTAGGGGGCCGTGCACAATCCTGATTTGATGGAGACAGCCATGAGGAGCGCAGAGGAACACCTGGAGAAATTTCTGAAATGCCCACTTGGCTGCTGCTGCTACTGTGCAATCGAGAATCTCTGGAGGGGAAGGCCCCAAATCCTTGGCTTTGCCTATTGGCTGTTGCCGGGGCCAGGGTTGAAGTGCTCGGCAGAGATGGTGCTGGGTACTCGGTGTCAGAGAACTGGTTGGAGGCTGGGAGTTTTTGGATGGACTCGGAGTCGGACTGTGGTCGGATGCTTCCAGGATGCTGCATCAGCAAGTTTGCAGCATTGGAGGTTCACTGTCTGCGTGAGATGACGGGACTTTCGAGAGACTTTGAGACTTTTACTGTGCCCGTGGTCTGTTTTTATCAAATTACGGTATTGCTTTGCACTGTTGTAACTATATGTTATAATTATGTAGTTTTTGTCAGTTTTTAAGTTGGTTTGTCATATGTTTCTGTGATATCATTCTGGAAAGACATTGTATAATTTCTTAATGCATGCATTACTAAATGACAATAAAAGAGGACTACGTGTCCTCATAATCTAATCTAAAAGTAAATGGCAGGATACTTGGTAGTGTGAAGGAGCAGAAGGATCTGGGGGTACATGTCCACAGATCTCTGAAAGTTGCCTCACAGGTTGATAGGGTAGTTAAGAAAACTTACAGGGTGTTAGCTTTCATAAGTCGAGGGATAGAGTTTAAGAGTCGTGAGGTAATGATACAGCTCTATAAAACTCTGATAGGCCACACTTGGAGTACTGTGTCCAGTTCTGGTCGCCTCACTATAGGAAGGATGTGGAAGCATTGGAAAGGGTACAGAGGAGATTTACCAGGCTGCTGCCTGGTTTAGAGAGTATGGATTATGATTAGAGATTAAGGAAGCTAGGGCTTTACTCCTTGGAGAGAAAGAGGATGAGAGGAGCCATGATAGAGGTGTACAAGATATTAAGAGGAATAGATAGAGTGAATAGCCAGTGCCTCTTCCCCAGGGCACCACTGCTCAATACAAGGGGACATGGCTTTAAGGTAAGGGGTGGGAAGTTCAAGGGGGGATACTAGAGGAAGATTTTTTACTCAGAGAGTGGTTGGTGCGTGGAATTTACTGTCTGAGTCAGTAGTGGAGACAGATACACTAGTGAAGTTTAAGAGACTACTAGACAGATATATGGAGGAATTTAAGGTGGGGGGGTTATATGGGAGGCAGGGTTTGAGGGTCAGTACAACATTGTGGGCTAAAGGGCCTGTACTGTGCTGTACTATTCTATGTTCTATGTATTTATTTATTTTTAATTTTTCCTTTACCCTACTCGCCAAGGCCTTCGCATGCCCCCTTCTTGCTCTTCTCAGCCCCCTCTTAAGCTCCTTTCTTGCTTCCCTATATTCCTCAATAGACCTATCTGATCCTTGCTTCCTAAACCTCATGTATGCTGCCTTCTTCCACCTGACTAGATTTTCCACCTCACTTGTCACCCATGGTTCCTTCACCCTGCCATTCTTTATCTTCGTCACCGGGACAAATTTATCCCTAACATCCCGCAAGAGATCTCTAAACATTGACCACATGTCCATAGTACATTTCCCTGCAAAAACATCATCCCAATTCACACCCGCAAGTTCTAGCATTATAGCCTCATAATTTGCCTTTCCCCAATTAAAATTTTTCCTGTCCTCTCTGATTCTATCCTTTTCCATGATAATGCTAAAGGCCAGGGAGTGGTGGTCACTTTCCCTCAGATGCTCACCCACTGAGAGATCTGTGACCTGACCCGGTTCATTACCTAGTACTAGATCTAGTATGGCATTCCCCCTGGTCGGCCTGTCCACATATTGTGACAGGAATCTGTCCTGGACACACTTAACAAACTCTGCCCCATCTAAACCCTTGGAACTAATCAGGTGCCAATCAATATTAGGGAAATTAAAGTCACCCATGATAACAACCCTGTTATTTTTGCACCTTTCTGAAATCTGCCTCCCAATCTGCTCCTCTGTATCTCTGCTGCTACCAGGGGGCCTATAGAATACCCCCAATAGAGTAACTGCTCCCTTCCTGTTCCTGACTTCCACCCATATTGACTCAAAAGAGGAACCTGCTACATTACCCACCCTTTCTGTAGCTGTAATAGTATCCCTGACCAGTAATGCCACCCCTCCTCCCCTTTTTCCGCCCTCTCTATCCCTTTTAAAGCACCGAAATCCAGGAATATTGAGAATCCATTCCTGCCCTGGTGCCAGCCAAGTCTCTGTAATGGCCACTACATCATAATTCCATGTATGTATCCAAGCTCTCAGTTCATCACCTTTGTTCCTGATGCTTCTTGCATTGAGGTACACACATTTCAGCCCTTCTACCTTACTATCTTTACACCGTTTATTCTGTTTCTCTTTCCTCAAAGCCTCTCTGTATGTTAGATCTGGCTTTACTCCATGCACTTCTTTCACTGCTCTATCACTCTGGGTCCCATCCCCCTTGCAAATTAGTTTAAACCCTCCCTAACCATGCTAGCAAACCTACCTGCAAGAATATTGCTCCCCCTCGAGTTCAGGTGCAACCTATCCAATCTGTACAGGTCCCACCTTCCCCAGAAGAGATCCCAATGATCTAAAAATCTAAAACCCTGTTCCCTGCACCATCTCCTCAGCCACGCATTCAACTGCCATCTCCTCCAATTCTTACCATCACTGTCACGTAACACTGGCAGCAATCCTGAGAATGCCATCCTTGAGGTCCTGTTCTTCAGCCTTCTGCCTAGTTCCCGAAACTCACACTTCAGGACCTCATCCCTCTTCCTGCCTATGTCATTGGTCCCAACATATAACGACTTCTGTTTGCTTTCCCTCTCGTACCAGGATGTCGTGCACCCGGTCAGAGACATTCCAGACCCTGGCACCCGGGAGGCAACAAACCATGCGGGTGTCCTTCTCACGTCCACAAAATCTCCTGTCTGCTCCCCTGACTATAGGGTCTCCAATGACGACAGCTCTCCTCTTCTCCGTCCCACCCCTCTGCACCACAGGGCCAGACTCAGTGCCGGAGGCCCTGCCACCGTGGCTCACACCTGGTTGGTCGTCCCCACCAACAGTATCCAGGACGGTAAACTTATTATTCAGGGGAATGGCTACAGAGGTGCTCTGCACTACCTGTCTGCTCACCTTCGCTTTCCCCCCTCTGACTATCACCCAACGACCTGCTTCCAACAGCCTAGGTGTGACTACCTCCCTGTAGCTCTCATCTCCCTTATTCTCCCTCATGTGCCTCATTCTCCCTTACGAATCGAAGATCATCCAGCTGCTGCTCCGGATTCCTTACAGGGTCTTCCAGATCGCCCAGCCGTATGCACTTCTGGCAGATGTGACTCTGCGGGAGAGAGGCATTCCCCCAAGACTGCCACATCTCACATGAGAGGCACATCACCGTCTCAGGAGACATTGTAAAAACTAACTGCGAGCTAGCTTATCCTCCACCTCTTCTCGTCGAAGCCTCTCGAGTCAAAGCCTCAAAGCTCCACTCCTTCACTGGCCCACTCACTCACTGGCCACTTTCCACAGGCTGCTTCGCTTGAGCTATCCCTCTATTTATCTGTTTGAGCTTTTCAAAATGTTTGGTCACCTGACCGCGACTGCCCAATCATCTGCTTTCTGCTGAGTCTGAGCTATTCAAGTCTTGACTGTTTAATCAATGACTTTCTGCTGAGCTATTCAAATCTTGATTGACTTGATTGCACAGACCAATTGCCAAAACTGCCAGAATCTCTCGAGTCAAAGCTCCGCTCCTTCACTGGCCCACTCACGCACTGGCCGCTTCGCTTGAGCTATCCCTCTATTTATCTGTTTGAGCTTTTCAAAATGTTTGGTCACCTGACCTCGACTGCCCAATAATATCTATGAAAAAGCATACATAAGCAAAGACTGACAGACTGCAAAATAGGTTCAATAGGTACATTTAACGTCAGAGAAATGTATATAATATACATCCTGAAATTCTTTTTCTTCACAAGCATCCATGAAAACAGAGGAGTGCCCCAAAGAATGAGTGACAGTTAAATGTTTGAACCTGAAAGCACCCCCAGCTCCCCCTCCCACACGCAAGCAGCAGCAAAGCAATAACCCCTTCCTCCCCCACCAGCACAAAAGCATCGGTGCCCCCCCCAACTGAGCAGTCAAGTGTTCAGCAAAGCATCAAAAAAGACACAGACTTGCAGGACACCAAAGGCTACTTGTTCACCCGGTAATTCGACATACCCCAGACTCGCTCTCTCCTTAATAAGGGAAAAAGGGATGTCCCTATTTCACAGCAAGAGGGGAGACATAACAAAACAACTCATTGATTTATGGTATTAAAAGTCTGTTGCATTGCTTTTTCCGAGCTCTGTGCCCAAAGAACTCCGGTATCTGGCACAAAGCCAGCAGCCAGCTTGATGCTTCCAATCTTCCGCGTACTCCCACGACGCATCAGGCAGCAGCACCGGCCTCAAACCCGCCCGCCTTCAGAGCTACGAAAATCCCACACCCTGAAGGCGCATTAGTCTTCCAGGCCGTGTCCTTATCATATCGAAAAGTGGCTGGTTGTGAGGCCCTGAGAGCAGACCCCATTTCCGCAAAGAACTGAAGTCAGCATGCAACTCCAGGTCAGGGTCTTCAAAAGAACCTTGAAAGGGGAAAAAAAGAGAAATTAAAGATAGAAATGGAGCTGTTTCTGAAGATCCAAGCAAAGGAGTTGCTGTTAGGTGCCATCATCCTAAGCTCCACCCTCCAGATAAAGAAATAAAGAAATATAATACTGAAAACAGGAGTTTGAAAGTGTCCTTGAAAATGAATCTGCAGGTCATAGAATCAGTTTGGAGTTGTGAAGTAAAGTTATCCACATTATTTCAGGATCCTGATGGTTGGGAGGGAGGGAACGTCAACTCAGACCATGAGAGGCCTGCGTCGGGCATTTTCATGCCTTACAAGACGCAGATTGGAAGTCTGTGTGGGGCACCACTCCTCGCACAGACACTAGAGCAATGTGTGGTTAGGTGCCTTGCTCAAGGACACAAACATGCTGCCACAGCTGAGGCTCGAAGTAGCAACCTTCAGATCACTAGATGAACACCTCATCCACTTGGCCATGTGCCCGACACCTGATGGTTGTAATGTAATAACTGTTCCTGAAACTTATGGTGTGGGATCTAAGGCTTCTGTACCACTTGCCCAATGATAGCAATGAGAAGACTCCATAGTCATGATCCCTGTGGCTTGCCATACAGTGTTGAGCTTCTAGGGTTCTTGAGCATCTGTATTTACTGATTGTTATCTTAACCGGTGTGTGTTCGATTTAATCTTCTCAAGTTAATTGTGCTGGCACCTGTTCCCCACATTCTATGATTATTTAAAGAGGACTCTCAGTCAGTGCTGGGTTGGGGGGTTTCATTGTGTCGGAGAGAATGAGTTGTCTCGTGGTTTCGGTCAGTTGCTCCTCCAAGGCTCTGACTCTGACATTTAACCTCTTGTTTCCATCTCTTCCTGGGGATTGTGCCGTTCCTCCACACCTGGGTCCAGTCCTTCGTGAGCACATCATTAAAGAGTGACCCCACTAATATGGACCGAGGGGAGGTTCTGAGCTTCTCCAATCTACGTTCAAAATTTTTTCCAAGTTTCTTGTTGAGTTCTGTTCATTTGGACTATGTAAGTATTTAGCAGGCACGTGCACTTTCCCTGTTAGACGTGTGCACACCAGGGCAAAGGGGAATAGTGGGGTGTAAAGGTGGTGGCCCTCATGTATTGAACCGAGACACGGAAAGTAAAGTTGTTTCAACAATTGAAAAACATGTTTTTGTTGTTTGGGTGCTAACAGTGGTAGCAAAGGATGGATTCCAATTATAGGAACCTGCCAGCACTTGACAAGAGTAAGCCTTACGAAAGCTGGAAAAATTAAATTGGAATATGGACTCGTGTTACAGAACTGGAGAGGAAGAGGAAGATCTGGCTGTTGTGCTGTTGCTTTCAGGAACGTCAGTGGAAGATTTGACAAAGATGATGATAGGAATACGCTATTAAGCACACTTGACTTTTTTTGAAGGAAGAAAATTATTGGATTTAAAAGGAAGACATTTCAAACTTGGACAAAATTTACAGAGAGAATTCTAAAAATATATCTGCTTTCTAAAAATATTTCTTCAGCAGTTTGATTGGGGCACGACTGTGCAAGCACGTGGACATCAGCCAGTGAGAACAGTGAGGAGAGTTTAAAGGGAGATGGTTATTTCTTCAGCAGTTTGGTCGGGCACAACTGCACAAGCACATGGACGTCAGCCAGTGAGAACAGCGAGAAGAGTTTAAAAGGAGACACCTTATAGAGCGGGTGACAGAGTAGAGGGAGACAGAGTAGAAAGGATTTGGCTCAACAGGGTTTCGGTGATAACAGATTGAGGTGAGGTAGGTTGTCTGTGTAGAATACAGACAGGAACAATGTGTGTGAAGCCAGTGTTCGGTGCTCAGTGTCAGATGTGGGAAGTCCGGGAGTCTCCCAGCCTCTGGGACGGCCACATCTGCACCAGGTGCATCGAGCTGCAGCTCCTTAGAGACCGTGTTAGGGAAATAGAGGTGCAGCTCGATGACCTTCGTCTGGTCAGGGAGAGTGAGGAGGTGATAGAGAGAAGCTATAGGCAGGTAGTCCCACCAGGGCCTGGGCAGACAGTTAAGTGGGTAACAGGAGAGGGAAGGGCAGGAGTCAGAGCACCCCTGTGGCTGTACCCCTTGACAATAAGTACTCCTGCTTGAGTACTGTTGCGGGGGACAGCCTGCCTGTGGGAAGCAACAGTGGCCATGCCTCTGGCACAGAGTCTGGCCCTGTGTCTCAGAAGGGTAGGGAAAGGAAGAGGATGGCAGCAGTGATAGGGGACTCTATAGTTAGGGGGTCAGACAGCCGATTCTATGGACGCAGGAAAGAAGCACAGATAGTAGTTTGCCTCCCAGGTGCCAGGATCCGGGATGTTTCTGATCGCATCCGTGATATCCTGAAGTGGGAAGGAGAACAGCCAGAGGTTGTGGTACATATTGGTACCAACAACATAGGCAGGAAAAGGGAGGAGGTCCTGAAAGCAGACTACAGGGAGTTAGGAAGGAAGTTGAGAAGCAGGACCACAAAGATAGTAATCTCGGGATTACTGCCTGTGCCACGTGACAGTGAGTATAGGAATAGAATGAGGTGGAGGATAAATGTGTGGCTGAGGGATTGGAGCAGGGAGCAGGGATTTAGATTTATGGATAATTGGGACCTCTTCTGGAGCAGGAATGACCTGTACAAAACGGATGGGTTGCACTTGAATCCTAGGGGGACCAATATCCTGGCGGGGAGGTTTGCTAAGGCTACTGGGGAGAGTTTAAATTAGGATTGCTGGGGGGTGGGAACCAAACTGAAGAGACTGGGGAAGAGGCAGTTGGCTCACAAATAGAGAAAGTCTGGAGACAGTGCGAGAGGGATGATAGGCAGGTGATGGAGAAGGGATGCTCCAAGACCGATGGTTTGAGATGTGTCTATTTTAATGCAAGGAGTAATATGAACAAAGCGGATAAGCTTAGAGTTTGGATCAGTAGTTGGAGCTATGCTGTTATGTCCATTACAAAGACTTGGATGACTCAGGGGCAGGAATGGTTACTTCGGGTGCCAGCCTTTCGATGTTTCAGAAAGGACAGGGAGGGAGGCAAAAGAAGTGGGGGTGTGGCACTGTTGATCAGAGATAGTGTCACGGCTGCAGACAAGGAGGAAGTCATGGAGAGATTGTCTACGGAGTCACTCAGTAGAAACAGGAAGGGGGCAATAACTCTACTGGGTGTTATTTATTGACACCCAATAGTAACAGGGACATTGAGGAGCAGATAGGGAGACAGTTTCTGGAAAAGTGTTATAATTACAGGGTTATCGTGGTGGGAGATTTTGATTTCCCAAATATCGATTGGCATGTCCCTAAAGCGAAGGGTTTAGATGGGGTGGCGTTTCTTAAGTGTGTTCAGGAAGGTTTCTTGACACAATATGTAGATAAGCCTACAAGAGGAGAGGCTGTACCTGATCTGGTATTGGGAAACTAACCTGGTCAGGTGTCAGGTCTCTCAGTGGGAGATCATTTTGGAGGTAGTGATCACAAATCTATCTCCTCTACCGTAGAATTGGAGAGGGATAGGAACAGATAAGTTAGGAAAGTGTTTAATTGAAGTGTAAGGGGTTTCTGCTTTTATGTTACTGCGTAGGCTAATCAAAATGGCTTCTTTGTCATGTTAACTGCTGGGAAAGTTCTCTCGCTAGCAGCTTGTTTGGTTTATAGAGGGAGTTGTATTCAGTTGCTAACCAATTGGGATAGATGTTATTCTTTCTTGAGTGTCTGTAAGCTATTGTGATGCGCGGGGTTTTGGGGAGAAGGCGCGATGGGGAGAGACACAGTGGATACGATGCTGTAAGCTGGCCAACGGGATGAACCCCGAGCTGGAGTCCGAGGTCCAGAGTCTTCGGCGAGGAGAGGAGACGAAGACAGACTCATGTGGAGCATCTGGTCGACCACCGTGGTTGGTCCCAGGCGGTGGGTCGAGGTAGTCGGAGGGGATCAAATGGTGAAAAGAGGACCCCATTACTAGAGCTCCAACTGTTGTGCACGAAGAGGTTGAACTTTGATAAGTTTGGTGCCTTTTACTTTCCTTTTATACTTTATCTCTATTAATTACATAGTTCCAGTAATATCTATAAATTATAATCATTTAATTGAATATGGTGTATTGTCTGTTATTTGGCAGGATGGGTACATCACACAGCATCCACACAAACTTGATTAATCAGTTTGGCGGGGCCGAAGACTGCTCTCCCTAGACAAAAACGAGTTGAACGAGCCTGAGGCTTGCCAGGGGGCTACAGAAGTAAGGGGAAATATGAGGCCATCAGGCAGGAACTTGGAAGCATAAATTGGGAACAGATGTTCTCAGGGAAATGTACAGAAGAAATATGGCAAATGTTCAGGGGATATTTGCGTGGAGTTCTGCATAGGTACATTCCAATGAAACAGGGAAAAGATGATAGGGTACAGGAACCATGGTGTACAAAGACAGTTGAAAATCTAATCAAGAAGAAAAGAAGAGCTTACGAAAGGTTCAAAAAACTGGGTAATGATAGAGATCTAGAAGATTATAAGGCTAGCAGGAAGGAGCTTAAGAAAGAAATTAGGAGAGCCAGAAGGGGCCGTGAGAAGGCCTTGGCAGACAGAATTAAGGAAAATCCCAAGGCATTCTACAAGTATGTGAAGAGCAAGAGGATAAGACATGAGAGAATAGGACCAATCAATTGTGACAGTGGAAAAGTGTGTATGGAACCAGAGGAGATAGCAGGGGTACTTAATGAATATTTTGTTTCAGTATTCAC
Source organism: Mobula hypostoma (assembly GCF_963921235.1). Classification (NCBI taxonomy): domain Eukaryota; kingdom Metazoa; phylum Chordata; class Chondrichthyes; order Myliobatiformes; family Myliobatidae; genus Mobula; species Mobula hypostoma. Next base: position 110,457,987 of record NC_086103.1, on the reverse strand, counting down.
TACAGAAAAGGATCTTGGTGATTGTAAGGATGACTTACAGTGGACTGAAAAGCTTGAGCATGTAGATATTAAGAAAGAGGTTGTGCTGGAGCTTTTGGAAAGCATCAAGTTGGATAAGTCACCGGGACCGGATGAGATGTATCCCAAGCTACTGTGGAAGGCGAGGGAGGAGATTACTGAGCCTCTGGCAATGATCTTTGCAGAAGAGGTTCTGGAGGATTGGAGGGTTGCGGATATTGTTACAATTATTCAAGAAAAGGAGTAGAAATAGCCCAGGAAATTATAGACCAATGGATCTTACTTCAATGGTTGGTAATTTGATGGAGAAAATCCTGAGAGGCAGGATTTATGAACATTTGGAGAGATATAATATGATTAGGAATAGTCAGCATGGCTTTGTCAAAGGCAGGTCATGCCTTTCGAGCCTGATTGAATTTTTTGAGGATGTGACTAAACACATAGATGAAGGTAGAGCCGTAGATGTAGTGTATATGGATTTCAGCAAGGCATTTGATAAGGTACCCCATGCAAGGCTTATTCAGAAAACAAGGAGGCATGGGATCCAAGGGGACATTGCTTTGTGGATCCAGAACTGGCTTGCCCACAGAAGGCAAAGAGTGGTTGTAGACGTGTCATATTCTGCATGGAGGTCGGTGATCAGTGGTGTGCCTCAGGGATCTGTCTTGGCACCCCTACCCTTTGTGATTTTTATAAATGACCTGAATGAGGAAGATGAGGGATGGGTTCGTAAATTTGCTGATGACACAAAGGTTGGAGGTGTTGTGGATAGTGTGGAGGGCTGTCAGAGGTTACAGTGGGACATTGATAGGATGCAAAACTGGGCTGAGAAGTGGCAGATGGAGTTCAACCCAGATAGGTGTGAGATGGTTCATTTTGGTAGGTCAAATATGATGGCAGAATATAGTATTAATGGTAAGACTCTTGGCAGTGTGGAGCGTCAGAGGGATCTTGGGGTCCGGGTCCATAGGACACTCAAAGCTGCTGCGCGGGTTGACTCTGTAGTTAAGAAAGCATACAGTACATTGGCCTTCATCAATCGTGGGATTAAGTGTAGGAGCCAAGAGGTAATTTTGCAGCTATATAGGACCCTGGTTAGACCCCACTTGGAGTACTGTGCTCGGTTCTGGTTGCCTCACTATAGGAAGGATGTGGAAACCATAGAAAGAGTGCAGAGGAGATTCACAAGGATGTTGCCTGGATTGGGGAACATGCCGTATGAGAATAGGTTGAGTGAACTCGGCCTTTTTTCCTTGGAGCAACGGAGGATGAGAGGTGACCTGATAGAGGTGTATAAGATGATGAGGGGCTTGTCAGCGGATATGTGGATACTCAGAGGCTTTTTCCCAGGGCTGAAATGGCTAGCATGAGAGGGCACAGTTTTAAGGTGCTTGGAAGTAGGTACAGAGGAGCTGTCAGGGGTAAGTTTTTTATGCAGAGAGTGGTGAGTGCATGGAATGGGCTGCTGGCGATGATGGTGGAGGCGGATACAATAGGGTCTTTTAAGAGACTCCTGGACAGGTATATGGAGCTCAGAAAAATAGAGGGCTGCAGGTAACCCTAGGTAATTTATAAGGTAAGTACATGTTCGGCACAGCTTTGTGGGCCGAACGGACTATATTGTGCCATGGGTTTTCTACGTTTTTATGTTTTCTATTATTTTATTGATTTTGAACAAAAGTACAGTCACATGCGCAAGTACAAAATGCAACCTCCTGATGCTGTATTAGCTTTCTAATTGTTGGACACTGCATGTCTAGACATTAAGGACAGACAGCTAGTGTTAACTGCATGTACAGAACTTACACTTGCATTTATGAAATTAGCGCTGAACAAGATTTTTGGAGAAAAGGCTGCTAAGACAACAGATGGAATTAGTTTGAGTCATGAAATTAATACTTCACTGAGCAGAAACAAAAGTATAGCAAGCGTAAATCCCAGAGGAAGCTGACAAGGATACCATTACCTGGCACAAATCCAATAGACAAGTACGGTAGGAGATTAAAATGTGCGGTATGTCAAAGTATTTACCACTGGGCAAGAAACTGTCCACAAAGAACCGAACAATTAAGGCTAACTGAAGAAAATAACAAATCGAAGATGTAGAAGACTGTCATATTACATTGTTTGCAAAGGAATCATTTACTAATGCGGAGACATCTGAGGCAGAGATTTTGATGATAGAATCTCTAGTATCTGCTGTCATTGACATGACATGCACTCACACAGTGTGTGGAGAAAATAGCTGGAAAGCTATGTAAGTGAACTGAACCAGAATGAGGTGCAGAAACTGGTGAACACAGATACACCTAGTATCAAAACATTCAAATCTGGAGATGGAAAGATTGTACACTCCACCAAAAGAGTGAAAATTCCCACAAAATAGGGCAGACAAAATGTTATATTGAAACAGAGGGGGTACCAGTGAAAATTCCATTACAATTGAGTAGATCTTCCCTAAAAAAAAAAGCGGGAGCAGTACTGGATATGGAGAATGACCAAGCAATGATGTTTCAACAGCCGATGTCTCTTGAGCTCACGAACACTGGGCATTACTGTGTGAACATTCCAGATAGAGACATTACTGAGAATCAGTGTGAGAATGAAGTAGTAACTATCACACAAAACATGACTATAGATGAGAAATGCAAAGTGCTGCTCAAACTTCACAAGCAGTTTGGACCCACTTCAATTGATAGACATCAGAAACTGCTCAGGAGTTCAGGAAACAAGGATGCAAATTATTTTTCCATTCTGAAGCAGATAATTGACAGCTGTGAGACATGCCAAAAGTCTGGAAAGCCCAAACCCAAGCCTACAATTGGCCTGCCACTAGCATCTGAACACAATGAAACTGTAGCCATAGACCTACATGAACTGGAGAAGGAGTGCGGTATCTCCACATCATTGATGAATTCACGTCTTTCAGTGCTGGTGGCATTGTAAATACAAAGGTACCATCAGAGATAGTAAAAAACCTCATCCAGTTCTGGATAAGTGTGTATGACTCACCTTGGAAAGTATTCAGTGATAATGGTGGTGAATTTAATAATGATGAATTCAGAGATATGGTTGAGAACTTTAACATTGAAACAAAGACAACAGCACCATATAGTCCTTGGAGTAATAGATTTCTGGAGTGACACAATCAAATACTTATTGAAATAATGATGGTGATTGGAGCACATCCCTGGAATGGGCCCTTACGGTGAAGAATACCATGCACAATGTACATGGCTATAGTCTGTATCGATTGGTGTTTGGTTAGAATCCAAACCTTCCCTCTGTACTGGTTGACAGGCCGCCTGCTCTAGAGGGCACTACAAGGAGTGAATGGATTGGGAAACACATTTCAGACTGCATGCATTAGGGACGGCTTTCACTGAAGCGTAGTGTTCAGAGAGAATTCGAAGAGCACTGACAGCAGAGGTCCGTCCTACAAATGACAAATATGACACGGGACAAAGTGGATTACAAAAGAGCAGACTGTACAGAATGGAAAGGTCCTGGAGTTGTCATTGGTCAGGGTGGAGTTGTGGTAGTCGTGAGACATGACGGTACATATGTGAGAGTACATCATTCCAGACTACGTATAGCACAAACTGAAGACCATCAGAACTCCATGGAGAACGACACAAAAAATGAAAAGCACTTACCTGGTACACTGTCACGTAGCACAGACTAGGACGGAGAGAGTGCAGCTAAGGACCCAATGGAGTTGCTTGACAGAGGCACAGACAGTGTGTAAGAGAGTGCAGTTGGGGATTCAATGGACTTGCCTGAACAGTCTTAAAACAGGACAAACTGTGAGATTTGTAGACCAAGACACTGGTATCTCATATAAAGCTGAAGTCTGAGGACAAACAGGCAAAGCCACTGGGAGAAACAGAAGTTGGAACAATTTGAATTACCTAGAACCAGTCACAATCAGTGGCACTGCGGGGTCAGTCACCCTGTCATGTATAGACAGACTTCATATTGAATCAAGTATAGATCAGGCTGGACCATCTGAGAAATTTCAAGAGGAAGATGCACTAGCAACTAAAGAGAGGTCATCTGAATCTGCAAAACAGGATGAAATCAAAAGTTGGAGAAATGATGGAGTGTTTGAGGAAGCCAGAAACGTTGGCCAAAAGGCAGTGTCTACAAGATAGGTGTGCACCCTGAAAGAAACCCAGACAGGAATTATACCAAAAGCACGTCTGGTGGCTAGAGGTTTTGAGGAACTGATCATAATGGAACTCTGAAAAGACTCACCAACATGTGCATCAGTCTCTCCAATTGCTTCTCTCAGTGATTTGTCAAAAGCATTGGCAACTCCATTGCATGTACATATAATCTGCATTCTTTCAGGGAATGGAGTTGTCACGTGACATTTACATTAAACCCCCGCCTGAAACCAGAAGTGAAGGACCACTGTGGAAACTCATAAAGTGTGTGTAAAGTGTGTGGAACCAATTGTTTTTTACTGGTAAGATTCAGAATATCATGTGATTGGAGTACTCGCCTATCATGGAGCTGACTTTATACGGGGAGGCTCACAAAACTTTGCCAGAACAGTTACCTCTCAGCTAAAGTCAGCCTTTCAGGTTGGGTGTGAAGAACATGACAGATTCTGCTCTGTAGGGGTAGACATCCTTGCCATTGATAGAAATACAACTGCACCAGAAAAGCTACATCAGGAATCTTCAGACAATCCACATGGAATCCTCACGTGCCACACAACGGGATCCACCCCTCAGTGAAGCTGAAGCTGACCAACTTAGGTCAAAGATAGGCCAACTTCTATGGGTGACAAGTCAGAGAAGACCTGAAATCATGTTCGATGCCTGCAACTTGGCATCCAGCTCAAAAAACTACCGCAGTACAAACTTTACATGAGGCAAACAAGATAGTGGGCAGAATTCAATCTGAAAAAGTAGTCTTGAACTTTCAACAGCTTGGAAAAGATAGTTCACTGAGGCTTATTGTCTTCAGTGACGCTTCATTTGGAAATCTTCCTGATGCAGGTACTCAACGGGGACATTTTATTGTAATGATGGGAGAAGAGGGAAGATTTTCACCACCCTATTGGCAATCAAAAAGGATCTGAAGAGTTTTATGGAGTACTCTGGCAGATGAAACCCTTGCAATGTCTGAAGGTATTGACAATGCCGTTTATGAGGCCATACTCTATTCTGAGCTTTTTCATGGAGATCCAAAGGAGGAGAGTCTACAAATAACTTGTGTCACAAACAACTGCTCTTTGGTTGATGCCTTCAAATCCACCAAGTCAGTGTAACACACTGTAAGGTTTCACTGCTAATGTAATGGCCTCTCTGTAATGTTTCATGCTAAGGTAATGGTTTCTCTGTATCAGCAGTGTTTGGGTAAAGACTAGAGATAATGGGGACTTTGGAATGTGTGCTGGCCAATGAGGGGAGATGTTTTTCTTTCTTGTGTGCCCAAGCGAAGGTTTTGTGGGTTTTTGTTCTGTGGAAGATGGAGAGAGAAGATGCCAGAATGGGGAAGTCGTAGTCTGCGAGACAGAGTGGACTTGGAATGGGGTCGGGGGTCAACGGCTAGTGGGAAGATCGATGGAGAACAAACAGACGGGAAAACAGTGAGCTCCAATGTTTGTGTATTAGACTGTTTCATGAGAATGGGCCATTTTTCTTTTTTGTTTCTTTACTAACCCTATAGTCAAATTAAGAATGATAAAGCTGAATCGTTTAATTGCATATTGTGTACTGCTTGTTATTTCGTGGTACTGATTTGTAACGGGAACACATCACACAGCATCCACCCAAACAAGATCTCTCAAGTTTGGCCAGGCTGGAGGCTGTCTTCCCCTAGATTAAACCGTTACCTGAACTTGAGGCATACAATTGTGGAGGCTCATCCAGGATTGATTTTGGTGGATGCTGAGTGATTACCCTGAACATTGAACCATTGGAGTAGATATTTGTACTCCAGATGAATTGTTAATTCACCTGTTATGTACTGTTAAAGTTGCGATTGTGGACGGAGGTTTGACAAAATGGCGGGCGCAGCTCTCGTTTTAATACAGACCAGCGCTGAGGTAGCAGTAGCTGGGGGCGGAGATTTCAAAGACAGGGTACTCTCGTTTCTGAGGAGTGAGGGGAAGGAGTGGTCAGATTTGGAATGTCTAAGTAGTCCACGTCCCCCAGGGGAAAGTGAGAATTCTGAGTCAGTATCCGCCCTTACCTCTCTGGTGAATAAACAGAAAAACGCCCAGGTTCAAAGCCCCAGCTATGACAGGCTCTGCCTATTCTCTGGAATAACACCCACCCCTAAAGGGGAGGAGGAGTATGAGACTCGGGCAGAGCGGACCTCTCAGTTGTTAGATGAGTGGCAGTGCTCTGATGATGTAAGGCAACAGAGATTGGTTGCGAGCTTGAGTGGGCGGGCTGCTGACGTTGTGGGATCCGTCAGGTCCCGGTATCCCCTAGCAACTATGAGCGATTACATGCAAGCACTGAAAAATACTTTTGCCACGACAGGAAGCTCAGTGGAGCTCATGGCGGGGTTTCAAGACATGGATCAGGAGAAGGGGGAGAAGCTTTCTGCTTCAATTTTTCGGCTAGAGAGGCAGCTAAATTGTTTGCGGCGCAGATGGGTCATTCAGGCAGCTGAGGTGGATCAGTTAAGAATGGACCAGATAGCCAGGTCCCATGACCGGATTGCATGGGGTCTCCGACAGTCTGTTAAGACGCAACCCCCTCCCCCCAGCTTTTGTTGAGCTGATCAGAGAGGTACGGGAAGAGGAGAACATGTCGGAGGTGTGGGAGGGCTCCGTCAGCAGGGTATAGTCCTCGGTAGCAGTCCCCTTGTGGTGAAGTGACCACGGATAGCCTGCCCCGGGGGGGCGGTAAAGGAGATTGTGGCAGAGTTGAGAACTGAGATGTTTCGGCTGTTATCAGCAGGTCTGACCCCCCCCCCCATACGATGGAGCTGATGGGGGGGCGGATCCCCTAAGGGGACAGACAATGGAGGGGGCTGCTGACGGCCAGTGTCACTCAAGAAGGAGAATGAGTCCCTGGGTACCGAAACAGAGAGAGTTGTTGGGAAAACTTAGAGGAGACCCGGTGAGGGAACGGCCTGGTGTCTCTGGGGGAACACGTTCCCAGCAATGTACTAAGGAATCCCCAAAAGCGAAAAACCCAATTCCTGAAGGCTTAGTGGGACCGTGCTCCAGTGTGTTGCTATGAATAGAGGGTATTTATGCTAAAGCCATACTCAACACCGGGTGGCAAGTCACGTTGTTGTAATGTTCGTTTTAAAACCGATATCTGAAGCATTTACCATTGACACCATTCAGGGCACTGGAGTCTGGGGACTTAGTGCTAGTGATTATCCATATGACAGTTATTTGTCAGTGAAGTTGGAGTTCTCGGAGGCTGATGTGGGAGTGTCTGAGGTCCTTGATAAATTGGTGCTGGTTTATCCGGACCCTGTTGAGAAAGGCAGCATATCAATTCTGGTGGGGACCAACCCTGCTCTTGTGAGGAGGGTCATGGGGGCCTGCAGGGAGAAGGCTGGCGAGAGCTTTCTGAGAGCATTGTCTGTGCACCCAGTGTTTCGACCTGCTTTTGAGGAAGTGCGTGGCTGCATTGGGCTGGATACCGATTTTAGACAAAGGACTGTGTGATTCACCCAGTCAATGCCAACGGTGGTAAGGCCGGGGAAGTAGCGAGAGTGATGGGGACCCCCAATTTCCCAGCATGCCCAAGGGCGAGGCCCTCTTAGTGGACATTCCAGAAGACCACGAGGGGGAGTTGGGATTTCCTGCTGGGGTACTGGTGAGGCCTGAACTGCAGAAGCCCTCGGTTGTACAGGTGAACAAGATGGCAGTGATTGTCAGGAACACTATGAAGAGGGAGGTCACCTTCAAGTGGGGGATGCCCCTGGCACATCTGTTCCCAGTGACAGCAATTTCTAGCGTCCCTGTGAGAAACTATTGGAAAAGGGGGGAAGTTCACTGCTGAGTCATTCAACTTCGGGGACTCCCCCATTCCTGCGGGTTGGAAGAGGAGGCTGGTAGAGAAGATGTTGAAGCTGGAAGGTGTCTTTTCCACTGACGAGTTTGATGTAGTTTGTTCCAAGAGCACTCATCACACTATCCGGGTGACCGAGGATACCCCGTTTAAAGAGAGGTCGCGGCAACTGGCCCGCATAGGTGGAGGACGTTCGGCAGCATTTGTGTAAGTTGAAGGAAGCTGGGATCTTCACCGAGTCCTGGAGCCCCTATGCGTCCCTAATAGTAGTGGCCCGAAAGAAGAATGGGAAGGTAGAGATGTGTGTGGACTAGAGGACTCTGAACAGGCGCACCATCCCTGACCAGTATACTGTCCCAAGGATTGAAGATGCACTGGCCTGCCTGAGTGGTGCAAAGTGGTTCAGTGTGCTGAACTTGAGGAGTGGTTATTACCAGATCCCCATGAGTGAGGCTGACAAAGAGAAGACGAGCTTTATATGTCTCCTGGGATTCTTCCAGTTCGAAAGGATGCCCCAGGGCATATCAGAACCACCTGCTTCCCCTGGGACAAGAGGTGCTTGTAGACCCAGAGCCCGACCTGGAGCCTACACCTACTACGAGGACTCTGCGGAAACGCGGGGTGACTGCAGGACCAACAGCAGAAGAGGTTAAGCCGGCCCCCATCCCTGAGGGATACTGATTTGGAGGATGAGGACCTGGATGTGTGGTATATGCTGCTTTTTGCTAACTCCCCATTGATTGAGGAAGAGACTCCCAGACCCTTCTCCCGTGGAGTTTGGTGAAATTGGGGGGTGGGGGGGGTGTTATCTGTGGACAGCCTGAGTCGCAGCGGGACCCTACAAGGGATGAAGTGGGGGTTGGCCACAGGACAGAGGGGTCTGAGTTACCGCTGGGCACGAGTCAAAGGCCGGGGGAGGCCTTGTCAGGTAGACCAGAAGTATCCTCTGTAGTGTTGGAGCATGAAGAGTTAAGTAAGAGGCAATGGAGGTCTCAGAGAATTAGACCACCTGATAGGCTGGCCTATGTAGCACCGGGGGAACAGAGTGTGGCCTCTACTGCTGTGGGGAGCTATGTCACTGCCTTTTACACCTGGGTAGGACTTCGTGCTTTGCAGGAACGGTTGGCAAATTATCTCAACGACATGAGGACATGATTAAATTTGAGGGGGGTGGTGGGAGGGCGTAACGTGCTGTAAGGTTTCATTGCTAATGTAATGGCCTCTCTGTAATGTTTCATGCTAATGTAATGGTTTCTCTGTATCAGCAGTGTTTGGGTTAAGACTGGAGATAACGGGGACTTTGGAATGTGCACTGGCCAATGAGGGGAAACATTTTTCTTTCTTGTGTGCCCAAGCAAAGGTTTTGCAGGTTCCTGCTCGGTGGAAGATGGAGAGAGAAGATGCCAGAACGGAGAAGTCGCAGACTGCAAGATGGAGTGGACTTGGAATGGGGTCGGGAGTCAATACCTAGTGGGAAGATCGATGGAGAACAAACAGATGGGAAAATCATGAGCTCCAGCATTGTGCATTTGACTGTTTCATGAGAACGGACCCTTTTTCTTTTTTGTTTCTTTACTAACCTTATAGTCAAATCAGTCAACATCAAAATCGATGGACAGCCAAAGAAGTCAAATTAAGAATTATAAAGCTCAATCATTTAATTGTATATTGTGTACTGTTTGTTATTTCATGGTACTGATTTGTAACAGGGTAACACATCACAAGCATCTACCCAAACAAGATCTCTCAGGTTTAGCCGGGCCAGAGGCTGTCTTCCCCTAGATTAACCTGCTAGCCCGACCTGAGGGTTACATCAGTTACAGAGAAAAGGCTCCATCTACAGAAAAGCAGCATCAAAGAACTGGTAAAAGCACAGAAAATTCATCATCTGCTATGGTCAACTACAATGGAACAACTAGCTGCCTGTCTCACAAAGAAGGCAGCTTCAGCTCTTGTGCTGTTAAAGGCATTTGGTACCTTAAGAATTGTAGTAACTTCAAGGCTCAGATCTAATTCTCATATCCTAATGGGCATTTGAATTATCTTTAAATTTTATTTTTAAAAAAATATATATTGATATATATATAGAGAGAGAGGGTTCTGTTCATTCAGACTATGCAAGCATTTTGTAGGCATGCACACTTTCCCTGTTACACACTTCATGCCGGGGATAAGGGGAAATTGTGGGATGTATAGGTGGTGCCCTCATGTATTAAACTGAAATGTTGAATGTAAAGTAGTTTAAACAAAATAAAAACATGCTTTTGTTGTTTGAGCGTTAACAGTTCTCGAGGTCAACATGTTATGATTTTTATACTGAGTTAGGTGCTATGTTTTTGAGTCAAATGCAGTGTTTCCAAGTTACATACTATGTTTCCAAGTCTGCCTTGTGTTTCTCAGGCCTGCCTTGGGGCATCAGAGCGCTGCCTTGATCTCCAGGTCTGCCTTGTGTTTTTCAGACCTGCTTCAAGAGTCGCAACCTCCAGGTCTGGTGTCTTTTCAGTCCTGCATCTGGAGCACCAGATCTGTTCTGGATTCACCAGCACTGCCTCGAGCTACAGGTCTACCTTGTGTTTTGCAGGCCTGTCTTGGGAATATCAAAGCATTGCCTGGAACTCCAGGACTGCCCATTTGTTTTTCTGATCTGTCTCGAGAGCTCCCTGGGCTGGCAAGTGCTGGCCTTAGTAAGGGAGGTACTGTCATGATCCCTGTGGCTGCAGCTCCTGGGATGAGTAGGTTTGAAACTGGAATGGATCCAGCTCATTCCTCAGGCACATATTGAATTACTTCATGACCAACCTCTCCAAATCTATCACAGTGGATTTAAGTGCTACTGAACAATAATCCTTGAATTAGGCTACCGTGTTCTTCTTGGGCACCAGTATGATTGAAACTTGCTTGAAGCAGGTGGGTGCCTTAGCCTGCTGAATCAAAAGGCTGAAGACATCCATAAACACCCCAATCAGTTGGTTAACACAGGCTTTCCGTACTCAACTAGATACTTCCCGTAGAGTCACCTTCCTGAAGGATGCTCTCATGTCAGCCTAAGAAACTGAAATCACTGGGTCCATCGGTGGCTGTGGGGGTTCATGAAGGTGCCTCCATGTTTTGTCAGTCAAAGGCATTGAGCTCATCTGGGAGCAAAACGTTGTCATTTATATTGCTTGGATTTGCTTTGTAGGAGGTGATGGCATCCAAGCCCTGCCACAGTTGTCAAGCGTCCCCCTGGGATTCAAGTTTCATTCAGAATTGCCAAGTTGCATGTGAGATGGCTTTCCGGAGCTTATCCCTGGATGACTTGTACTTTCCTGGATCACCAGTCCTGAATACCACCAATCTAGCCCTCAGCAGATTATAGATCTCTTGGTTTATCTAGGGCTTCTGGTTGAGGAAGACCCTGAATGATTTTATGTGGACACAGTCTTGCATGAGAGTTTTATGAAGTCTGTGACAACTGTGGCATATTCATTCAGGCTCTCTGATGAGTCCTTGAAAATGGTCCAGTCCACTGACATGAGCAGTCTCATAGCCACTCCCATGACCACCTCTTTGTTGTCCTGACTTCTGGTGCTATGCTTTTTGTCTCTGCCTATATGCAGGCAGAAGGAGGGCAGCCAGGTGGTCATACTTCCCAAAAGGCAGTTGAGAGATAGAACGGGAGGCATTCTTGAGGGTAGTGGGGCAGTGGTCGGGCGTGGTGGGGGATGCTGCAGGTGATATGCTGATGGTAATTGGACAGAGATGTCTTCAAGCTCGTCTGATTGAAGAGCCTGGCAAATCTGTGACATGCATCAGGTTGGGACATTTCTTGTTTGCTAATCATGGCATGCAATCCATAAACCCCAGTCAAGGTCATGGCAGAGAACTTTCCCCGTAAGTAAAACAGTAGGCACTTAATCAGGAGAACAAGAGTGAGACAAGACCTCTGTGCCCGAGCTCCAAGGTGAGTTTATTGTGAGGATGATGACCCCACTTCTGCCCTTTCCTGACGTCACTGTCCATTGCATCCACTGAACTGAGAACCCTCAGGGTGGAACTCAGTGTCTGGAGTTGGGCTGGGGGTGGGGTTGGGGGGTAGCGGGTGAGCCATGTCATTCTTATTTCCCTCCACTAGGTCTGCTGCTTGCTCCCCAGTCACTGCACATTGGCCAGGAGGATGCTAGGTAGTAGCGGTTGTATTTCCTGTCATTTTGGTCTGTCCCCTGTACCCTGTACCCTGCAGCACTTTCTTTTCCTGGACCAATGGTGACTATCCAATTGCTTCCAGGGAATCAAGTTTGCTGTGTCCTTCAGGCTCATTAGGAGATTGTAAGATTGCTAGTACATTTAGATGATTCAATAAACGCACTTCTTAAAGGGACATTATACTCTGCAAATCGAAGCAATAAAGGTTCAGGAGGTGTATATGCAGTCGTTTTCCTGTGAGCTGCCGACAAACGTCACTGTATACCACCAGTGTCATTTTGATAGTTTTGATAATAATGCTATTCCCTTCTCTCTTTTTCTGTCTCTGCTGCATCTGTTTTCAGGATGAGGTTTTCCATTTTTGAACATTCCAGATGTCCTCATATTTCAAAAAATAGTGTTTCCCTTCCACCGCAATCACTGTTGCCCTCATCTGCATCTCTTCCATTTGCCCCAGATTTGCCCTCACTCCAGCCTTCTCCTTGTTCCCCTCGGATAGGGTTCTCCTTGTCCTTACCTACCATTCTATGAACCTCTGTATCCACCACCTTATTCTCGCAACCACCAACATCTTCAACGGGATCTTACCATGGACCAATTCTTTCACTCCCCTACCCTCTCCACGCTACTTCCTTGTCAATTGGACCCTCCCCACTGATCTCCCTCCTGGCACTTATCCCTGCAACCATGACAAATGCTACACCTCCCCCTATACCTCACTACCATTCACCTGCTAGTCTGTCAGAGTCATCTGTTGTATCCGGTGATCCTGGTACGGCCTATTTAAATGCGTGTAGGATTTGGAATAAAGTAGGCGAACTCCTGGCGCAATTAGAGATTGGTTGGTATGACGTTGTGGGAATCACTGAGTCCCGGCTGAAAGTAGGCCATAATTGGGAGCTTAACATCAAAGGATATACATTGTATTGAGAGGATAGGCAGGAATGCATTGACCTTGTTGGTAAGAGATGGAATTACATCTTTAGAAAGAGGTGACATAAGCCTGATTTATACTTTTGCGTAGCCCTGTGCCGTTGGCCTGATATATACTTTTACGTATGGGCTACACCATAGGCCTGATTTATACTTGTGCGTACCGGCTACACCATAGACTACACCATAGGCCTGATTTATACTCTTACGTAGCCCTACGCCATAGCTAGCATACGTAGTTGTGTCTGCGTCGCTCTGCAATTCATCGCCAAAACACTAGCTGTCAGTGGGGTTTCTATGCCACTGTGTTGAGTTTCTTCATGAGAGACATGGACGAGGAAACGCATTTCAAATATTCTCGGATGGCAGCAGGTAGATTTGACGATTTGGTTCATCGTCTCCAATCATTTATTTTGCATCAGTGTACAGACATGGCGGTGAAAAGTAACCAGAAATGTGTATGAGGAAATGCGATGCTACCGAGCAGACCAATCACAGTTGTTGCTGTCTGCGTCACCACGACGCGTGAGTTACTTTTCTGGGAGGTGAACATTACCCTACGGCATAGGGTACGGGGTACCTACGGCGACATTTGACACAGAAGTATAAATTGGGCTTTAGGGTCAGAGAATGTAGAATCTTTGTGGATAGAGTTAAGAAATTGCAAGGGTGAAAAAAAACAATATGGGAATCATATATAGGTCTCCAAATAGTAGCCAAGATGTGGGGTTAAGATTACAAACGGAGCTGGAAAACCCCTGTGATAAGAGCAATGACACAATTCAATTATGCAAGGGGGATTGGGAAAATCTGGTTGGTGTCAGATCGCAAGAGATGGAATTTCCTGAATGCCTACGAGATGGCTTTTCAGAACAGTTTGTGCTTAAGCCTACTCGGGGAAAGGCTATCTTAGATTGGGTGTTGTGTAATAACCCAGATCTTATTAGGGATCATAGTCATAATCATAGTCATACTTTATTGATCTCGGGGGAAATTGGTTTTCGTTACAGTTGCACCATAAATAATAAATAGTAATAGAACCATAAATAGTTAAATAATAATATGTAAATTATGCCAGTAAATTAAGAAATTAAGTCCAGGACCAGCCTATTGGCTCAGGGTGTCTGACCCTCCAAGGGAGGAGTTGTAAAGTTTGATGGCCACAGGCAGGAATGACTTCCTATGACACTCTGTGTTGCATCTCGGCAGAATGAGTCTCTGGCTGAATGTACTCCTGTGCCCAACCAGTACATTATGTAGTGGATGGGAGACATTGTCCAAGATGGCATGCAACTTAGACAGCATCCTCTTTTCAGACACCACCGTGAAAGAGTGCAATTCCATCCCCACAACATCACTGGCCTTACGAATGAGTTTGTTGATTCTGTTGGTGTCTGCTACCCTCAGCCTGCTGTCCCAGCACACAACAGCAAACATGATAGCACTGGCCACCACAGACTCATAGAACATCCTCAGCATTGTCTGGCAGATGTTAAAGGACCTCAGTCTCCTCAGGAAATAGAGACGGCTCTGACCCTTCTTGTAGACAGCCTCAGTGTTCTTTGACCAGTCCAGTTTATTGTCAATTCGTATCCCCAGGTATTTGTAATCCTCCACCATGTCCACACTGACCCCCGGATGGAAACAGGGGTCGCTGGTACCTTAGCTCTCTTCAGGCCTACCACCAGCTCCTTAGTCTTTTTCACATTAAGCTGCAGATAATTCTGCTCACACCATGTGACAAAGTTTCCTACTGTAGCCCTGTACTCAGCCTCATCTCCCTTGCTGAAAGGAAATTATGAGCCAGTTAATCTAACCTCAAAGGTTAGAAAAATGTTGGAGTCTATGATTAAAGATGAGGTTTCGAGATACTTGGAGACTAATGAGAAAATAAGTCAAAATCAGCATGGTTTCTGCAAAGGGAAATCTTGCCTGACAAATCCGTTAGAATGCTTCGAGAAAGTAACAAGCAGGGTGGACAAAGGAGAGGCAGTGGATATCATTTGTTTGGATTTACAGAAGGTGTTTGTTAAGGTGCCACACATGAGGCTGCTTAACAAGATAAAATCCTATGGTGTTACAGGAAAGATACTGGCATGGATAGCGGAATGGCTGACAGGCAGGAGGCAGCAAGTGGGAATAAAAGGGGCCTTTTCTGTTTGGCTGCTGGTGACCAGTGGTGTTCCTCAGGGGTCAGTATCGGAACTGCTGCTTTTCACATTGTTTGTCAATAGTTGAGATCATGGAATTGATGTCTTTGTGGCAAAGTTTGCAGATGAAACGAAGATAGGTGGAAGAGTAGGTAGTGCTGAGGAAGCAATGCGATTGCAGCAGGACTTACACAAACCAGAAGAATGGACAAAAAAGTGGCAGATGGAACACAGAGTTGGAAAATGTAGGATAAAACATTTTGGTAAAAGGGACAATAGTGCGGGCTATTATCTAAATGGGGGGAAGGTTCAAATGGAGGTGCAAAGGGGAATAGAATACAAAAGCAAGGAGACAATTTGAGCCTTTATAAAACACTAGTCAGGCCGCACTTAGAGTATTGTCAACAGTTTTGGGCCTATATCTCAGATAGTATGTGTTATCATTGGAGAGAGTCCAGAGGAGATTCACGAAGATGATTCCAGGAATGAAGCGGTTAACATGTGAGGAGCATTTGGCAGCTTTGAGTCTGTACTCACTGGAATTTAGAAGAATGTGTGGGATCTCATTGAAACCTACTGAATGTTGAAAGGACTAGATAGGATGGATGTGGAGAGGATGTTTCCTTTGGTGGGGTGTCCAGAACTGGAGGGCACAGCCTCAAATTTGAGGGGCGACCCTTTAGAACAGAGGTACAGAGGAATTATTTTTAGCCAGAGAGTAGTGAATCTGTGGAATGCTCTGCCACAGACTGTGGTGGAGGCCAAGTCCATGGGTATATTTAAGGCAGAAGTTGATCGTTTCCTGATTGGTCAGGACATCAAAGGATATGGCGAGAAGGTAGGTGTGTGGGGTTGTGTGGGATCCACGATCAGCCATGATGGAATAGCTTCTTACATCGTTCATCATTCCCCCTCCCTGACCCACACACCTTCCCCCATTTTTAACAAAACTATAAGTTTATTTATACAGCAAATACACAAACATTCAGTATTTACAAGACAGTGAATAATCCAAATTAAAATATGGTTACTACCATCTATAAAGCAGATAATTCCTTAGGGGCCCACTGCTCCCAGAAATCCCCTACTGCACCCATTGTGACCGCATGCTCCCTGTCCAAAGACAGCCATGCACGAACGTATCCTCAGAAGAGGGGCAGGCAGTCGGCCCTGACAGAGCCCTCGACTTTTCACTGCCTACACCCGTGAACAGCCATCTTGGCCTGGCCCAGGAGAAAGCCCACCAGGAGATCCCCCTCGTGATCGCACCCCCCCCCATACACACCAAGTGTCACCTATTGCCTGCCAGTTTGCTCTCTTCCCCCCTCCCCCGCCCGTACTTCCTTATCCTGGTTTCTGTCTCCTTCTCCAGTCCCGATGAAGGGTCTCAGCACAAAATACCAACTGTTCATTTCCCTGCATAAGTGCTGCCTGACTGGTTGAGTTCCTCCAGCATTTTATGTGTGCTGATTTGAAATGTTAACTCTCCATCCTGATGTTGCTAGCTTTACTTAGTATCCAGAGCATACTTAGGCTGCAACTGTCCTTCAGTCCTTGGCCTCCTCAATGGCAAAGCAAAGTCACGGTCACGCTTATTGTCACATGCACAAGGACATAACGTATGCACAGGTGCAATGAAAAGCTCACCTGCAGCAACATGAGAGAAGTTGAGAAGGGTTGTGCATGCATGGCACCAGACTCAAACATCAGCTGAAGTGCTTGTTCCTCAGTGGATCCAATTCACCAAGACTCCTTTGACAGCATCTTCCAAACCCTTGACCTCTAACTCGAAGGAGAACCCAGGGCAGAAAAAGCATAGGAACATCTCCAGCAGGCAATTCGCATAACGGTACAGTTAGACTTTAAACTAAACAGTATGGGAGTAGGTTCAGCAGTTCTGAAAAATGTAGATAAAGTAACAGGGAAGGGGCCTCCAGGAAAGGTTACCGCAGTCTCCAGTATAAAGACTGAGACAAAAATATTAGTAAAGGATAAGAATTTAACTTCAGGCAACATGGAGATAAAATTGAAAAGAAGGATGGTGAATATAGAATTGAAGGTGTTTGAACGCATATTGACAAAATAAGGTAGATGATTCTGTAGCGACTTAGAAATTGACAGGTATAACTTGAGGGCCTCACAGAATTGTGCTTGGAAGCTACTGTATCAAAAACACAGGCAGGTAGGCAGACGGGGTGGGGTGGCTTTGTTGGTAATAAAATTAAATTAAATCCTTAGAAAGAAGTGTCGCAGGAACAGAATATGTACAATCATAGAAACCATAGAAACTACAGCACAGAAACAGGCCTTTTGGCCCTTCTTGGCTGTGCCGAACCATTTTCTGCCTAGTCCCACTGACCTGCACACGGACCATATCCCTCCATACACCCCCCATCCATGTATCTGTCCAATTTATTCTTAAATGTTAAAAAAGAACCCGCATTTACCACCTCGTCTGGCAGCTCATTCCATACTCCCACCACTCTCTGTGTGAAGAAGCCCCCCGTAATGTTCCCTTTAAACTTTTCCCCCCTCACCCTAAACCTATGTCCTCTGATTTTTTTCTCCCCTTGCCTCAGTGGAAAAAGCCTGCTTGCATTCACTCTATCTATACCCATCATAATTTTATATACCTCTATCAAATCTCCCCTCATTCTTCTACGCTCCAGGGAATAAAGTCCCAACCTATTTAACCTTTCTCTGTAACTGAGTTTCTCAAGTCCCGGCAACATCCTTGTAAACCTTCTCTGCACTCTTTCAACCTTATTTATATCCTTCCTGTAATTTGGTTGCCAAAACTGAACACAATACTCCAGATTCGGCCTCACCAATGCCTTATATAACCTCATCATAACACTCCAGCTCTTATACTCAATACTTTGATTAATAAAGGCCAATGTACCAAAAGCTCTCTTTACGACCCTATCTAACTGTGACGCCACTTCTAGGGAATTTTGTATCTGTATTCCCAGATCCCTCTGTTCCACTGCACTCCTCAGTGCCTTACCATTAACCTTGTATGTTCTACGTTGGTTTGTCCTTCCAACATGCAATACCTCACACTTGTCACTATTAAACTCCATCTGCCATTTTTTAGCCCATTTTTCCAGCTGGTCCAAGTCCCTCTGCAGGCTCTGAAAACCTTCCTCCCTGTCTACTACACCTCCAATCTTTGTATCATCAGCAAACTTGCTGATCCAATTCACCACATTATCATCCAGATCATTGACATAGATGACAAATAACAATGGACCCAGCACTGATCCCTGTGGCACACCACTAATCACAGGCCTCCACTCAGAGAAGCAATTCTCTACCACCACTCTCTGGCTTCTTCCATTTAATCCAATTTACCACCTCTCCATGTATACCTAGCGACTGAATTTTCCTAATTAACCTCCCATGCGGGACCTTGTCAAAGGCCTTACTGAAGTCCATGTAAACAATATCCACTGCCTCCTCTTCATCCACTTTCCTGGTAACCTCCTCGAAAAACTCCAATAGATTGGTCAAACATGACCTACCACGCACAAAGCCATGTTGACTCTCCCTAATAAGTCCCAGTCTATCCAAATGCTTGTAGATTCTGTCTCTTAGTACTCCCTCCAATAACTTACCTACTACCGATGTTAAACTTACTGGCCTATAATTTCCCGGATTACTTTTCGATCCTTTTTTAAACAACGGAACAACATGAGCCACTCTCCAATCCTCCGGCACCTCACCTGTAGACAGCGACATTTTAAATATTTCTGCCAGGGCCCCTGCAATTTCAACACTGGTCTCCTTCAAGGTCCGAGGGAACACCCTGTCAGGTCCCGGGGATTTATCCACTTTAATTTTCCTCAAGACAGCAAGGACCTCCTCCTTTTCGATCTGTACAGTTTCCATGATCTCACTACTTGTTTCCCTTAATTCCATAGACTTCACGCCAGTTTCCTTCGTAAACACAGACGCAAAAAACCTATTTAAGATCTCCCCCATTTCCTTTGGTTCCGCACATAGCCGACCACTCTGATCTTCAAGAGGACCAATTTTATCCCTTACAATCCTTTTGCTCTTAATATACCTGTAAAAGCTCTTTGGATTATCCTTCACTTTGACTGACAAGGCAACCTCATGTCTTCTTTTAGCCCTCCTGATTTCTTTGTTAAGTATTTTCTTGCACTTCTTATACTCCTCAAGCACCTTATTTACTTCCTGCTTCCTATACACGTCATACAACTCTCTCTTCTTCTTTATCAGAGTTGCAATATCCCTTGAGAACCAAGGTTCCTTATTCCTATTCACTTTGCCTTTAATCTTGACAGGAACATACAAATTCTGCACTCTCAAAATTTCTGCTTTGAAGGCTTCCCACCTACCGATCACACCTTTGCCAGAGAACAACCCGTCCCAATCCACGCTTTTTAGATCCTTTCTCATTTCTTCAAATTTGGCCTTCTTCCAGTTCAGAACCTCAACCCTAGGACCAGATCTATCCTTGTCCATGATCAAGTTGAAACTAATGGTGTTATGATCACTGGAACCAAAGTGCTCCCCTACACAGACTTCTGTCACTTGTCCTAACTGGTTTCCTAACAGGAGATCCAATATTGCATCCCCTCTAGTTGGTCCCTCTACATACTGATTTAGAAAACTTTCCTGAACACATTTAAAAAACTCTAAACCATCCAGACCCCTAACAGTATGGGAGACCCAATCAATATATGGAAAATTAAAATCCCCTACCACCACAACTTTATGTTTCCTGCAGTTGCCTGCTATCTCTCTGCAAATTTGCACTTCCAATTCTCTTTGACTATTGGGTGGTCTGTAATACAATCCCACTAATGTGGCCATACCTTTCCTGTTTCTCAGCTCCACCCACAAGGACTCAGTAGACAAGCCCTCTAATCTGTCCTGCCTGAGCACTGCTGTAATATTTTCCCTAACAAGCAATGCTACTCCCCCACCTTTCATTCCTCTGCCTTGATCACATCTGAAACATCGGAACCCTGGAATATTAAGCTGCCAGTCCTGCCCCTCCTGTAGCCAAGTTTCACTAATTGCTACAACGTCATAATTCCACGTGTCAATCCACACCCTCAACTCATCCGCCTTCCCCGCAATACTCCTAGCATTGAAATATATACACCTCAGAAGATTTTTACCACCACTCACAGCCTTTCTATTAGTGGATTTGCTTGAACTTTTAACATCATTTATTTTCACCCCAGCCACACTGTCAGCTCTGGTACTGTGGTTCCCATCCCCCTGCAAATCTAGTTTAAAGCCCCCCCAATAGCATTAACAAACCTCCCTGAAAGGATATTGGTCCCCCTGTAGTTCAAGTGTAACCTGTCTCTCTTGTACAGGTCCCACCTGCCCCAGAAGAGGTCCCAATTATCCTGAAATCTGAAACCCTGCTCCCTACACCAGTTCCTCAGCCACTTGTTCATTCTCCAGAGCATCCTATTCCTACCCTCACTGGCACGTAGCACAGGTAGCAATCCTGAGATTACCACCCTCGAGGTCCTGCTTTTCAACTTCCTTGTGGATGGAGTTTCAACTGGAGCAGATATAGGAGCAGTTTCTCAACTGCAAGAGTAAAGAGACCCTGATGGGAGTTACATACTGGCCTCTGAACAGTGGCCAAGACAAGTGGTACGAATTACAATGGGAGAGAGGAAAGGCTCCTAAAAGGGACAATGTAATGATCATCGGGGGGGATCTCAATATGCAGATGGATTTGGAAAATCTGGTTGGCGCTGGATCTAAAGGAAAGAAATTAGTAGAATGCCAGTAAAATGGCTCTTTAGAGTTTGCTATGGTAGAATCCATTAGGCTGCTGAGGTATGGGATTTAGTCCATAAGACATAGGAGCAGAATTAGGCCATTTGGCCCATTGGGTGTTTGCTATTTCATCCTGGCTGATCCAATTTTCCTCTCAGCCCAACCTCCTGCTTTCCCCCTGCATCACTCCATGCCCCGACCAATCAAGGATCTATCAACTTCTGCCTTAAATATACATAAAGACTTGGCCTCCATGGCTGCCTGTGGCAAAGAATTCCACAGATTCACCACTCATAGGGCAATTTTGCCCTATCATCAGCCTCCTCTTGCTGAGAGTCTCACTACACATTGCCTCTGTAAGCCATTTGCCTCATCTTCAACACTATCACTCCAGTTCCCATCACCCTGCCAAATTAGTTTAAACCCACCCAAACAACTCTAGCCAACCTGCCCTCAAAGATCTTGGACCCTCTTGGGTTCAGGTGTAACCCATCCCTTTTGTACAGGTCATGCCTTCCTGAGAAGAGATCCCTATGATCTATAAATCTGAAGCCCCCGCCCCTGCACCAGTTCCTCAGCCACACATTCAGCTGCCAAATTTGTTGATGAATTTGCTGTCCTTAATCAAATGTTTGAAATCAAAAAGAATTTTGTTGCCTTGTGTCCATTTGTGGTGCTTTCCCCCTGGAGCTAGTCACATTAACAATTTCCAACCTCTGCCATTTTGGTATCAGCCTGGTGACATTCCTAGTATTTAATTACCAGCAAATCACCTCAGAATAACTCACAAAATGCTGATGAAACTCAGCAGGCCAGGCAGCATCTATGGAAAAGAGTACAGTCGACATTTCAGGCCAAGACACTGCAGCAAAGTCTCACCTATTACTTTATGTTTCTCCCTCCCCTCCCTCCACCTTTTGACCCTGCTCTTCATCTTTTTTTCTCCAGTCCTGCTGAAAGTTCTCAGCCCAAAATGTCGACTGTACTCTTTTCCACAGACGGTGCCTGGCCTGCTGAATCCCTCCAGCATTTCGGGTGTAGTGCTTTAAACTATCTGATTGGCAGATAGTCAATGCTGCACTTCGCTAAATGAACTTCTGTTTCTCAAACTATGTACTTTGTTAAAAGTTTTCCAAAGTCTGAAAGCTTTCACCTCATATCTTAGACTAACAGAATAGCCACAACATCTCTGCAAAGATCAAAGAAGAATTTTATAAAGGTTCATTTAAGCAAAGTTTAAAACTTAAATGGCATGAAGGCAATCAAAGTGAGAGGGTAATTAAATGGATGTGCTTTCAAAAATATATGTAGGTAAACAAATAGATGATATTTTATCAATACTGGTCTGATGCCTTAGGCTGTGAAGATGTGAATTGTTTTGGCACAAATAGAGAGATTGCTTTTTCATGTATTGCAATTCATTCTGTATTCACTGAGCAGTTCAACACCATCATACCTCAGTACTAATCATTAAACTCCAAACCCTGGGCCTCTGTACCTCCCTCGGCAACTAGATCCTTGACTTCCTCATCAGGAGACCGCAGTTAGTGCAATTGGAAATAACATCTTCTCCTTGATGACAGTCACCCCTGCCACACCTCAGAATGTGTGTTTAGCCCACTGCTCTACTCTATACATCCATTAGAATACACATTGTATCAAAAGGACAGACAGCAAGGCCATGGGGGCAGCATTGCTCTGTTGGTAAAAAATGAAATCAAATTATTAGAAAGTGGTGACTTAGGGTTGGAAAGTGTTGAATCATTTCGAATAGAGCTAAAGAACTGCAAGAGTAAAAAGACCCTGATGGGAGTTATATACAGACCCCCAAACAGTAATAAGGATGTAGTCTACAAATTACAACGGGAGGTAGAAATGCATGCCAAAAGGGCAATGTTACAATAGTCATGGGAGATTTCAATATGCAGGTAAATTGGGAAAATCAGGTTGGTTCTGATTCCAAGAGGAGGAATTTCTAGAATGTCTACAAGCCGGTTTCTTAGAGCAACTCATGGTTGAGCCCACTAGGGAACCAGCTATTCTGAATTGGGTTTTATGCAATGAACTGTAATTGATTAGAGAGCTTAAGGCAAAGGAAATCTCAGGGAACAGTGATCATAATATGACAGAATTCACCCTGCAATTTGAGGAGAAGATAAAGTCGGATGTGTCAGTACTACAGTGGAATAAAGAAAATTACAGAGGCATGATAAAGGAGTTGGCCAGAATTGACTAGAAAGGAAAACTGGCAAGGATGATGGCAGAGCAGCAATGGCTGGAATTTCTGGAAGCAACTTAAAAGACACAGGATATATACATATTAAAGAGGAAGAAGTATTCTAAAAAAAAGATGACACAACCATTGCTAACAAGAGGTGTAAAAGCCAACATAAAAGACAAAGAGAAGGCATATAATAGAGCAAAAATTAGTGGGAAGTTAGAAAATTGTGAAGCTTTTAAAAACCAACAGAAGGCAACTAAAAAGTCATTAACAAGGTAAAGATAGAATACCAAAGTAAGCTAGCCAATAATATTAAAGAGGATACCAAAAGTTTCTTCAGATACATGAAGTGTAAAAGAGAGGTGATGGTGGATATCGGACTGCTAGAAAACGATGCTGGAGAGGTAGTAATGGTGAATAATGAAATGGCAGACAAACTGAATATATATTTTACGCCATTATGGCGGAAGTTCCAAGTGTCAGGGGCCATGAAGTATGTGAAGTTACCATAAATAGAGAGAAGGCTCTTAGGAAGCTGAAAGGTCTGAAGGTAGATAATTCACCTGGATGAGATGACGTACACCCCAGGTGTCACCCAGTGCAGATATGGCCCAAGTGCGGAGTGAAATTCACTGAAGCAGGTCGATAGTTCACAGATTTTAATGTGAACAGTGTTAAAGGGAAAAGAAAACAACAAACGCTAGGCCAAACAGGGCCGTTAACTAAAACTCTCAAATGGAAAACAAATCGCACACTGCGGCTGAAAAGAACAACTAAGAATAGAATGAATACCACTAGTCTTCAGAGCCAGTTGACTCGACAGCCCAATTTCTCACGCAAGGAGGAATGCAGGCAGCAAAGCGTTGCTGTGTCCAAGTCTCAACAAATACTACAATGGAATGAATGGAGTTAAATGCTATCACAATGAAATAATCATTAGCTGACATGTACATATTCACGAGCGCAATTGCCATATCTGCTGCGCTGCCGAATCCGTGGTTGTGACAGGGCCCCCTCTCTAAGCGCAGCCCCTGAGGCACCTTAGACCTGTGTCCACTGGAAGTCCTGAATGAGGGACTTGTCCAAGATGTCCTTCAGTGATGCTGGTAGATAAGTGCCATAGTGTGAACTGCCAATATCCGAGCCAAAGACTTCCATGTAGACACTGAAACAAGACCTCAAACAGAGGTAGCTCGATCAAGTGACACCATGAGATGAATCATTACCATAATGAGGACTCTCTGATTTGAGCTAATTGGGCATCTGCTTCAACAATAAAACTAACACAGAATCCCTGAGCCTATCAAAATAAACTTAACAGGTTTAAACAGAAAGCACCAGGAAACTGCATTACAAAGAGCAAGTCACTCAAAAAAAAACACAAGGAACTCTTAAACCATTAATAACTGTTGTGAAGCAACAATTAACCAATTCAAATGCTCTAAAAACTTCAGAGCCCAATGCTCTTATGCCCTGCACAGGCCTGAAGAAGTCACTACAGGATCCCACTTCCTACACTAGCACCTGATGGCCGAGGAAGACCTGAAAACTCGAGAGATCTGGGGAATTTAAGAGAGAGGCATGGGAACTCCAACAGAATGAGAGACTGGGGAACCTCGAGTGAGATCAAAAAACCTCAGGCAGGGCTGAGAGGGAGGCTTGGGAGTCCTCGAGATGGGGAGGACATTGAAAAACCCTGAACACATTGAATAAGCCTTGGAAACAATCAGAAAAAGAAAACACTGGGAACGTAGAGAAAAGTCCTTGGGAAACTTTGAAACCATGAAACTTGAAACCTAGGGAAGGAACCTTTTCAAATCTTTCACAATTTTTCCAGAGGCAATAAGGATATACTCTCAATTTTACAGATCAAGACAGCATAGACAGGTTTCTTTCATTTTGAAGGGGATAGGTAAGATAGAAGTAGGACAGTTGTTTCCATTGGTAGGTGAGACTAGAACTGGGGACATTGCCGCAAGATTCAGGGGAGAAAATTTAGGACGGAGATGAGGAGAAACTGTTTTTCCCAGAGGGTGGTGAAACTGCAGAATTCTCTGCTCAGGAAAGCAGTTGAGGCTTATTCACTAAATATATTTTAGATACAGTTAGATAGATTTTTACATAGTAAGGGAATTAAGGGTTATGGGGAAAAGGCAGACAGATGGAGCTGAGTTTAATGACAGATCAGCGATGATCTTATTGAATGGTGGGGCAGGCTCAATGGGCCGGATGGCCTACTCCTGCTCCTAGTTCTTATGTTCTTATGTTTAATATGCTACATGAAAGTTCATTTTTCCCAGTCTGTACCATGACTTTCATCAAGAGATTAAAAATACTCTTGATAGGGTTACTTTACTTGTGTATTTGCACACTCCAGCCAGGAATCAGCTTTTGGAGTAGGGCTCTTCCAGAATTTACACTATTGACTTGAATGATGATTTGTTGACTCAATTGGAAAGCTTGCTTGAAGTGCTCATTTGTTATGCAGATCTGAGTCACGGGACCACAACGCTGGGAACCTGAGTACTTGTGGCTTGAGATGCTTGGAATGGATATCGGAGAAACTCTATGTAGACTAGAGAGGCTCAGTATGTAGACTTGGGACTCTCGGAATGTAGTCTGGAATTGCACTGAGAATAGAAGGCAACCTCTCCTTAAGCCACCAATGCCAAAACGTCACTGTTCAAACTTTGCTGAGTCTATTACTTGGCAAGATCCTTCTGTCACGCTGGAGACAGGAACAAGAGTCATACATAGGAATTCCAACGGAACATCGTTGGCCCAACGAATCACGCTGACCAATGATTCTCATGGCCAAGGTTACTTGCTCTCTCTCCACTGGGTCCATCTTTACGTGGTCGGGACTTAGTGTCACCAGGTGCGGATATGGCCCAAGTGCCAAATGAGAGACACTGAAGCAGGTCGATAGTTCACAGACTTTAATGCAAACAGTGTTAAATGGAAACGAAAACAACAAACGCTAGGCCAAACAGGGCCGTTAACTAAAATTCGCAAATGGAAAACAAAGCCTACACTGCGGCTGAACAACTAAGAACAAAACGAATACCACTAGTCTTCAGAATCAATTGATTCAACAGTCCATTTTCTCTGGGAAGGTGGAATGCAGGCAGCAAAGCGTTGCTGTGTCCAAGTCTCGACAAATTACACAACGGAATGAAAGGAGTTAAATGCTATCACAATGAAATAATAACTAGCTGACATGTGCATATTCACGAGTGCAATTGCCATATCTGCTCCGCTGCTGAATCCGTGGTTGTGATCCCAGGGTTATGAGAGGTGGCTGAAGAGCTTATGGAGGCATAAGTAATGATTGTTTAGGAATCACTAGATTCTGGAATGGTTCTGGAAGACTGGAAAATTGCAAATGTCACTACACTCTTCAAGAAGGGAGAGAAGCAGAAGAAAGGAAACTATAGGCCAATACGAGGAAATCTGCAGATGCTAGAATTTCAAGCAACACACATAAAAGTTGCTGGTGAATGCAGCAGGCCAGGCAGCATCTCTAGGAAGAGTCGACGTTTCGGGCTGAGACCCTTCGTCAGTACTAACTGAAAGAAGAGCTAGTAAGAGATTTGAAAGTGGGAGGGGGAGGGGGAGATCCAAAATGATAGGAGAAGACAGGAGGGGGAGGGATGGAGCCAAGAGCTGGACAGGTGATTGGCAAAAGGCATATGAGAGTATCATGGGATGGGAGGCCTAGCGAGGAGGGGGGAAGCCCAGAAGATGGGCAAGGAGTATAGTGAGAGGGACAGAGGGAGAAAAAGGAGAGAGAGAAAAAGAATATATATATAATAAATAAATGTGGTACGAGGGGGAGGTGGGGCATTAACGGAAGTTAGAGAAGTCAATGTTCATGCCATCAGGTTGGAGGCTACCCAGACGGAATATAAGGTGTTGTTCCTCCAACCTGAGTGTGGCTTCATCTTTACAGGAGAGGAGGCCGTGGACAGACATATCAGAATGGGAATGGGACATGGAATTAAAATGTGTGGCCACTGGGAGATCCTGCTTTCTCTGGCGGACAGAGCGTCCAGCTAGTCTATAACTATAGGCCAGTTAGTCGGACCACCATGGTTGGGAAAATGTTGGAGTAGATGATTAAAGATGTAGTTTCAGGGTACTTGGAAGCATATGATAAAATAGGCAGTAGTCAGCATGGTTTTCTTAAGGGAAAGTCTTGCTTGACAAATCTGTTGAAATACTTTGAAGAAATAAGAAGCAGGATAGACAAAGGAGAATCGGTTGATGTTGTGTACTTGGACTTTCAGAAGGCTTTTGACAAGGTGCCACATACGAAGCTGTCTAGCAAGCTACGAGCCCATAGTATTACAGGAGAGATTCTATCATGGATAAAACAGTAGCTGACTGGCAGGAGACAAAGAGTGGGAATAAAGAGAGCCTTTTCTGACTGGCTGCCAGTGACTAGTGGTGTTCCACAGGGCTCTGTGTTGGAACGATTCTTCTTACATTGTATGTCAATGATTTGGATGATGGAATTGATGGCTTTATTGCAAAGTTTGCAGATGATATGAAGACTGGTGGAGGGGTAAGTTTTTTTGAGGAAATAGAAAGGTTACAAAAGGACTTATACAGATTAGGTGAATGGAGAAAGAAATGGTAAATGGAATACAATGTCGGGAAGTGTGTGGTAATGCACTTTGTTAGAAGAAATGAAAGGGTTGATAATTTTCTAAATGGCGAGAAAATACAAAAATCTGACGTACAAGAGGACTTGGGAGTTCTTGTGCAAAACTCCCTAAAGGTTCATTTGCAGGTTGAGTCTGTGGTGAGGAAGGTAAATGCAATGTTAGAATTTATTTCAAAAGGACTAGAATATAAAAGCAAGGATGTAATGTTGAGAGTCTATAAATGCACTGGTGAGGCTTCACTTGGAATATTGTGAGCAGTTTGGGCCCCTTATCTTAGAAAGGATGTACTGAAACTGGAGAGGGTTCAAAAATGATTCCAAGATTGAATGGCTTGTCATGCGAAGAGAGTTTGATAGTTCTGGGCTCGCATTCACTTGAATTCAGAAGAATGAGGGGTGACCTCATTGAAACCTATTGAATGGCGAAAGACCTTGATAGAGTGGATGTGGAGAGGATGTTTCCTATGGTGGGGGATTCTAAGACCTGAGAACGCTGCCTCAGAGTAGAGGGGTGCCCTTTTAGAACTGAGATGAGGAAGAATTTCTTTAGCCAGAGAGTGGTGAATCTGTGGAATTCTTTGCCACAGGCAGCTGTGGAAGCCAAATTTTTACGTATGGTTAAGTTAGAGCTTGATATATTCTCGATTGGTCAGGGCATGAAGTGAAATGGGGAGAAGGAAGGAGATTGAGGCTGAGAGGAAAAATTGTTCAGCCATGGTGCAGTGACAGAGCAGACTCAATGAGCCAAATGGCCGAATTCTGCTCCTATGTCTTATGGTCACTGTGTGACTAGGCATAGCTCAAATGCCACCTTTAAACTTGCCAATGACACAAGTATTTTTGGCAGAATTTCAGATGGTGTCGAGGAGGCTGGTTGGCTGGTTGGCTGGTGTCACAACAGCCATCTTGCACTCAACATTAATGACACCAGGGAATTGATTGTGGACTTCAGGAAGGCAAAAATGAGGGAACACACAGCTGTCCTCATCGAGGGAGTAGCAGTGGAAAGTGCTTTCAAGTTTCAAGTTCCTGGGCGTCGACATCTCGGAAGATCTATCCTGGGCCCACCATATTGGTGCAATTACGAAGAAAGTACGGCTGTGGTTATGTTTCACTAGGAATTTGAGGAGACTTGGTATGTCACCAAAGACTCATGCCAATTTCTACAGATGTACCATGGAGGGCATTCAAACAGGCTGCATCACCATCTGGGGCCAATGCACAGGGCGGGAAGAAGCTGCAGGAAAGCGCAAACTCAGCCAGCTTCATTATGGCACTAAGCTCCCCACCCCACCACCCACACCCCCTGCATCAGGGACATCTTCAAAAGGTGATGCCTCAAAAAGACGGCATACATCATCAGGAGTCCCCATCTCCGAGGACATGCCCTTGTCCTTGCCTCATTGCTACCATAAATGAGGAGGCAGAGGAGCAAGAGGAGACTGAAGGCACACACTCAACTTCTTCCCCTCCACCGATTGATTCCTAACTGGGCAATGAACCCAGGAACACTACCTCATTATTTTTCTTTTGCTCTCTTTTTGCACTACTAATTATACACACACACACACACACACACACACATATAAGTTTTTTATTATGTACTGCAGTGTACTGCTGCTACAAAACAATATATTTCAGAGCATGTGCCAATGATATTAAACCTGATTCAGGTTCTAATTTCACAAAATTTTGCCTGGAAATTGGATTTCCCCCTTTTTAGTTGCCAATTATACCAGCAGTAAAAGGTCATGAAATTGTCCTAAAATACACCTAAAATGGTGGTTTTGCAACCAGACACAAGCTCTAAAATGGGCCAGCAAAGTTCACATTAGAAGCAATATGTAAAGTTCCTCAGTTCAAGGTCTTTGTTTTGCTGCTCACAAAGAAAAAGGATCAGACCTTAAAGCTGATCTCCCTTTGGGATTTACAGAGCAGTCATGTAGAGTGTTACCATGGCAGGGGATACAGGGGATGACATGGGTACAATAAAGACCTGTATAAATCAGTATCCCTCCCTGTCCTGCATCAGCCCTCATTGCTTCCTGAAGTGCAGGTAGCTCCATGCGAGTGCAAGGCATGAGGTGACCGACAAGCTGAATGTAATTCCTCTTCAGCTCAATCCCAAAAACTCCACCCCTGTGATCTCAGTTCTAGTTCCTTACCCAGAGGAATGATCTTCTTTTTGTCCAGCTTGTCAAGCCCTGTAAGAAGACTGAAAGTTGTAGGAAGATATCCTCCAATTCTTCTAAAATGTACAGAATACAGGCCTGGCCTATATATTTTCTCCCCAAATGGGGAATCAAGAAGCCTGATGAATCT
Organism: Mobula hypostoma; assembly: GCF_963921235.1. Taxonomy (NCBI): domain Eukaryota; kingdom Metazoa; phylum Chordata; class Chondrichthyes; order Myliobatiformes; family Myliobatidae; genus Mobula; species Mobula hypostoma. Next base: position 110,427,717 of record NC_086103.1, on the reverse strand, counting down.
TTGCTACACTCCCTAATGGCAAGTAGGCAGAGACCAAAGTTGTTCACAATACCACAGGTGCAATCTCACCAAAGCCCAAACGGGTGCAATAAGGATATCTTGTATTCAAATAGTTACATATAATAAAGACAAACATACAATTGGCCCAGTTAATTGCATGTTACACCTGCTTGTTGGCTAGCAGAGACCTATGGAAAAGCATACCTAGATCCCTCCAAACACCAACGTGAACCAATCTCTCACTACTTAGAAAGGACTTCGCCTTTCCGTTTTCAGCAACAAACTGGATTTACCTTAAATATATTTACTCAAGTTATATTCCACATGTTCTCATCCTCTCGCACTCTGTGTCCCCTTGAAGCCTCCTCCTTTGTGCTAACAGTGCCACCTAGTTTAGTATTAACACCAAACTTACACTTCGTTCCCACAGTCAAATTATTGACATGGATTGAGAATGGCTGGGGTTCAAGCGGGGTTCCCTGTCATAATCCACGAATCATAGTTGGCCAAGCTGATAAAATATATTTATTCCCACTGCGTTTTCTGTCCAGCAATCAGTTTTTAATCCATGTCAATATATTACTCCATATTACTTACACTCTACCTAAGATTGCAGTATTATGTTTGAAACATACAGATAATGGGAATAGAACAAGCATAGTCTACCAAGAACGACTGAATGAAGTATGGTATTCAACACAGGTACATTAGTCTACAAGGAACACTAACAAAGGATAAAACTTGGAAGAAGTAAATGAGAGGAAGATATTGATTAACAAGTAGAGAGAACAAAGGGGCTGCCATGTCCAAAGGACAGCTCACTCAAGCAAAAGACTCAAGAAATAGAATGCAAGACAATTAGTAAGAGACTACAGGCCAAGGAGCAGCTCAGGCTGTGAGAGGAGAAACAAGAATGATAAGAAATAGCCCAGTCTGTGAAAGAAAAAACATGAATAAAACATAAAATGCATTATTGAACTGACAAGAGGTAAGATTGCTCAGCAGACTTTTTAACATGAGAGATCAAAGAGAAGTATGTCAAAGACTGGAATCATTGGCAGTCTTGTAGTGGGCAAACCATACACGAGGAAAAGTGACTGTACTCTGAGGTTTCAAGGACCATATTGTGACTATCCTCTTTCTTTATTATTTAAAGGTTTATAAAATTATGAGGGGCATAAATAGGATAGATTTTTTCAGGGACGGGAGTTGAGAACTGGAGTGTACAGATTTAATGAAAGAGGGGTGAAATTAATGAAAGAAAGGTCTGAGGGATAGGTTTTCCCCGTGGAGGCTGGTAGGTATCCGGAATGAACTATCAGAGGAGCAGACACAATTGCGACTTTTAAAAGACATTCGGGCAGCTACTTGGTTAAGAACAGTGTAGAATGATACAGGCTTAATGTGGCCAGATGAGGTTTGCGTGGACAGGCATCACAGAGAATATGAACGAGTAGCAAAAAATAATCCATTTCTGTGTATCTGATTCTATGATTCCTAATCTAACCAGCATCCACCTTCAAATTATTACCAGTGGCACGGACTGTGCTGCTGTGAAAAAAACCAAATGCAATTACATGTATTAAGCATACCTGGAAGAAAATATTTATCCACTAAATCCCATAATTCCTTGTTTGTATAATGCCCCACCATAATAAATTGTATTCTTCAGTCAGATATTAAATTTCTGAAGTTGCATCAATTCTAGTTTTCTGGGTGCAGAAACAATCCAAATAACATATTGCACAACAGTATACCAATGAGCTCGCATTGCCCTGCCATTGTCTGGACCACTCTGCAAGAGCCCTAGTCACCAGAGCGAGCTTTGAGATTTAGCTGCACTCAACATTCCCCTGTGCAGGTTATGGCTTCAGCCTCTCCACTAAGCTCTGTTTTTATGAAGCAGAATTAGGAGGAAAAGTTGCAACAATCTACAATATCTATACAATTACCAATGTTTCACCTGCAAGGTGTACTAATAGACCCAACCCCAATTCCTTATCCACCACAATTCACCAATCATTAGTTCCATGAGTTTTTTGCTGCCCTTTCAAACACAATCCCAAACTAAGTATTTGAAATCAAATTTATTAATCAAGTCAACAAACAAATGTGCTGGAGGAATTCACAGGTCATACAGCATCCGTGGAAGGAAGGGGATTGTCGATGTTTCAGGTCAAAACCCTGCATCAGGACCAAGAGTGGAGAGGTGAGATGGCCAACATGGAGAGATGGGGAGTGATGAGAAAGGATTTTGAGGCAATTTGTCAGTATCTCCAGTTGAACTCTGTCTTTTTGTGTGTTTCCCCCTAGCCATCAGTCTGTGGTTTCGTATTGCCATGTGCTCCTGTCCCCACTCCTGCTCTACTCTGGCCCCTGTATTACTGAGTACTCCCTCTCTCATTTGCTTCTCATTATTACCTGTATTGCTGCCACCTGGGTCTCATTGTGCTCCACCTATCACCTGCCTCTCTGTTTATTGCTCAGTGTATTTCAGTCCTGCGTTTTCACCTGATTGTGTCAATGAATTTTCCTGAGCCTTTCCAGCACTTGTATCTGAACTCTATCTGTCTAGGCCTGCTTCCTTTTCTGGTTTTTGGATTTCTCTGGATGTTTTGATGTCTGCCTGAAGTTTGATGCTGACTTTGTTTGAACCTTGGGATTTGTTACTCAAATGTGTTAATACCACAGTGTACACAGTACTGGGTCTGTGATTGGATCCCTGCTCCAGTGCCCTGACACAACTGGTGGACAGAAGGTGGATGTAGCTTGACAGGCAGATAATGCAGGTAGAGGAAGTGACCTGGGTGGAGCTGGAAGATTGTGGTAGGTGAGTGATAGATGGGTTTAGACAGAGAAAGAAAAAGTAGCAGAGCAAGGCTGGTAGTATAAAAACAAGAGATGGCTGCTGGAGGGAGATAAGAAGGAACACACTGTTGTACCATAAGTTTATCTGGCTATGGAAAGGCTAGAATGGAAACAATTAGAGGAGAAGTGACTAACAGTTGGACCAAAATGAGGGCTGGGTGTGAAAGTGTCCGTGTGTCCAAGAGGGAAAGGAGATAAAGATGGATGAAGGGAGGGGCTGGAGGTAGGGTGATAAGGGGGATAAAAATGGGAGGATGAAGATGAGATGGAGAAGGGGTAAGAAAGAGTGGAGGTAAAGGGGGAAAAAGAGGGGGTTACCTAAAATTGGCAATCTCAATACTCATGTCATTGGGGTTATAGACTACCCAGGTAGAATATATTCCTTTAGTTTGATTTGGGTTTTTTTTGACAGTAGAAAAGACAAAGGATGTGCAGGTCAGGTTGGGAATGGGAAAGGGGAATTGAAATGGTCTGTGGCACAGACCTCAGGATAACCATTGCAGATTGAGCATTGTTGTTCTATGAAACAGTTGCCAAATCTGGACTCGGTCTTACTTATGCAGAGGAGGCTATATCAGGAGTACTGAATGTGATAAACAAGGTTAGTAGAGATGGATATGAATCTTTGCCTCACCTGCAAGGACTGTTTCGGTCCTTGTATGATGAAGGAGAATATATAGATTAAGTGTTATATCTACGGCAAGGGCAGTGAAAAGTGTTTGTAAGAGGGAGATGGGTGTGGACAGATGAGTGGACCAGGGAGTCACTGAGGGAGTGGGCCCTGTGGAAGGTGGCAAGGGTTGCAGAGTAGAAGAGATGGCTTGCTGTGTCTCCATTACCTGGCCTGTATCTCCAATCCAGCCATTCTAAATTAACCAATCTTGTGCATCTCCTCAATGCCTGCCATTTACCTGTCCTCATGATTCAACACCATGCTCCTCCAGTGATCAGAGCATAGTTGGTGATCTTTCCATGGAGAGATCAGCAAATGATCTGCAGGAAGGCCTCCAGCAGCTCCAGACATGTAAGGTAATGAGAGGCAACTGCTTATCAGGGGCTGTAGTAAATCTAACTCAGCTGGTTCACAGCAGGGCGCCATTGCTGAGATCATGATTGCCACCATGCCGAGCAAGGACAGCAGAGTTCTGACAGCACCTCACCCTTTAAAAAACCTGGTGTACTTTGGAGGGCAGTTTTCTGGTTTGCTCAGAAACATTGGAAATCACTTTGAAAACTGGGACATGAGCCATGCTGGCAATTAGTTGAACATTCATGATATAGTCTGAGTTTCCATTCCATTAATCTCCCCCTGTGCTCCAAAGGTATGAAATAATAAGTCATCAGATGGCTCTGCATCTGAGTTGCCATTTCACAATATTTCCTTCCTGGAAAGGCCAGCTTCAAACTTGGTGTATGACTGACCTGGGTTTTCCACAGCTCCTTGGCCAGCTCACAAACAGACCTGGTCTTCATTGTAAATATCCATTGGCTTTCTTTCCCATCAAATAGAAGAACCCAAAGTAAATGATCTGATCTGGGCTTCTATTCCTCAAGCCTATCTATTCACCTGAAACTTCACTCCAAAACAGTCTGTCTTGGCCTTGCATATACTCAATAATTCAATTTCCTTAGATTATTGAGATAGAGAAATCAAAATCCCTGAGAGAAGGAATTTCCCTGATTCTCCCTCTTGAAAGGATACCCCTTACTCTAAACCAACATTTCCTAATTCTGGGTTGTGTTCTCAGGGTCCAATTCGTCAAGTTGGTTTTCAGAAATTTCACTGATCAAAAGGACATTGAAGACTTGATCATCAAAAAAGTATGACAGTCTGTAGGCGACTACACTCAACCAAGTCCTTTGAGAAACATTAAAAGTGCAGTAGGAACTTAAGAAATAAATTAGGAGGGCAAAAAGAGGCTATGAGATATCTGTCACGAGCCCTGTGAGCCTGTGTGGTCAGCAATAGAGTATTCAGCTCCAAAGTTTCTAGAACATCTGTATTTGTTAATTATTGTTTTAACCAGAGTTGGTAAACCCTTGTGCTTCCGTTTTATCTTGCTAAGTATATTTTGACTGGCATGGGTTTTCTGTGACTTTTTTTTAAAGCAGACTCCCAATTAACACTTATCGCTGTTCCTTGTTTTGATAGTGATTTGTCTTTGGACCACTGATGTTCTGTTGGAAACCCTATGTATAAACTCTTATTTCCATCTCCACATGAGAGTCCGTCACTCTTCTGCACCTGGGTTCAATTGGTGCCAGTGCACACAGTGACAGAGGACCCAGCTATCAATGGTCCCAACAGAGGTTCAACAGCAGCTTAAACATAGGTCAGCTAGAGGCGTGGGTGACTTCTATTCTCAGTGCATGTTCTGAGTCTATGTTCTGAGTGTCCCTAGTCTACATTCCCAGCTACTCCAGTTTAAGTTCAATTTTCTTCCTAGGTTCTCTAGATTGACAATTTTCACTAAGTTTCCCATGGTGTAAAATGTTCCCGAGTTATATCCAACATTCCCAAGCTTACCAGCCCTGTCTTGAGAGCATCAGGTCTGTCTCAAGTTTACCAGCCCTGTCTCAATAGCATCAAATCTGCTTCAAGTTTACCAGCTCTGTTTTCAGAGCATCAGATCTATCTCGAGTTTACTAACCCTGTCTCCAGTGACTGAGGGCTCCCTGAGCCTTAGGGAGGGAGGTACTGTCATGACCCCTACAGACCTGTGTAGTTAACCATGGAGCATTGGGCTCTAAGGTTTCTAGAGCACATGTATTTGTTAATTATTGTGTTAACTAGAGTTGTTAAGCCCTTGTACGTTTTGTTTTATTTTGCTAAGTTTACTTTGACTGGCTTGGGTTTTCAGTGTACTGTGCTTATTTAAAGTAGACTCCTGATTAGCACTTTATCACAGGGCCCTTGTTTTGAGAATGACTTAGCTCACAGTTTTGCTTGGTTGAGTCACCAATGTTCTGTTGGAAATCCTATGTATAAACTCTTGCTTCCATCTCTACATGGGAGTCTGTCATTCCTTCACTCCTAGGTTCAATCATTGCTAGCACTCACCATGTCGATATCTTTGACAAGTGAGGTTATGGAGAATTGCAGGACATTCTATAACTACGTGAGGAGCAAAAGAGCAGCCAGGAAAAGAGTTGGTCACGTTTTGACCAAAGGGATGATCTATTTGTAGGGAAAGAGTATGTGGGTGAGGTCCTCAATGAATAGTTCTCAACTGTACTCTCTAAGAAGGAGGACATGGAGCATAGTGAGTTTGGGGAGAAGTACATTGATATTCTGGAGTTTATGAGTATTAAGATAATGTTTCTGATGTGGTTGAATGCATTAGGATAGATAAACCCCCTGTGCTGATGAGATCAGTTACAGGATGCCATGGGAAGCAAAGGAGGAGATAGCTGGAGCCCTGATAGAGACCTTTGTATTATTGTAAGCCACAAGTGAGATACCAGAACGCAGGACTTTATTTAAGAACAGCAGCAGGAAAAAATCAATAAACTACAAGCAGTGAACGTTACATGAGTAGTTGGCAAATTACTGGAGAAAATTTTAAGGGATACAATTTATGTACATTTGAAAAGACAAGGTCAGAGATCTTCTGCATGCCTCTATGCAGTGGAAATACTGTCTCACTAATTTGCTTGTGTTTTTGAAGAGGTAGCTAAGAAAACTAATGAAGGCAGTTGTCTACATGGACTTTGTTATGGCTTTGGACAAGATCCCACTGAAGTCAACCACCTTTTTGCTACGTCTTATAACAAACAACAATTAACTCAGTGGATCAATCATAAGCACATTTAATTTACTTGCTGCAAGGGAAGACTAGCACAGCAGAAGAGCTGGTGATATCTTTGAAAAAAACAGGCAGCATTGTCATTTTTTTGTACACAAGTGTTAGCTACTTGTGCTAATTCAGAAAGGGTGGATTCTGTTAGTCTTAATTAGTGGCAATCTTGCAGAAGCTGAATCCACTTGTCTTTATGCAGTTTGTCATATACTCAAAGTTCAACAGTATAATGTTACATGAGCACTCTTAGCAAAACACTCTGGTACAATACAGGTTCCATTTTGTTGCAGACAAAAATGCCATTTTGTTACTGCAAGTAAAGTAGTTTCCACACTGGTTCAGAAGGTTAAGGAACATGGAATTCAAGGTCAGATAGCTAATTGAATCAAAAATTGTCTACATCCACACTCTCCTGCTCTTCCAATGGATATGTGGCTGGAGTTCTTGCACAAGGATTGGATTGAGTGGAGGAAAAAGAATATAGTTCAACAGTATAATTGAGTGGAGGAAAAAGAATATAGAAAGACTGTGTTTGAAACATTTGCAGTTTCAACCATAAAAATATTGATTATATCATGCTGTTGATAAGTGCCTAACTTCCAATGCATCCCATTCCCCAAAATCATTGCAGGAACCTCAAGTTTTGGGGGAAAAAACACTTCTAAAAATTCTGCAGTAAGTGTCCTCTGTCCAAGAGATTGAGAGCTACTCAGTTTGTAAATATTTCAAATCTTGTAATCCAGTCAGTGAACAAATTGGGAAATGTGAGGAATAGATCACATTTGAATTTGCATTTGAAAAATAATATGTATTTGAAAATAAAAACTTACAAAGCAAATGTTCACCTTTATCTGCAGACAACAGACATTAGCAAACCAATTAGGCCTATAAGTTAGATTAGTGAAGGGTGAGTAGAGATGAATAGTGTTTGAAGATGGTTGTATAGTTAATTTAAAGATGCAGTAATTAATGATGTCATCAAATCTCTTATGGCATTGCATTGAGAGTTTGAACTTTGGCATTAACACCCATAGTCATCTCCTTATTACCTATGGACCATGTGGCTGGAGGGTGCCTGGGCTCTTGAGAATATAAGACTTCTCTTCTCTCCACCTTTTGTAGCATACCTCCAGTTCACCAATGGAAAACCACAAAGTTCATTTTCCTAATGTTGTAGCATTCTTGAATGCCCTTCAGGTCAGAACAAGCTCCAGAATGTCTGGCAGCACTTACTCCTGCACACTAAATAAAGAAATGCAATCCAATTACAAACTGTGCCATAGCACAGTTAATACTAGTTTCACAGTTACCATATAAGTTTGTAAGTTGCTATTCTGCCTAATTCTTATGTATTATATTGAGAACTATCCATTGATAGTTCTATCCATTGATAGCATTGAACTATCCATTGATAGCAGTGGATGTAGTGTATATGGATTTCAGTAAGGCATTTGATAAAATTCCCCATGCCAGGCACATTCAAAAAGTAAGGAGATCCAAGGAGACCTTGCTTTGTGGATCCAGAATTGGCTTGCCCCCAGAAGGAAAAGGGTGGTTGGAGATGGGTCATATTCTGCATGGAGGTCGGTGACCAGTGGTGTGCCTCAGGGATCTGTTCTAAGACCTCTCCTCTTTGTGATTTTAATAAATGACCTGGATGAGGAAGTAAGAGGGTAGGTTAATAGGTTTGTTGATGACACAAAGGTTTGCAGTGTTGTGGATAGTGTGGAGGGCTGTCAGAGGTTACAGCAGGACATTGATAGGATACAAAAACTTCATTTTGGTAGGACAAATATGATGACAGAATATAGTATTAATGGTAAGACTCTTGGCAGTGTGGAGGAGCAGAAGGATCTTGGGGTCCAAGTCCAAGTCCATAGGACACTCAAAGCTGCTGCGCAGGTTGACTGTGTGGTTAAGAAGGCATACGGTGTATTGGTCTTCATCAACCATGGGATTGAGTTCAAGAACCAAGATGTAATGTTACAGCTACGTAGGACCCTGGTCAGACCCTACTTGGAGTACTGTGCTCAGCTCTGGTCACCTCACAACAGAAAGGATGTGGATACTATAGAGAGAGTGCAGAGGAGATATACAAGGGCATTGCCTGGATTGGACAGCATACCTTATGAGAATCGGTTGAGTGAACTTGACGTTTTCTCCTTGGAGCGACAGAATGAGAAGTGATCTGATAGAGGTGTGTATGATGAGAGGCATTGATCGTGTGGATGGACAGAGGCTTTTCCCCAGGGCTGAAATGGCGAGTACAAGGGGGCACAGTTTTACGATGCTTGGAAGTAGGTATAGGGGGGAAGTCAGAGGTAAGTTTCTCACACAGAAAGTGGTGGGTGTGTGGAATGCACTGCCAGTGATGGTGGTAGAGGCAGAAATAGTAGGGCCTTTTAAGAGACACTTAGATAGGTACATGGAGCTTAGAAAAATAGAAGGCTATGCAGTAGGGAAAATCTAGGCAGTTTCTAGAGTAGGTTACATGATCAACACAACATTGTGGGCCGATAATGTGCTGCAGATTTCTATGTTGTATGGTCTAGTTCCCTTTATATTGGTTTTAATCAAGTAAAGGATGAAACTTGTATATTAGGAATATTCTGTTAAGGTATAACAAAATGAATTTATACAATAACTTGTCAAGTTTAAAAATTTGTTGAGAATAACTTTTGCTTTAGCTTTGATTTTAAAATCATTCTAAATTTTTTAAATCAATTAAACAAGGTAGCATAGTGGTTAGTGTGACAGAGCATCAGAGTTCAGAGTTCAATTCTGTCATCCTCCGTAAAGAATTTGTAAGTCCTTACAGTGAACGCATGGGTTTCCTGCGGGTGCTCCGGTTTCCTCCCACAGAACAAAGACATACCGATTATTAGGTTAATTAGTCATTGTAAATTGTCCTGTGATTAGGCTAGCGTTAAATAATATAGGTGGGTTGCTGGGTGCTGTGGCTCATGGGACAGGAAGGCCTATTCTGCGCCGTATCTCTAAATAAAATAAAATTAATTTTGTGTAGTTAATGTATCTACCAAATGAGATCCATCTTTCAATTTTCTATAAAACTAAACCATATCAGAGGAGACTTTGCTCTGTTTTTTTTCCATTGGATAATTAAACATTTTTTTAATTTATGAAGTAAACAGATGCTTTACGTAACAATGAGGTTTAGCAAAATGATTTGATGTATATGAAGAGTAGGCAATACAAGCTGTTCAATAAACTTGGTACATATGACAATAATAAAACAATTTCCATTCAAATTCAAATCTACTTGAGTTATAAAAATATTAAAATTACAGTATATCATTTTCATTTAAAGAACTATTAGATTAGATTATGAGGACACTTAGTCCTCGTTTATTATCATTTAGAAATACATGCATTAAAAAATGATACAATGTTCGTCCAGAGAGTTATCATAGAAACACAGGACAAACCAAGACTAAACCTGACAAAAAACACATAATTATAACATATAGTTACAACAGTGCAAAGCAATACCGTAATTTAATAAAGAGCAGACCATGGGCGTGGTTAATAAAAAGTCTCAAGTCCCAATAGCCCATTATCTTACGCAGACAGTTGAAGGGAGAAACTCTCCCTGCTATAAACTCCAAGCGCCGCAAACTTGCTGATGCATTGGAAGCACTCGACTGCAGCCGACTCTGAGTCCCTCCAAAAACTTCGAGCCTCTGACCAGCCATCCGACACCGAGCACCGAGCACCATCTCTGCCGAGCGCTTCGACCCCGCCCCGGCCGCCGAGCAACAAGCAAAGCCGAGGACTCAGGGCCTTCCCCTCCAGAGATTTCGGATCACACAGTAGAAGCGGCAGCGAAACAGGCATTTCAGAAGTTTCACAGATGTTCCTCTGTGCTCTCACGTCTGTCTGCAGCAAATCAGAATTGTGCACGGCACCTTACTTGATAGGTAACAGATATCATTCACCGGAGTAGCCGTGCAAGCTGCGTCACGCCGCCATCTTCCCCTCCCGCCATTAAAGTACAAAAGTCACTAAATTTAGTAACTTCTTCCAGTGTCTGGGAGAAAATATTCCTCTCATGTATCTAAATCATGTGGCAGATGTAATTGAATAAATTCATCCAAACATTATTTAATTGTTCAGTGATTTACATGTCCAAGAAGAATTAGAATAACAACCTACTTGAAATTCATTTTATTCAGCATTATCACTGAAACAGAAATGTAACTTCTCAAAGTCAATAAGGTCTGAAAAGTTCAGCCTACAATATTTAAACTAAATCCTAATCTATTGAAAATCCCTTTTCACCCCATCAATTTATGATTGGATGTGCAAATACCAAACAATATGCTCAAATTGTGAAGTCTTCATAGGTTAGATTCTTTATGAAAATTTTATAGAATTCATGAAACAGCATAACTTAGCTACATCATTAGATGTTGCTTAAATCTAGGATTAATAAGTAGAGTAACTGGAATTAAGGATATGATGAGTTAAGGATAGCCTGTATCTTTCCATAAGAGCCATAACTGTTTACATTATTCCAGATATTATTCTTGGACATTCGGAGTTGAATTCTGCCAGTTTTAGCACGCTTAGTGCTCAATTAGTTATTTTTTACAATAAGATCTATGTTGCACTTTGAATAAATCATAAGGAAATCATGGGGGTTACACAATACTGTAAAGGCAGAAAGCTAGAAACTGAATGAGGATGAGATAAAATATATCTAATGTCTTGAATTCAGTATTCTCCCTTCTGTCCTTGGAATGCAAAGTAACCAAATTAATAGAATTGCTTGCCCTGATTTAATGTTTAACCAGCCAGATGGAAATTGGAAAATCACAGGAAGATGGAATGAAGATCACAAGAAATACTGGGCTTGAATAAAGACTCAGGGAGTTTGAATAAAGAAAATGGGCACAGTTCTCTTGTTTGGCTAGAAGACTTAATTGTAGACTTTGCTGGCTGCTGCCTCAAAGAGGTGATTGACCTTTAAGTTTGTAGTGTCTGCTTTAAGGTACTTTATGGAAATTTGACCACAATAAGCCAAATGACTGATTTTATGAATAAGAAAGACATTTTTAAAACAAACTTAGAACAGTATTTAATAACAATATAAAATGTGGAGATGATATAAGCATGAATGTTACTTCACCTCTATTATTATAACAATTGTTACCCCTCTTCCCTCCATGATACAAGTAACTTAATAATCATTATCAACATACAGCAAGCAGTTCATACATAAAAGGTATAATGTAGCCAACTTCTTGGGTTATATGAGATCCCAGCACATCACATAAACAAGGCCCAGGAACATACCCTCTGTGTTTGGTATCACATTATTATGAGGGAGCTGAGCTCGGATAACTTTTTTTGCCGGAGATCAACTGGCAAAGACAAAAAATACACAGTTGGAGAGAGAACAAAACTTAAGACGAGATGAACGGAAGCAAACAGCAACATTTCCTTTATTAGCTTATTACAGTTGTACAAACCACTGATTATCTTGAGATTTAGTTGAGCCAAGGACAGCTTACATTAGCAGATTCACTTTTATTACAAAATACCTCAACATAGTAGCTTAATTTACATTATGATACCTACACTCCAAAAATAGATCACCTTTAAAATTTTAATCATGGTTTAATATTGTAAATCCAACTGTATCCTTATAACTAATTTATATATAGCAGCAGTACGATTTTTAATACAAGTGTAAGCTTACTAGTATTGCATTGAATATGTTAAAATTTATTAAAGGTGCCAGGCAATGGAGAGTAATTGAGAAGATGCTATTGCAGAGTTGGCACCTCCATTCCTGAGTCAACCCTGGATTGTATCATCATCTTGGTGTCTTATTCCCCTGTTGTGAATTCTTGCTTCTGCACCACTTCAACTAGTGTTTCCAAAAGATATAGCCCTGCATCCTCATTTATCTTCCCAACTTAATGTCCAAGTGACACTTCCTGAAAGCTTACTGACTTCCAAGTGTAGAAACCAGTTCCAGACCAGCATCTCTCTGCTAACCTCTCTGTTTTCACTAATTGTTTCCCTGGCACTGAGTGATCACTGTACCCGTAAATCCAGCTTGAACAGAACAATGGGTTCATCAATAGTGCACTATCAGCTTACTATCTGCACTTCTAAAGGCTCCAAGTGAAGAGTTGCTTGGAGGCCATAGGTAAATCCTGACAGGGGAAGTTTGTGTAAATTGAAGGGACAGACCGCTTCTCATTCTGAACTGCTGATTCATGTGGAGTTTAGTGAGCACTAGTGTTGCCGTAGTTCTGTAGCGTGAGGTTTGTTTTAGAAAAGAATATTTAAGCACCTCTAACTAACTTCTGCGTGATCCCTTTCAGCCGCCGCAGTAAGAAGTGTCCGAGCCAGCACGTTCTGCTGGGGGTGGCATAGTGCAGTTATGGTGACTGAAGATTTTAAATGGACTGAATGCTGGACTATATATTTATATATTTGCCTGATTGCTTTTTTACTAATATTCTACATGTGCTTGTATGTGCATGAATTGAATTGAATTGAAACCTTCAACTAGAGCCCTATTTTATATACGTAATGATTTTTCAGGTGGATCAGAGGCTCTCACATTTTTAGTAATGACTTAGTGCACTACTAAACATTGGATTATTGTTTTTGTGTGCTTTAAGTAAAATTATTTGTTTTGATTCCTACATTCCAACAGAGACTACATGAAAGCACTTCTTTGACTGTGAGTTAGCTTGTGGCTCCCTTTCAGACTTCCAGAAATTGCAATGAGAAAGGGCATGTTTATTTTTAAGATGACCTTCCAAATGGAACCAGAATCTCACCTTTACTGTAACATTAATTAGCCTGAGATTGCTCTTGATCACAGGGCATCTCCATGGAGACTCATTTTTGCCCCTTCCAGAAAAACTGTACTTGGGGGATATGCAAAGATACCAATGATGCTTCCACTTCAATAGGTGGAGAAAACAGGAGGGTGATGGTAAATATCTAAAATCAACAAGACAATCAGTTCCATTTTTAGAACTGTACCGGGCTGCTACAGCAGCGTGGCAGTTTACCTGACGCTATTACAGCTCGTGGCGCCGGAGTTCTAAGTTCAATTCTGGCACCGTCTGTAGAGTTTGCATGTTCTCCCCGTGACGGCAAGGATTTTCTCTTGGTGCTCTGGCTTCCTCCCACAGTCCCATGTGCACTGGTTAACAGGTTAATTATACAGTATATTGTCCTGTGATCAGGCTGGTGTTAAATAGGGGGTTGCTGGGTGTGCAGCTCATTGGGCAGAAGGTCCTGTTCCACACTGTATCTCAAAATAAAAAAGAATTGATTATATCAGTTGATTCTGAACCTTGCATGCATCTCCATGCATAAATCTTTCATTTAATACAGTTTTGAACTACATTCTATTTGTAAGATCAAGTGACACAAACGTAAAGTACCTCTAGTCAGGAAGACAATGGAAGTAATGAAAGATCGATTTCAGTGTTGAAGAGAAGTTTGGATAGATACATGGATGGGAGGGATATGGAGGGCTATGGTCTGGGTGCAGGTCAATGGCTAGGCAGTTTAAATGATTCAGCACAGACTAGATGGGCTGAAGGGCCTGTTTCTGTGCTGTAGTTTTTTATGATTCTCTGACTAGACTCAGTGCTGCCTCCGTTCTACAAGTGGCAAAAGCATCAAAAATTGCTGCCGTATGCTGATTAAGATTTTTTATTTGCTCAAAAACTTTAATAATGTAAGAAATAAAGGGCATGTTTAACTAACTGATAATATCTTACTACAGCACTGAAATTGTCTGTCTGTGTAATAATTCAACAAGGTGAAAGTTTCTGAAACTAATTAGCAGTGTCGAGAACAACTACATATCAAGGTCATATCAGTTCTTAAAGTACATCCATATATACTAGAATAAAACTTTAATAAAAAATATACAATGCTAAAAACGATCCATATATTATATTACACAATCTCCTACTGTATACATATATTAAATTATTCAAATAACTGAATATTTAAGGTATCAGATATCATATATTTACAAATTAAACCAACACAAATTTACCCAGTTTCTTGATTTCATTTCCTAAACTCTTTAACATAAGCAGTCATAGAAACATAGAAACATAGAAAATAGGTGCAGGAGTAGGCCCTTCGGCCCTTCGAGCCTGCACCGCCATTTATTATGATCATGGCTGATCATCCAACTCAGAACCCAGCCTTCCCTCCATACCCCCTGACCCCTGTAGCCACAAGGGCCATATAACCAATGAACTGGCCTCAACTGTTTCCTGTGGCAGAGAATTCCACAGATTCACCACTCTCTGTGTGAAGAAGTTTTTCCTAATCTCGGTCCTAAAAGGCCTCCCCTCTATCCTCAAACTGTGGCCCCTCGTTCTGGACTTCCCCAACATCGGGAACAATCTTCCTGCATCTAGCCTGTCCAATCCCTTTAGGATTTTATACGTTTCAATCAGATCCCCCCTCAATCTTCTAAATTCTAACGAGTACAAGCCCAGTTCATCCAGTCTTTCTTCATATGAAAGTCCTGCCATCCCAGGAATCAATGTGGTGAACCTTCTTTGTACTCCCTCTATGGCAAGGATGTCTTTCCTCAGATTAGGGGACCAAAACTGCACACAGTACTCCAGGTGTGGTCTCACCAAGGCCTTGTACAACTGCAGTAGTACCTCCCTGCTCCTGTACTCGAATCCTCTCGCTATAAATGCCAGCATACCATTCACCTTTTTCACCGCCTGCTGTACGTGCATGCCCACTTTCAATGACTGGTGTATAATGACACCCAGGTCTCGCTGCACCTCCCCTTTTCCTAATCGGCCACCATTCAGATAATAATCTGTTTTCCTATTTTTGCCACCAAAGTGGATAACTTCACATTTATCCACATTAAATTGCATCTGCCATGAGTTTGCCCACTCACCCAACCTATCCAAGTCACCCTGCATCCTCTTAGCATCCTCCTCACAGCTAACACTGCCACCCAGCTTCGGGTCATCCGCAAACTTGGAGATGCTGCATTCAATTCCCTCATCCAAGTCATTAATATATATTGTAAACAACTGGGGTCCCAGCACTGAGCCTTGCGGTACCCCACTAGTCACCGCCTGCCATTCTGAAAAGGTCCCGTTTATTCCCACTCTTTGCTTCCTGTCTGCTAACCAATTCTCCACCCACACCAATACCTTACCCCCAATACCATGTGTTTAAAGTTTGCACATTAATCTCCTGTGTGGGACCTTGTCAAAAACCTTTTGAAAATCCAAATAAACCACATCCACTGGTTCTCCCCTATCCACTCTACTAGTTACATCCTCAAAAAATTCTATGAGATTCGTCAGACATGATTTTCCTTTCACAAATCCATGCTGACTTTGTCCGATCATTTCACCGCTTTCCAAATGTGCTGTTATCACATCCTTGATAACTGACTCCAGCAGTTTCCCCACCACCGACGTTAGGCTAACCGGTCTATAATTCCCCGGTTTCTCTCTCCCTCCTTTTTTAAAAAGTGGGGTTACATTAGCCACCCTCCAATCCTCAGGAACTAGTCCAGAATCTAACGAGTTTTGAAAAATTATCACCAATGCATCCACTATTTCTTGGGCTACTTCCTTAAGCACTCTAGGATGCAGACCATCTGGTCCTGGGGATTTATCTGCCTTCAATCCCTTCAATTTACCTAACACCACTTCCCTACTAACATGTATTTCGCTCAGTTCCTCCATCTCACTGGACCCTCTGTCCCCTACTATTTCTGGAAGGTTATTTATGTCCTCCTTAGTGAAGACAGAACCAAAGTAATTATTCAATTGGTCTGCCATGTCCTTGCTCCCCATAATCAATTCACCTGTTTCTGTCTGCAGGGGACCTACATTTGTCTTTACCAGTCTTTTCCTTTTTACATATCTATAAAAGCTTTTACAGTCCGTTTTTATGTTCCCTGCCAGTTTTCTCTCATAATCTTTTTTCCCCTTCCTAATTAAGCCCTTTGTCCTCCTCTGCTGAACTCTGAATTTCTCCCAGTCCTCAGGTGAGCCACTTTCTCTGGCTAATTTGTATGCTTCTTCTTTGGAATTGATACTATCCCTAATTTCTCTTGTCAGCCACGGGTGCACTACCTTCCTTGATTTATAAGAGTCATAACACTTGATCCATCTATTCAGAAACTAGTTATATCATGAAGGTCAAATAAATACGGGGTCCACTATTCTCTATGATTATTACATTAGCATCATTACTTCCATAACATAGACCAAAAAAGATTACTTCCTTTGGATCACCATCTTCTTAATGTCACTTGTATGGAGTACTTACAGCTTAACACAGAGCAAAACTCTAATTGTCAGCTACAACAGATCCAATTAGGGAATATATGGCAAACTACTAAATATCATGAAATAAATGGGATCTTTTCTTTCTTCAATTTCCTTATTGCACTCTCTGTCATCTTGCCATCGTTCTAATGCTGTCTTGCATTGTGGCTTTCTTTGGTCCCTTCCAATTTCTAAATGTGCTTCTCCGCTTTTCTTCTTTCCCCTTATTTGGTTGTGGATTCATCCTTTGCTTTCCTTTTTGACGCATGCTTCCCCCAGGATACTCTACCTACAGGACTGCAGCACCTTGGGAGAACCCGTGATCCACTGGTTAAGTGGATTTAATCTGCCAGTGCCCAAATTGTGAATGTAATTGCTTGTCCCAAATTTCAAATTGCTGTTTCTTTCATGGGCAAAGAAACAATGATGACAATCATGTCCATAATCCCTTGTAACTTGCTTTGTTTTCTCATCATCTGATTCTTGTTTGCACTGTGCTCTGTTATTGTCTACCTTCAAATGTAATGCCTTACATTCTCAAATTCTTTCTGGTCCTTGCTTGACCATATCAAAGTTTTTTTTAAACTTTATGTCACTCTCATTAACAACTGGCTTTGCTTATGCCCATGTTTGATGCTTCCTTCGCATTTGGTATTCTGCTGTCTCTTCATTGAGATCTCAGCACAGGGAATCCATGGCATTGCTTAGATGCTCCATTCAAGACCAGTGTCCGTGATCCCTTTTTTGGTGTCTTTACACATGGCTTTTGCCTGTGCTGCTTGTTCCGGTACCAGCATGTTCCCCATCTTGTGTCATATCCACCTGTATTGTAGTCAGTGGCATTCCACTTCCAAAGGTGCTACCTGTATCAGACTCATCATCTCATCTGCAATAAGTAGCCATGAATCTTAGTGTTTGCTTGTGCCATTTAGCTGGAATGTGTCGTCCACATCATTGGTAACCATGGACCTGACATTTCTACACTTTTCTTCTGGAACTCAATGATGTTATCTGCCTTGAAGAACATTGAGGTCGACTGACTAATTTCCCTTGTATATCTCAAATTTCCCAGCAAAACTCACAGATCCATTTAGCGCATCATCCAGTACCTGTGCTCACATTCAGAGAACCAGGACCCTTAACATCACCCTGCTGGATCTCCATCTTCTCCTACTATCACGGCAGAAACAGCCCATCCTAACTTCCAATGTAGTGGCTTGATTTGATGCTCAGCTTTTATCTCAAGACTCAATAAAGAAATGCTCTTTGGTGCTGGTGCAAGTATTATCTTTTCTAAAATAAAGAAAAACCTTTCCTTTAAGGAATTTATCAAGATTGAAGGTTGATCAACAATAAAAGGAGAAGTGATTGAAAAGCAGACACACCAACAACTGAAGGATTCTAAAGGAATTGTCTTTGAAGGGGATCTGGCTGTACCAAAAGAAGTTGGGGTGGTGTGGTAGCATAGCAGCTGATGTTACATTACTACAGCATGGATGTAATTCGCTACTATCTGTAAGGACTATGTATGTTCTCCCTATGGCTGTGTGGGTTTCCTTTGAGCATTCCCGTTTGCTCCCACATTTTAAAGACGTACGGGTCAGTGGGTTACTTGGTCACATAGGTGTATTTCAGCAGCACAGGCTCATTGGCGGTAAGGACCCGTTACCATGCAGTAGCTCTAAAAATAAATAAATAAATGCATATAGGAAATACTATAAATACTCACCAGGTCAAGTTGTATTTGTGGGAAGAGAAATGGTGTTAATGTTTCAGGTTGACAATCCTGCATCAGAACTGTGAAGGAGACAAAAACAAGATTGTTAAACTAGAGTCCAATTATTAGTTAACATATTTGGATTGCAAAGAACCATATTTATAAAGGTCATGAACTTTAATGGAATCAGAACAACACTGAAGGAAACAACAAGAATGCAATTTCTAGTCTGCCACAAATCAACCCCACAAATCAATATGGCTGGTTATTTCCATAAACATAATTAGGAAATGCTTAGAATTCAGTTCAAAATCTGCCCAGCAATATATTACCACTCAAAGTACTGCATACATCTTTAATTCAATCCATATCATTTTGTTTGACACATTGTTAACTTTTACCAACAACACAAAAAAAAATGCTGGTGAATGCAACAGACCAGGCAGTAATCAATAAACAGAGGCCTGATGCCAGTACTGCTATTGTCCAGATGGCCCAAGGGGGTCAAGTGGAGAGCCTGTGAGACTGCATCCGCTGTAGACCCAACGTGGCGAGAGTCAAATTGCAGTGGGTTCAGGTTGCTTAGGCAGGAATTGATTCTAGCCATGACCAACCTCTCATGCACTTTTCCACTGCAGATGTGAGTGCGACTGGGCATTAGTCACTGAAGCAGCTCACTCTGCTCTTCTTGGGAACTGGTATGATTGTCACCCTTTTGCAGCGGGTGGGGACCTCGGGCTGCAGCAGTGACAGGTTGAAGATGTCCTTGAACACTCCCACAAGTTGGTTGGCACAGGGTTTCGGGGTTCTACCAGGTACACCATCGAGGCCTGACACCTTGAGAAGGTTTAGCCTCTTGAAAGATGCTCTGATGTCGGCCTCCTAGACGGAGGCCACAGGGTCACCAGATTCTGCGGGGATTCGCATAGGTGTAGCTTTATTCACCCTTTCAAAGTGTGCATAGAAGGCGAACAGGGAAATGTTATTTTAACCTCATTAGATTTCGAGTGCCAGTTTGAACCTCTTTTCCATGGTCTGAAAAGAATCCTCCTGCGTGGTTTATGTAATATCGTCAAGGCAAATCGAAGTACGTAATGGTGGGATATCGCTGGAGTTTATCTTGCCCTCTGGACCTCACCAGGATATAACGCTTTATGGAAGCGCACTCGTAATATCCCAACATATTATGTGGGAAACGGCAGAATTTTGTTTGTTAATACTCTTTGAAGTGCCCAGTGATTTGGTGGCATGCATCGTTTCACGTCCTATATACAAGAAAAAAGCCCGCCGCTTGAAGTGAGAAACACTGTATTTGCATAGATGGATGGGAGTGGCGGAGAAGGACGAGCAGCATCAATTTCCCATTCACTAATCTTCAGTGAGAATGTGAACTACGGGAGGAGAGCAGAGTGCGAGCGAACACAGCCGGCAGTACAGCGGAAAGCTTCTGTTCCTGAAAAGTCATTCAGAATGGATCGAGACTTGGGCCGGGGTACTGTCCACCAAACAAAGGTCCAGGTAAGAAGAAATGGTAGATCTTACAACTGACCGAGGGCGCAGAATGACCAAATGCAAAAGCGTTCGAGGACAGCGGTTTGCAGACAACAGCCAAACTGAAACACAAACTTTCCAACTCACCCGGTTCTCGCATCATTACACAAAGTGAGCCGAAGGGTTGCATTAATTTTTATCACCCATTTGCTACTTTTTGAACCACTACCTTCTCCTGTTTTCCTGCAGGGAACGCTCTGGTGTTTTTCTCTGGTGGGATTTTTTCTCGTGAGCCGCAGCTTGGCGTCTGACCTGGTCTACCGAGTGATGGAAGAGTCCCCGAGCGGAACGCTCATAGGCAACCTGGCCACCGACCTGAAGTTAGGAGGCTCGTCCGAGTCTAAAGTCACATACAACCTGGCATCGCAGCCCGTGGACGGGCGTTTCGTGGATCTGGACCGGGACACGGGAGAGCTGCGCACATCGGACTCGGTGCTGGACCGGGAGAGCCTGTGCCCCGAGCGGCCAGAGCGAGAGTGCTGGCTGTTCCTGGACGTTATCCTGCTGCCAGCTAATTTCTTCCGTTTGCTCAAGATCAGCGTCTTGGTGGAGGACGTCAACGACAACGCGCCGCAGTTCCCCGCCGCCAGCATCGGAGTCTCGGTGGCGGAGAACGCCGAGCCAGGTTCTCGCTACCCACTGGAGCCGCCGGCCGAGGACCGCGACCCGGGAGCCAACGGGGTCCAGAGTTACCGGTTGGCAGGTGCCCACGACGGCTTCTCGCTGCTCACCGAACGGGCGGAACGCGGCAGCCCGCCGGTGCCCTGGCTCGTGCTGGAGGCAGCCCTGGACCGAGAGACTCGGGACCTCTACCAGATGGTGCTGGTGGCCGAGGACGGTGGCTCTCCCCGGCGCTCGGGTACCGCCAGCCTCACCGTCACCGTCACCGATGTCAACGACAACTGCCCCCGCTTCGCTGAGTCCAGCCTCAACCTCACCTTGAGCTCCAACACCACGGTGGGCAGCCAGGTAGCCCGACTCCGCGCCACCGATCCCGACCTGGGCTACAACGCCCGTATCGTCTACTCCTACGCGGACAGGGTGCCCGCCAGCTCGGCGCGACTCTTCCGCCTGGACAGCAGCTCAGGGACGATCCAGCTAGCCGCTCCACTGCCGGACGGCGGGCCGCTGCTGCACCGGCTCACCGTGCTGGCCACCGGCACCGGCTGCAGCCCGGTCACCGCCGCCGTGCGCCTGGCCGTGCAGCCACTGCAGCCGTTGCCGCCGCGGGTCACCCCGCGCTACATCGCCCTGCAGTCTGACGGCGTGGTATACCTGAAGGAGAGCGAGCCCGCCCGCACCCCTATTGCCTTCTTCACCGTGACGGACGCCAAGCACAGGCCGCCCCCTCGCTGCTACTTGCAGGGCCCGGGACCCTTCCGTCTGGCGCCCTACCTAGCCTTCCGCAACGAGTACCTGCTGGAGACCTCCCGCCGGCTGGACTACGAGCTCATGCCGGAGTACGAGGTGACGGTGGTGGCAGAGAGCGCCGACGGGCTCGCCCTCAAGACCCGCATCAGGATCGTCCTGCTCGATGAGAATGACAACTCGCCCGTCTTCAGCCAGCCAGTGCTCAACGTGGCCATCGAGGAGAACCAGCCCGCTGGCAGCTTCCTGGCTCGGCTGAAGGCCATCGACGCTGACAGCGGGGTTATGGGCAGTGTCACCTACGCCCTAGCTCCCGGGGCCCTCCCCGTCTTCGTCCTGGACAAGGTGAGCGGCGTGCTCTCCGTGTCGGTGCCCCTGGATCGCGAAGAACAGGAGAAGTACCGGATCGTCGTCAAGGCCATTGATGGCGGGACCCCGTCCCGGGAATCCACGGCCACCGTCCTCCTCACCGTACTAGACACCAATGATAACAGCCCCAGATTCATTAACAAGGACTTCAACTTCTTTGTGCCCGAAGACTACCCGAGCTTTAGTGAGATTGGCGTGATTGGTGTTGTTGATGCCGACGGTGGAAATAACGGCTGGGTGGCTCTGTCCATACTCAATGGCAGTGATCATTTTGTCATCGACACGGGCAAGGGGAATCTAATGGCCAGAGCGCCCCTGGACAGGGAACAACAGAGCTCCTACATTCTCTGGGTTCAGGCTACGGATGGAGGGGAGCCTGCTCTGTCTGCTGTAGCTAAGGTGACTGTTCTTCTAACGGATGTCAATGATAACCCACCCTTGGTCTTGTTCCCTCAGTCCAACCTCTCTTTTCTTCTGGTGGCTCCATCCACAGCCCCTGGCTCTTCCATTATGGAGGTGTATGCAGTTGATAAGGACACGGGGATGAATGCTGTCATTGCCTACAGCATCATTGGTCACAGAGGACCTCGTCCAGAGACTTTTGTCATTGACACAGGAACGGGTAACATCACCTTGCACGGGACTTTGGTGAAGAATGACTATGGACTGTATAGACTTCTGGTCAAAGTCAGCGACCATGGTTACCCAGAGCCACTCCACACCACAGTTATAGTCAATCTCTTTGTCAACGATACATTAAGCAATGAGAGTTACATAGAAAACCTGCTGAGGAAGGAGCCTGACATCAGGATTGAGGAAAGCGTACCAGAGACCAGGACTGACCCTTTTCAAACCGAAGTTGACATATTTCCATGCCAGACTGTGTTGATAGCTCTGTCTGGTTTTTGCTTTGGCCTTCTCATCTTAGTGTTTGCTTTGGTGTGCTACATCTCACTTAGAAAAAGGAAGCACAGACGTAAAAATTACAGTGTTACTGAAGTTGATATCCCATTAAACAAAATTGCTTCATGTACATTAGAGAAGAAATCAGTGATTTAGATCTATATGTGGGACTGGATAAATGACACAGTCAACTGATCAATTATAGTTATATCAGGACACAACATTGAGATTACCATCTTTGTTTAAAATATATTTTGTATGATGGATTTATGTTACCTAGTTCCAATCTGATTAGCAATCAATTAATATATTGTTTACGAAGCTGAACTACTCGGTGTAGTTTAAGAAAGTGTTCTCCTTGCAAAATTGCACATTGGTATTTTGTGTAAAAAGCTTAAACTTGCACAGCTGGATCTGTGAGTGACCCCAATGCTTCATTTTATGGCAATAAAATGCAAGACCTCAAATTTCAGGGGAAAAGAACTGCAAAGATCCAATTCAACTCTTGTTTCCTTTTTTGGATGACCAAGGAATCGGAAAAAGATAAAGTATGATGCTGAAGTCTATGTCTGGTGTTGCATTTGGCTTCATTGATGGTTTCAATCAATCTTGAAATGTTATTTAAATACAACACTGATTGTTAAAGTGACTTGGGCAAAATGGTGTGGAACACATTTAAATTGAGGAAATGGAAAACAAGGTTGATTACATACCTATTAGAAAAGAAAGGTAAAGAATACTAAGATTTCTAATACCCTGTGAATTATGTTTAGTTTTAGTAACAGACTTTGCAGATGTTGAAACAATGAACAATTGGGAAGCAAAGGAAATTCTTACTTCTCAAAGAGCATTTATAACTGTTAAAGAGACTTCTATTTAGGTATTGTTAAGAAAACATGAATTCATTTTACTTTTGAAGAATACATAAAGTTGCTGTTTATCATTTCAGGTTGCCTTCAGTTCCAAAACTAATGATTGAAGCTACCTACATTGGAAAAGCTGCAACAATGAACATCACTAAACATCTTATTAGTTTTTGAAAATCATGCATGTCGTTTTTCTCCCTTGCATGAGTCCTTTCTGACACAAAAATGAATTTTATTGAACTGGGCAATCAGAAAACTCAAGCAACATGAAACAGGTGAAAACAAAAAAACAAAAAAAATGCAGATGCTGGAAATCCAAAAGCTGTTTGAAGTGCTGAGCAGATCAAGCAGCATCAGTGGGGAGAGAAAGAGTCAATGTTTTGGGTCAAGGATAGATAAGATGCAGAGATAAGTCCCGATTTAACATGGTTTTGTTCTCACTTTTTTAGTTCCAGTGAGGGGGCCATCACCTGAAATGTTAACTCTGATTCTTACTCACCCAGTGTTGCTTCACGTGCTGAGTGCTTCATGCATTTTCTGTTTTTGTTTGAAATAAGTGACTTAACTGGTCTTGTTAAGAGTTTCATCTAGAATATGGGAATGGAATTTAAGTTGGATTCAATTTGACAAGAACATTATGAGCAACAATATTTGTGTAAAAACTTAATTTGTGAACATTTGTATCTAAGTCTAAAAGAGTTATAAGGAATTTTGTTTTGCAAATAAATTATTTATTTTTATTTAAAATAAGACCTTAGCTAAAGTTCAGACTTTAAATAAAAACTCCATTTGTAAAATCCAGAATAAATGCTAATTTTTTTTAATGACCTTGGGTGTTTGCACGGAGTTTGCATGTTCTCCCTTTGACGATGTGGGTTGCCTCTACGTGCTCTGGTTTCCTCTCATATTTTAAAAACATGCAGTTGCTAGGTTAATTGGCCACTGTAAATTGCCTTTTGTGTGCAGGTGAGTGGTATCATCTGTGGGAGTTAAAGAAAATATGAGATTTTTTAAAATGGGATCAATACAGAATTAGTAAAAATGGGTGGTTGGTGGTCCAAAGGCCTGTTTCATTGCTGTATTTCTTGATTACCTGAATTCATTAGGATCCTCCTGGCTTTGTTTTAAGGGACTGGATCAAAGGATATATATTTTGCAAATAAAAACCACTAGAAACTAGACACAAGAATTTTGTTAATACCAACCTATCATTCAGGCAATATTAAGTGAGATAATAAACTTAGCTTTTCACACTAATCACCTCTCATTTATGCTGTATCTTTTATGTATGTATTGGCTAGTCCTTTGAAACTTAAGCCTCGGTCTTGAGTTCAACCAAAACTCTTTCAACCATAATATCAATTTTTGAAGGATATTATCAAGATTGTGGGTATCAATCTATTTTTGCACTGATGAAAAGCTGTTTTGGCAGTTGTCAGAATATCATCCTGTTTTATATTTACTCAATCACAAGCTGTGATCAATGGCTAAGCCACCATATATTGCCCATCCTTCATTGTCCTGTCTACAAGGTGACTGATTAGGCCTGTTCAGAGTTCAGTTAAGAGTCAACCACATAGGTGGGTCCAGATTCAGATATTATTAATACTCTTACTTCCAAGTTGTTACCTAATTTCATTATTTGAATTTAAAGTTGCCAGCTGTTGAACTGGGATTAAAATTGTACCCTCTGAATCGAATAATACAAGCATCGAGATACTTGCCCAATAACTTAATTGCTATGCTATCATGCGTCAACTCCCAAGCCTACTAAAGCCAGTTAGAATTTAAACTCTACCACAGTTTAGCATAAGATGAAGTATTGCTTCTATTTGGTACAATACGAGATTTTTTTACTATTTTTGAGAAGTTCCTTGAACATTTCTTTATTTAAGTATACAATTAGTATACTATTTTAATTTTAAAATATCAATATTGCTGTTTACTCCACTCTGTCATTGAAGGATAATATGAAAGATAATAAAGCTCTGATCAAGTAACTTGTAAATGGTCAGTGCTGTGCCCTAACATGCAGTTTCCACATTGTGATTATGGATTAAATGATTTTAAAGGCTGTAGTCTATAAAGAAAAACAGTCATTGAAGATAACCACATCAAACAGGACGAAGTTAGGATCACACACAAGAGAAAATCTGCAGATGCTGGAAATCCAAGCAACACACACAAGATGCTGGAGGAACTCAGCAGGCCAGGCAGCATCTATGGAAAAAAAAAATACAGTCAATATTTCGGGCCAAGTCCCTTTGGATTATGTTTAATCAGTTATGTGGAGAGATTTGGATTTCCAGTAGCGATCACTGCCTCAAATCCTATTCTTGAAAACATGATGGGATATATACCTGGAAGGATTTACCCTAGAACAATGATATATTGATGGAAACTTGCCCACAACGTCAATGATACAGTACTGATAATAGAAGTAAATTCCCATGTATTTCAGAATTTCTTAGAGAATATAGTTTCCAATTCAGGACCTATTGATATATTTTAAAAGCAGTGAGGGTGGGTGTTTGAGCACTAACTTTTAATATTTTAGGTTTTCTTTCTGGACCACAGACATTCTTGAACAGAAATCAAAATATAAAACATTCGAAATAAAACAAAGTCATGGACACAATGATATCTAATATTCCTACCTTAGAGAAATCACTGCAGCAACATCCATGTTTTGTACACTCAGTGGCCACTTTATTAGGTATCTCCTGAACCTTAATAAAGTGGCCACAGAGTGTAGGTTTGCGATCTTCTGCTGCTGTAGCCCATCCTCTGCAAGGTTCAACATGTGTATTCAGATCCGCTCTTCTGCACACCACTGTTTTAATGCGTAGTTATTTGAGTTAGTGTCACCTTGAACCAGTCTGGCCATTCTCTTCTGTCCTCTCTCATTAACAAGGCACTTTTTCCCACAGAACTGCCACTGAATGGATTTTTTAGTTTGCTTTTGGCACCATTCTCTGCAAACTCTGGAGACTGTTGTGCATGAAAATCCCAGGAGATTAGCAATTCCTGAGATACTCAAACCACCCAATTTGACACCAACAATCATTCCACAGTCAGAGTCACTTAGATCACATTTCTTCCCCCTTTCTGATGTTTGGTCTGAACAACAACTCTTGACCATGTCTGCATGCTTTTATGCATTGAGTTGCTGTGACATGATTGGCTGATTAGATATTTGCTTTAACGAATAGAGGAGTTCCTATTAAATTGACCACTGCATGTATGTCTTACTTTGACGTATTAGTCTGTATAAGCTTTCACCAATTTTTTTGAGAACTTCACGATTTTCAGACAAGAGAATTGCAGTTTGAAATGACAAGGACTGAACAGTATCAGACTGTACTTATTTAAAGATTTTAACATAAAAACTCAACAAATCTTTCTATAGATAAGTTAGATAAATGTAAGATTGTGAACTGTTCTGTCTGCTGCCATTGTCAACCTTGTTAATGAGATTTTTATACTGGAAAATTTAACCAGATAGTAATTCTTAATGATCCATAATCAGTCTGTCATCAGTCCATCTTCATAATTGGAGAAGGTACAGAGGGGATTTTAAAGTTTGAGAATATTGAGTTAGTCGGATTTAATGGTGCTGGGGGTCACCCATACATCAAACAGATGACAATATAACAAACAATCAACTTACTAAGAAAACCATCTACTTAAAGACCAGAGGAAACAGAGCATATGAAATTATCACAAATCTGCTCATAAAAGCAGAGCAAGTTTGCCATGTAAGTGTTGGACGTGGAGGATATTTACACATACATTATGTGTTTCTGATCAGTTAAGTCTTTCCAATGATTCATGCTTATATAGGCACCAGGCTTGATCAACAGGAATTATCCACACATTCACAGATGCTAGTGGTTTCAAACTATTTGCAGACTCAAAAGAATAATACAAGAGATTAAGGTTTTCAGTTACGTGGAGAGACAAGAAAAGTTAGGACCTTTCATCCCAGGATGGACTTAAAGATCTCCTGTGTTTCAGACCTTGATAATTACTTCCTGCAGAATTTGCATTTAGAGGGAATATATATAGCAATCTGAAAAACTAGGGTAAGTTATCGGGGTAAAAGGCTTAGTGATGGAATAGTTTGCATATAATTAGGGGTTTCACAGTCAGGGAGTCAGGGCAGGATACAGGTAGTGAGACCAATTGGCTGACTGCAGAAGGAAATTCAAATGGATAGGATCAGTGCTGTAGAGATTTTCACAGAACATCAAATTAGAAGATCGATAAATAAATTATCCAAATTTCCTTGCTATATTTGACATTAAAGAACAAGCTTCAGATGGGATTGTGTGGAAGGATTATAACCTCCAATATGAATTATAATGCATAACTTAAGCTCAAATTCCAGAAAACGCAAACATGCAATTAGTTATTTCAAAGTGTACATATCTTTTTACAATATATGTATATTTCAGCAGAAATAATCAATTACTCTTACAGAGTTTTAAGTATCCAGTGAAATAAATACAACATGTTCAAGTTTGAAAGTACTAGGTAGATTTAGGCTTGTAGTAACATAAAATGGGCAATAGTACGTTGGTGACCTATTTTATGTTTTCATTAGGTGAGGTCTAAAGCTAATTGCCAACCTGTCACCAATTGATGACATAAAGACTCAAACTCACAACCTACTTCACTTGAACAACAAATGTCCATCTAGCTGGGAACTCTCAACACTGGGGCTGAATCTCTGTAGAAATGTAAAAGGATCTACCAGTAAGTCTGTTCCACTGCTTCCAAATGTGAAACCTTCTGCTCTGCAGAAAGCTGACCCCGGACTCCTGTACTGTGTGTTGATGGACTCTCTGTAGATAAAGCCCATCAATGCAGAGCCAACTTCTGTACATTCCCCGCCTTCAGAGTTGGAAATATACCCATTGAACAACACTGGGCCCTTTGAAATGAACAAGATAGCTGCCAAGAGAAAGGGTGCTTCTTATCTGTTTGAATTAAATATTTTCAATTTCATTTAACATACCTGTTTTAGATCTTACAATTTTTTTAAAATAACTTTCATTTTAACATTTTTTAAATCTTTTAGCAGGTCCTGGGTTATTTTAAAAACTTGTGAACATGAAAGACTTTTGCAGACGTTCAATGACAGTAACAGTTATGACATCTGCTGAGCCAGGGTCAAAGCCTCATTGCCTGTCAAAGCTGTCCTATTAGTTCAGCTTGCCACTTGGACTGAAAGAGACCCTATGTTGTTCTGAATCACATCGATGTGCTGGGAGCAAGATTCATGGTGGAAGATCTATTCTGTACCATGCCTGGAGAAACATTGTGGTCCATGGCAAGCAACCAACAACCTCAGGACAGGTGGAAATCTGCCCCATTATTTTCCAATGGAGTTATTGGAGAAACCCAGAAACTAGCTGGGCAACATTGAGAAATAATGTCACTTTGTATTGATATTTATGTATGAGAGCATATCTGTATACGAGACCCTTCATACACTGAAATTAAGCCATTGTTGCATTATATAAAGAGAATAAAATACAAGAACAATGCATGTATTATAAGTTTGATAATCTAAAAGTCAAACTTAGAAATTTACCCTTGTTTCTCTTACTTGTTTCGGTCATGTTAGATGAATTAAAGTATTACTCAGGGAAATATTACAGTGAGCACAATTTAAACTTGGCTAAGGGCTTTTATGCTCTTCAGTTTAATCTACCTGTTTGTTAAATGAAAGAAAAGAAAATGGGAGATGAATTTTGCAGATTACATGATGATCATTGCATGATGATATAAAGTGGCGCAGTGGCTATCGCAGTGACAGTGATCTGGGTTCAGTTCCCATTCTCCCTGTGACCGCACTGGTTTCCCCCGGTTGCTCCAGCTTCCTTCCACATGCTAAAAATGTACAGGTCAGTAGGGTAATTCATCTCACAGGTGCAATTGGGCAGCGCGGGCTTGCTGGGCAAGAAGGGCTGTATCTCTAAATGAAAAATAAAATCGTAATTTACTTGCAGCTTTGGGGAATATATCACATGGGGAATACAGACTCCAGTTACTGTTTGAAGGAGACATACTGATTCTTCAGCAACAGTGTAACTTAGTTGTCTATTTTATCAAGCAGAAATTAAGCAACAGTAAAACTGCTGTGAAATTAGTTCATTTTGTTTCAGTTAATCTTGGAAATGTCAACATCATAGCATTGTGAGGTATCACATTATAATGAAACATATTAATTGCAGATACATATCATTCAATTTTGTAACACGTGTAACATGGAAAAGAGTACAGTCAACATTTCTGGCCGAGACCCTTTGGCAGGACTGATTTGGACTTCAGCCGATTTATACTTTTTTCCATAGATGCTGCCTGATCTGCTGAGTTCCTTCAGCATTTTGTGTGTGTTGCTTGGATTTCCAGCATCTGCAGATTTTCTCTTGTTTATTAAAAAAGCCTGGTTACTTAGTCAAGTGTCCATATATATTCCCTTTTGCAAGAACTGTAAACATTATTTAAAAGCACAACACTATCGCCAAAATTTCTTGTGTACAACTTGGTTGCTTCATCAAATTGACAGAGGAAGGCTTGGAAAATGTAACTAAACTCAAGGCCAAATGATAGATAGAGGGTTAGGTCGGTTTTTGTTTTGTGGGAATCGCAAATGTAATGAAGAAAGTTCTGGGCATGTGAACAATAATCATAAATGGGTATTAATGTGAGGAAGAAATAAGATCTATATCCCAAATATCCAATGTCAGCATTAACTAATTCCAGGTCAAATATAACTAACAAGCACAAAAGAGATTCTGATGTAACAGAAATGTTAGAAACAAGAGTCAACTTATTTTTATGAGAATTGGGAACATTTAATGATGAAGTATGTTTTACTTTGCAGAAAAAAATAAGGGTGGAGAGAACAAAAGTTAAGGCCCATGAGAGGGTGGAGGTCAGGAGACATTCAGATTGACCACCTTTCATCAGAACGTGGTAATTCTGAAATGCAGTAAGTTTTAAACTGTAGAGAAAGAGGGGACAGGTGGAGAGAATAAAATGTAAATGTGAGAGAGAGAGTTTAATTGACACAACTGGTGGTGTTGTCAGCTGAGAGATAGAGGTCGAAGCCAGAGAATGACCAAAGGCATGTACAGAAGTAGTACAAATAGAAGGCAGTACGGAATTAGAAATCCTCGAAGAAGAAAGGGAAAGAAAGCCAAGATGAAAGATACAAGACTTGAATGACCGTTCATCTAAAATAATTAAATTCAATGTCAAGTCCATTATTCGGCCGTATAATGCAGAATGGTCAGCAATGACTGGTCCACAATGTTGTGTTGATATAATCTGCTGTTAAATAGTGCTTGCTGATACACAGGTTTGGTTTTATAAGGAGCACTCACTCCGGATCTTACCCAGCCTTGGTTCAAATACGGGCTAAAACGCACTGAAGTCCAGAACAGAGATCCATTGACATTAAAAGTACATCTGTCTGAGTGTGACATCAAGGATCCCCGGTTAAACCAAAATCAATAAGCATCAAGTGGAAAACTTTCTCATGATTGGAGACATACTTCTTAGAAGCAAGATCACTGTGGCTACAGAAAGTCAATTATTCCAAACCCAGGTTATTTGAAGTTCCTCAGGGTAGTGTTCTAGTACCAGCTACTTTATCATGATCTTCCTTCCATCATATGGTCAGAAATTCAGACACTCACTGATGTTTACATAATGTTGAATCCCACAAGCAATTCCTTAGCCAACTAAGAAGATAAAGACCAAGTAAATCACATCACTAAATAGACTGTCAAGGGCAATCTTCAACAAGTGAGAATCTACACCCCTACCCTTTTTATTCAATGACATTATCACCACAAGTCCCTCATCACTAACACCCTGAAGATTACCATTCACAGAAGCTCATCTAGACCAGCTAGATAAATATTTTGGCTACAGAAGCAATGTAGAAGCTAGTTGTTTTATGGTGAGTGACTCACCTCCTGAAATCTTGTAGCCTTTCCATCATCTCCAAGGTATGATGGAATACTCTTCACATAACTGGATTAGTGAAGCTCCACCAACACTTAACGTCGCCTAGCACAGAGCATCCTGCTTGATATACACTCTGTTAATCCCCTAAACATTCACTTCTTCCACCAGCATTACATAGCGGCTACAGTGTGTACCAACATTACATAGAGGTTACGGTAACAAAAATTACTGCAATATTTTGTGCAGGGTGCTCTATCAGTACTTCCCAAACCAATGACCTCTTCAACCAAGGACAAGAAAGAAAATGAACATAGAACATAGAATAGTACAGCATAGGAACAGGTCCTTTGACCCATGATGTTATGCCAAACCATCTAAAAAGTAAATCAAAAATCTCCTATAAAATAAACTCTCTTACCTACATAATGTCCATATCCATCCATCTTCCTCATATTAATAGTCATAGTCATAGTCATACTTTATTAATCCCAGGGGAAATTGGTTTTCGTTACAGTTGCTCCATAAGTAATAAATAGTAATAGAACCATGAATAGTTAAATAGTAATATGTAAAATTATGCCAGTAAATTATGAAATGAGTCCTATCGGCTCAGGATGTCTGACCCTCCAAGGGAGGAGTTGTAAAGTTTGATGGCCACAGGCAGGAATGACTTCCTATGACACTCTGTGCTGCATCTCGGTGGAATGAGTCTCTGGCTGAATATACTCCTGTGCCCACCCAGTACATTATGTAGTGGATGGGAGACATTGACCAAGATGGCATGCAACTTAGACAGCATCCTCTTTTCAGACACCACCGTGAGAGAGTCCAGTTCCATCCCTACAACATCACTGGCCTCATGAATGAGTTTGTTGATTCTGTTGGTGTCTGCCACCCTCAGCCTGCTGCCCAGCACATAACAGCAAACATGATAGCACTGGCCACCACAGACTCATAGAACATCCTCAGCATTGTCCAGCAGATGGTAAAGGACCTCAGTCTCCTCAGGAAATAGAGACGACTCTAATCCTTCTTGTAGACAGCCTCAGTGTTCTTTGACCAGTCCAGTTTATTGTCAATTCGTATCCCCAGATATTTGTAATCCTCCACCATGTCCACACTGACCCCTGGATGGAAACAGGAGTCACTGGTCCCTTAGCTCTCTTCAGGCCTACCACCAGCTCCTTAGTCTTTTTCACATTAAGCTGCAGATAATTCTGCTCACACCATGTGACAAAGTTTCCTACCGTAGCCCTGTACTCAGCCTCATCTCCCATGCTGATTCATCCAACTATGGCAGAGTCATCCGAAAACTTCTGAAGATGACAAGACTCTGTGTAGTAGTTGAAGTCCAAGGTGTAAATGGTGAAGAGAAAGGGAGACAAGACAGTCCCCTGTGGAGCCCCAGTGCTGTTGATCACTCTGTCGGACACACAGTGTTGCAAGCACACGTACTGTGGTCTGCCAGTCAGGTAATCAAGAATCCATGACACCAGGGAAGCATCCACCTGCATTGCTGTCAGCTTCTCCCCAGCAGAGCAGGGCGGATGGTGTTGAACGCACTGGAGAAGTCAAAAAACATGACCCTCACAGTGCTCGCTGGCTTGTCCAGGTGGATGTAAACATGGTTCAGCAGGAAGACGATGGCATCCTCAACTCCTAGTCGGGGCTGGTAGGCGAACTGGAGGGGATCTAAGTGTGGCCTGACCATTGGCTGGAGCAGCTCCAGAACAAGTCTCTCCAGGGTCTTCATAATGTGGGAGGTCAATGCCACCAGTCTGTAGTCATTGAGGCCGCTGTAGCGCGGCGTCTTCGGCACAAGGACGAGGCAGGACGTCTTCCACAATACAGGAACCCTCCAGAGCCTCAGGCTCAGGTTGAATACATGGTGAAGTACTCCACATAGCTGAGGGGCACAGGCTTTGAGCACCCTGGTACTGACACCATGCGGTCCTGCAGCCTTGCTTGGATTGAGACGTTTCAGCTGTCTTCTCACCTGTAGAGCTGTGAAGCCCACCGTGGTGGTTTCGTGTGGGCAAGGGGTATAGTCATGAGAGCAGGGTGGGGGACTGTGAGGAGGGGTGGGAGGGGAGAGTGGAATATGTATTGGTTGGGGGCCGACAACAGATGGCTCATGTGTGGAATGGGCAGGGGCCGCAATGTCAAATCTGTTAAAGAACAGGTTATGTTCATTTATAAGACCATAAGACATAGGAGCAGAATTAGGCCATCTGGCCCATCAAGTCTGCTCTACCATTCAATCATGGCAGATCCTTTTTTCTATCTCCTCCTCAACCCCAATTCCCAGTCTTATCCCCGTAACCTTTGATGCCATGTCCAATCAAGAACCTATCAATCTCTGCCTTAAATACACCCAACAACCTGGCCTGCACAGCTGCATGTGGCAACAAATTCCACAAATTCACCTGCCTTTGGCTAAAGAAATTTCTCCACATCTCTGTTTTGAAAGGGTGCCATGCCAGAGTCGAATGATTTTTGAAAGATCATTTCCAATGTCACCACAATCTCCAATGCTATCTCTTTCAGAACCCTAAGGTGCAGTTCCTCTGGTCCGGGTGACTTATGTACCTTTTGGTTTTTCAGCTTTTTGAGCACCTTCTCTCTTGTTACAGTAACTGCACCCACTTATGTGCCTATCTAAACTTCTCTTAAAATCCTCTAATGTATTTGTCTCTTCTACCATACCAGGCAATGCATTCCAGGTATCCACTACTCTCTGAGTGAAAAAATATACCCTTTATATCCCTATTTGAACTGACTCCCTCTCACCTTCAATGCTTGCCTTCTGGTATTAGACATGACTACCCTAGGGAAAAGATACTGCCTGTTTACTCTATCTATGCCTCTCATAATCTTATAAACCTCTATCAGATCTCCCCCCCAGCCCCAGTCGTTAAAAAAAAAATCAAGTTTGCCCAGCTTTTCATGATAGCACGTGCCCTCTATGCCAGGCAGCATCCTTGTAAACCTCTTTTACACCCTCTCCAAAGCCTTAACATCCTTCCTATAGTAGGGTGACCAGAACTGTATGCAATACTCCAGATGTGGCCTAACCAGAGTTCGATAATTTCTTGACTTTTGCAACACACACAAAACGCTGGAGGAATGAAACGTCGACTGTATTCTTTTCCATAGATGCTGCCTGGCCTGCTACAAAAGCAACTTGTTTTATGGTGAGTGACTCACTTCCTGAAATCTTGTAGCCTTTCCATCATCTCCAAGGTATGATGGAATTCTCTTCACATGACTGGATGAGTGCAGCTCTACTAACACTCAATGTCACCTAGCATCTGCCGATTTTCTCTTGTTTGCTCTTGACTTTTGAACTCAATACCTCAACTAATAAAAGCAAGTGTTCCATACATCTTCTTAACCACCCTATCGACCTGTGTAGCCACTTTAAACAACCCCAAGATCTCTCTGCTCAGCAACACTGTTAAGGGTCTTGCCCTTGACAGTGTACTGTCTCCTTGCATTTGCCCTACCAAAGTGTTATATCTCACATTTATCTAGCTTAAACTCCATCTGCCATTTCTCTGCCCATATTTGCAACTGTTCTATATCATGCTGTATTCTTTGCCAATCTTCTACACTGTCCACAACTCTATTAATCTTGCTATCATCCACAAACTTACTAACCCACCAATCTACATTTTGATCCAGATCATTTATATACATTACAAACAGCAGAAGTCCCAGCACAAATCCTTGTGGAACACCACTAGTTACAGATCCCCAGCTTGATTAAGTCCCTTTGAACACTCCCTTCTGACTTCTATGCACAAGCCAGTTCTGAATCCAAGCAGCTAATTCTCTATGGATCCCATGCATCCTAATCTTCTGGATCAGCCTCCTATGAGGTACTTTGTCAAATGCCTTACTAAAATCCATGTAGGCAACATCCACTGCTTTACCTTCATCAATCCGTCTCTTCACCTTGTCAAAAAACTCAATCAAGTTGGTAAGACATGACTTGCCCCACAGAAGCCATGCTTGCCCTTCCTATTTAGGCCATGGATTTCCAAATGCTCATATATCCTATCCCTAAGAATTTTCTCCAACTGATGGAGCAATTTTCCTACAACTGACGTGAGACTTCCCAGTCTATAGTTTCTTGGACTTTCTCTTGTTCCCTTCTTAAATAAAGGTAAAATATTAGCCACTCACCAGTCCTCCAAGACCTCGCCTGTGCCTAGAGAGGTTACAAATATACTGGTCAAGGCCCTAGCAATCTCATCTCTTAGCTCCCTCAATAAGCACAAAAGTAAAGAAGCCTTACTCTAATTTTGTAAGACTTTGGTGAGTTCATGCCTGGAGCATAATGCACAAGTTTCGTTTCTTTGCTCGTGGAGAGATAAATTTACTTTGGAGGAAGTTCAGGGAAGGTCCATTAGGTTGATTCTTGAGAATGGATGATATGTCTTAAGTGAAGTAGATGAATAAAATGGACCAGACTCATTAGAATTCAGAAGAATGAGAAGTGAAGTTATGGAACCTAACATTCTGAAATGTCTTCATAGCATGGATTATAAACCATAGAACTATTGAGCATAGTTTCTGTAGAAAGGGTCCCCCATTTGAGACAGAGATCAGGAGGATTTTTTTTCCTCTTAAATTGTCATGAATCCCTCGAACTTTCTACCAAGCCAGCCGTGGAAATACTGCTGGTGAATAAATTCAAGACCTTCTAGGCCAAGAACAAAGGCCTTGGGGAATGACTGAAGGGTGTTGGGGAATGAACAGGAAAATGACTTTTAGGCTAAAGTCATACTAAAGAGCAGTGCAGGCTTGATGGGCCATATGGCCTAAAGCAGCTTCTGTTCCATATGTTCTAATGAATATTGATGACAGTTGTATTTTTTGTTTTTCAATGACATGGTTCTGTATAACTTCCTAAAGGAATTAATTAGTTTACATTGAATGATGTGGAAGATAACTCGTGCTTCTAAATACTGGAATTTTCCTTGTAGGGTAACAGATGGCTGGCAGTGAGTTACAAGGTAGTAATTTAATCACGCTGTCCTGATGACACAATGAACAAAAGCAAAGTTTTAGTAGTTTGTGAATGTCAGCCAGTCCTTGTGATTGAATTACTATCTACAACACATTACTAAGGTATCATTGTTCCTTGCAGCA
The DNA here is from genome assembly GCF_963921235.1 of Mobula hypostoma. Taxonomy (NCBI): domain Eukaryota; kingdom Metazoa; phylum Chordata; class Chondrichthyes; order Myliobatiformes; family Myliobatidae; genus Mobula; species Mobula hypostoma. The sequence goes on along the minus strand of NC_086103.1, from coordinate 110,390,801 downwards.
TGTGATCTACACTCTAAATATCGAAGCAAATACTTTAGTTATAGAGCAGAAATGCATTCGTCTATAACAATGAAAAATTAACAGAACTAGAAATTTTAAACATGGAAAAATTATGATGGTATCATTTGAGGGTGAGTTTCTGTAGCAAAATTGAACAAGTGTATACATTTTGCATATAGTTCCAATTTCATCTTACTTTAATGGCAGTAATATGATTACTTATTTACGGAGTATGGAGTAGGCCCTTACAAATCCTTCAGTTTAGTACTAGCCTAATCCCGGGACAATTTACAATGACCAATTAACCTACCAACTGGTAAGTTTTTGGACTGTGGAGGAAACCAGAGCATCTGGAGGAAACCCATGCGCACACGGGAAGAACATAAATACCCCTTACAGGCAGTGGCCAGAACTGACCCAGGTCACAGGTACTGTGAAGTGATTTGCTAACCACTACGCCACCCTGCCACAATTGTGAATTAGAATTAGAATAAAATAATCAAATCTTAGCATTTAGCAAGTGATATTTCTATTCTCATATCATCCCAATGTGCTTTACCTCAATGAATTCCTTTGGAACTACAATTACTCTTCTAGATACTGAACAGGTTACTGAAGAAGTTATCCTAAGTTCAAATCTTACCACAATGGTTGGGAACTGGGACTGCAATGGAACGGATAATGTATTGTGGATGATGAAATTTAAATCTAGTTCATTAAATAATCTGGAATAAAAAGATAATATCAGTAACAACAACCAGGAAACTGCTAGTTTGTTGCAAAAACTCATACAGTTCTAGGTAAGGAAATACTCTCAACTGGGGTTCACAGTGACGTGGCTACTTCTACCTGTTTTCTGAAGGTGCCTAGCAAGCTATTTAATTGTACAAACTGTGAGACAACCTTCACACAAGAAGCATGACGATCTACAAGGTGTCTCAGCTCTTCCGTCTTCGGACTGCTGAATAAAAAGTGACAACCAACTTGCACAAGCAAGCTTTGCAATCGGCAATGTGACAACAGCTAGGAAGTCTGTTTCAGTGATGTTGTTCAAAGAATAATTGTTGACCAAGACAGCAAGAACTACCATCACAGAGGACGCACAAGAACCTGAAGACCCACACTCAATCTTTTAAGAATAACCTCTTCCCTTCTGCCATTAGATTTATGAATGGTCCATGAATCCATGAACTCTTCCTCATTATTCATCTTTTGGGCTACTTATTTATTTTGTAACTTATAAAAATTGTTATTTCACAGAGTCATAGAAAAGTACAGCCCAGTAAAAGGTCCTTCAGTCCATCTAGTCCTTGCCAACCCATTTGAACTGCCTACTCCAACTGACTTACAGCAGGACCAGGGGCCTCCATACCCCTCCCATCCATCTACCTATCCAAATTTTTCTTAAACACTGAAACTGAGGTCACATGCTCCACTTGCACTGGCAGCTCGTTCCACACTCTCACAACCCTCAGAGTGAAGACGTTTCCCTTCATGTTCCCCTTAAACTTTTCACCTTTCACCTTTAACCCATGACCTCTAGTTGTAGTCTCACCCAACCTCAGTGAAAAAAGCCTGCTTACATTTATCCTATCAATGCCCCTTATGACTTTGTATACCTCTATCAAATCTACTTTCAATCTTCTGTTTCAAGGAATAAAGTCCTCACCTATTCAATCTTGCACTTTGCTGGTGCGGCAAAACAATACATTTCACAACGTATGTCAATGTAATTAACCTGATTCTGAGGAGGAATCCTTTGCTCACCTTTTGCCAGTAAGCATGACATGTTTTGCATCTAGCTGAGAGGACAGTTGATTCTGTTCCATCTCCGATCGTGAGTCAGTCTCCCAATACTACACTGAAATGTCAATCTTATTTATCGAATCTCTGACTCAACTTTCTGGATTGAGATTTGAAACATGGCCTCTGACTCAGAGAACAGAGTGCAACTGTAAAATGACAAAATACTGCACAAAGTCATGGCTGACCTGACAGAACAGTTAAAAGCACATTAACAAATTTAGTCAATAATTCACTCCGTGCGACATACCTTCCACAATGGCTGGTATTCAAGACTAAGCCTGAATGTTATTGCATCTCTGGGATAAATGATGGCAAATCTTTGCAATCCTGCAGCTTTGATAATTCCTAGAATAGGACCAGTATACATGCTCCATTAAACAGCCATAATATCCCAACAAGTATATGCCCTGAGCTACATAAAAGATCGGGACCTGTTGCCCAATTTTTCCAAGAACATCAGTGAAAATATTAAGACCTTCCAGCGAGGTCTGCAATAATCTGGCTACTAGTCTCCTTCAAGTTAAAATCAGTATCAGTCTCAACAAAATACTACAAAGTTCATTTTCTCAAATATGACCCCACCTTCACCAGACATTCTCTCGTCTCCCCTCTTCCCCTGAGCAGAAGGTACAAAAACCCAAAAGCATGTACCCCCAGGCTCAAGGTTAGCTCTACCCCACTGTTATTAGACTTTTAAATGGTTCCTCGGTATGATATGATGGACTCTTGGCCTCACGGTCTACCTCATTATGATCCTGCACCTTACTGTTTACCTGCACAGTATGTTCTCTGTCAACTGCTACACCTAATTCTGCATTGTTACTGTTTCACCTTGTTCTACCTCAATGATTTCATCTGAATGAACAGAATGCAAGACAAGCTTCTTACTGTATTTCAGTGCATGTGACAATAATGAACCAATTCCAGCTCCAGTGAAGGGACAATTGGAAAAGAGTAGTGAAGTTGGACTAATTGGATAACTTCTAAAAAGAACTAGCACAATAGATTGAATTATTCCCTTCGGTGTTACATGATTAAATTATTCATTTCCATGAAAAGGCATGTGATAATGCCAAGAATTGTCAGTTAGATAAATCTAAGATGAGAATTATTGACTGAATTTAGCTGTATAGAGTTGACCGTGTCACCACTTTCTGACAATTCCTGCCCACCCACACTTACGCTTATTGGAAAAAGCCAATCAGCTTGATCCCCACTCTCCTCACCACTCCATCCAGTCAGGATGACTGAGATCTCAGCAGTGAGTCAGCGTCCTGCGAGTCCTTCACAGGACACCTATCAAAGCTGCCAAGAGGCATCTATAAACTATTTAGGTTGTTTCAAACAACAGAATAATATATCTATTTTAACATTAAATGCAATTAACTTAAAATACAGCAAACACCAAGTCATATTTGAAAAATTACAATAATATAAAATAATTGAAAACTACATTTATTTTTATACAGATATCAAGTTGATTCTCAACTTGGGAATGATCACAAGGAATCCAAACAGCAGCAAAAAGCACTTAGGTTGTTGCAGAGGAGACATGAGGTGTTTTTTGCTCTACAGCAACTTAATCTATGAGATGCACAAGGGGTGGGAAGATCCTGTGAGCTGGTGGCAGAGACAAAGATATTGGGTGGAGAAAGGAAAGGAGAGGAAATTGTCTTTTAAACTCACGAGAGAACACAGGTCATCAACGTTTTGCTGCTGATGTTTCTGCAGCAGGCAATTTCTTTTTTAAGAGGCCGAGTTGCTAGCTCAACGCTCAACCCAGCACGATTGGAAAGCATGCCAAGGGAGCCGGCTGGGTTCGAAATCGGGAGCCTTCTCTCCGAAGTCCGGCGCTGATGCCACTACGCCACCATTGGCTATTGGGTGGAGAGGAGTGGGAGAATCTCAACTGATGGGAGACCCTTGCAACCCAACCCAGAAAGAGCCCAGAAGCAGCGGTTCATCCAGGGGTCCATACACAGTGGAGCAATGCTGAAAGAAATTTTATCTCCTCACTAGACATATCTGAACACCACGGTCTACATCTGTCAAGGTTCAAGATTCGCAGTTCAAGATTTAAGGTTATTTATTGTCATTCTTCACTATACATGAATAAAGGAGAACAAAATGATTGGTAACCTGGGTCTGATTTAACAAAAAAAAACACAATAAGCATAAAGAACACAATAGATAAACACAATAAATATAAATACATAAGATGAGCTTATATACATAGTCTGATTGTATGTACATAAAGTGACTCTGACAGGAAACGATATAGTGGTGGTGGTGGGGGGTGTTAGTGGAGGCATTAATCAGCCTGGCGGCTTGGGGGAAGTAACTGTTGAACAGCGTTTTTACTGATTGGATTGGGAGAAACAGTCCATTATCAGGGTAAATGGGACCCTGCATAATAATGCTGGCCTTTTTCAGATCCACTCTGAGCTTTCAAGTGGAGATACTTACCAGGGGGAAAAAAAGCGCAAACACGAGGAAATCTGCAGATACTGGAATTTCAAGCAACACATATAAAAGTTGCTGGTGAACGCAGAAGGCCAGGCAGCATCTCTAGGAAGAGGTACAGTTGACGTTTCGGGCGACATTCCTCTCATATCCCTTTTGCCAATCACCTGTCCAGCTCTTGGCTCCATCCCTCCCCCTCCTGACTTCTCCTATCATTTCGGATCTCCCCCTCCCCCTCTCACTTTCAAATCTCTTACTAGCTCTTCTTTCAATTAGTCCTGACAAAGGGTCTCGGCCTGAAACGTCGACTGTACCTCTTCCTAGAGATGCTGCCTGGCCTGCTGTGTTCACCAGCAACTTTTATGGGGGGGAAAAAGTATTTTTTGCAGAGATGCGAGTTATTTCAGCAAGTTACACTTGTCAGAGAATGCAAGGATTTGTAGAAAACTATTTAATTAATTGGAGCAAGGATTCATCTATTTCTGTGTTGTCATCAGTGCAGGTGAGCCTGCTAAGCAGAATGTAAGGGTTTTTCTAGAATCTCAGCTCTCTTGCATGAAGATTGATATACACTGTTGGTAGACGCAGTTGGAAGGTGGAGAGAGTGATCTGGCTTGCATGGGAAAGGGAGCAATGATTTTGTGGGATATTCAGGAGAAGCTTCTCCTTATTGCAGAAACACTGCCTCTGCTTGGATGAGAGAAGAGGCTGTGAATACTTTACCTCATGACCTTCAGGCTCCAAGTCTCCTTACAGTTCTTCCTCTGACACAGACGACAGCCTTTGACTTGCTAAATCCCACCGCAGCATTACCTCCATATATGGTAAGCACACATTGCAGAGTCCTCCCCTACTGACAGACACATCATAAGGAGATTAAAGGAATTTTCCACCACCATCCTGGTACATATGGGCACTCTGTGCTCATCTGTTATGGTTAAAACTGGATAAGAATGAAGTGCCACCACAGGCAGCACATTAACGGAGAGGAAAACATTACCTGTTTATGACAAGATCAACTTGTTCAGAAAAATCCCACGAGGACATGAATTCAGTCAATAACTGCTTGTGGTCATGCTTGTTGGAAAGTCCCACTGTTCTTCAATCAGAATCAGAATCAGAATATGAAATTTGTTAACTTAGCAGTAGCGGTACAATGCAATGCATGATAATATAGGAAAATAATAAATAGTCAAATACAGTAAGTAGATATATGCATATTAAATAGTTAAATAAAAATAGGGCAAAAACAGAAATAATACAAGTGAGGTAGTGATCACAGGTTCAACGTCCACTTAGGAATCAGATGGCAGAGGGGAAGAAACTGTTCCTGAATCGCTGAGTGTGTGCCATCAGGCTTCTGTACCTCCTTCCCGATGGTAACAATGAGAAGAGGGCATGTCCTGGGGGGTGGGAGTCCTTAATGATGAATGCTGCCTTTCTGAGGCACCACTCCTTGAAGATGTCTTGAATACTAAAGAGGTTCGTACTCAAAATGGAGCTGACTAACTTTACAACTTTCTGTAGCTTCTTTCAATCCTGCACAGTGGCCACCATACCAGACAGTGATGCAGCCTGTCAGAATGCTCTCCACGGTACAGCTGTAAAAGTTTGAGTGTTTTAGTCGACAAAGCAAATCTCCTCAAACTCCTATTAAAATATAGCCGCTGTCTTGCCTTCTTTATAACTGCAGTTCAATGTGCAACGTATTACTTCAATGCAATCAAAGTAGATGAAAATTTTGCCTCAGTTGCAGCAACCTTGGTGTGAGGAATAAATTGGGAGATATCTGCTCCAGATGCTTGGAAGATCCCATAGCAAGAAGGCTGAGAATCTTTGACTTTCACAAACTAAAGCAGACTAAAATCCTTCCCACAGAACGTCGGTGATAACAATGTTATAAAATCTGAGCCAGTAAATACATTGCTTACTAGAGAGGTCTAGGTAGTATGTGGTGTCTCTAAACACCCTATAGGTGCAGTATCTTTACTGTTTGATTCCTCCTCTGAGTTCCAAACGCAACCTGACACATCTATCATGACGGTAGCAACATATCCAATAAAGGATACTGCCACTAATATAACTACTCAGACATCCAGGGAATGAAAATCTCAGCAGTTCAGTGCTGCAAAAACTCTGTTGGTCAGTTGCAATGCACACTGCAGACTTTGGAAAGTGTTTGAATATCCTTCAGTGAGTTCTCGTCAGGTCTTCCAATTTCAGTAGATAAAGAAGAGCTACCAACTTGTGCTCCTAACGATAATGAGATCTTTCCATCAGCATTACAGTGTCAAGCTGGAGCACCAAGTTCTGCTGGTATGGACAGAGTGAATAGTATATGAACAATGACATCACTGGGTGTTGCAGCTAGTGAGAAAAGGTCAGGATGGGTCACAGGTAATAAATGTCCATTCCATTTTTGCACTAGGTCCAATAGGTCATCAATGGAACCGATTGTCAGCATGATCTACTTCTTGTGTGTGGAGTGTAACAACATGACCCAACTTCTAGGCTGATATGTTACGTATAGCAATGTAAGTTCAAAGCTGGAGCTAGTGAGCACCGTGCTGGAGTGCGACATAAAATGCATGTTTTCCTCCCTCAGCCCAAAGATGTACTAGTTAGTAGGTTAATTGGTCATTGTAAATCGTCCCGTGATTAGGCTAGGGTTAAAGCAGGTTCGGCAGCAGGAGCCTCAGTCACGTGACTCAGAGGTGGGCAGCCTCAAGATGGCGCCGGGACTGCGGAACCTGTTGGCACTGGGTGCCCTGTGGAGCTCAGTGGTGGGCTCAAGGGAGCCCAAGGTCCACAGGGCCAGGCTGGAGAGTGGCGTCAGACATGTGTACATGGATAATAGGTACAGAGGAAATGTCAGGGGTAAGTTTTTTTTATATATACACAGAGCGTGGTGAGTTTGTGGAATGAGCTGCCGGCGGCGGTGGTGGAGGCGGAAACGACAGGGTCTTTTAAGAGACTCCTGGATGGGTACATGAAGCTTAGAAAAATAGAGGGCTACGGATAAGCCTAGGTAGTTCTAAGGTAGGGACATGTTCAGCACAGCTTTGTGGGCCGAAGGGCCTGTATTGTGCTGTAGGTTTTCTATGTTTCTAAATCAGTGGGTTACTGGGTGACACGGCTGTTCCACGCGGTATCCCTAAATAAATAAATAATAAGTCAATGATAACAGCTCATAAGGGGCCAGATAGTTGTCTCCCAAGTACAGATGTAATGTGCAATTAATCTACATGCCTTCAAAGCACTGCAGGTACTGCAATTTGTTTGGTCAGTTCAATAATTCCAACATGAAGCTGGCTGCCACAGCAGACGGCCAGTTAGAGGCAGCTACCCTTCTTAGAAAGGAGATCAAGTGAAGCAGCAGTGGGTGCAGGACGGTGACGGAAATGAAGCTAACATAGGGGACATTTAACAATGTACTGGTCAACCAGGGCTCTCTGACTTTGCATAAAAGAAGCCTCAATATGGGAGCTGAGTGAAGGAAAGAATCCCCAGACAAAACTTCATACAGCCTTGGTAGGAAGTAGTGGTAGGAGTGAATGCTCGGAATGCAGTCCGAAGGACCCAGGCATAGGGCTGCCACAAGGTTATTGGATGCATTTTTAAAGCCAGTCCTCTGCCAGCAATTACACATTGCTTCCTTCAGCAGCTACCAAACTACCGATCAATCAGGGCTCAAAGCATTCAACAGCTCCTCCACACCCTCCGACACATATTTCTGCTGTAAAGCTTACATCCACCTCATGACTGACACATGTTTCCAGCTGAACCATAATATAGGCACATCACCCATAAAGAGGAATGAAGATTTCCTGATCCAGTTTTCTCTCTTTTACAGGAAACAGTGGCACAACAGCACTGCTGGTAGAACCGCTGCCTCTCAGCTCCAGTGACCTGGGTCCAATCCTGATTTCTGCTGCTGCTTGTTCTCCCTGTGGAGACGTGGGTTTCCACTGGGTGCCCCAGCTTCCTCCTACATCCTAAAGAGTCGGGCACTGCAAATTGTGACTAGTCTGTTGGTGAGTGATAGAAGGGATTAATAGGTAGGTGGCAATGGGAGTGGAGGAGGTATTGATGGGAATTTGAAGGGAATAAAATGGAATTAGTGTACATGTATGCTTGATAGTTGATGTAGTCTTCTGGGAACAAAGGGTCTGTTTCCATGCTCCATCATCATGTGTCCTGTCGTATGACACGGACAATTATGGTCTTTGACTTCAATTACTCTTGGCAAATTTTTCTACAGAAGTGCTTTGCCATTGCCTTCTTCTGGGCAAGACAGGCGACCCCAGCCGTTATCAGTATTCTTCAGAGTTTGTCTGCGTGGCATCAGTGGCAACATTATTCGGACTTGTGCTACCCATCACCTGCTCCAGTGGCTTCACTTGACCTTGATCAGGGGGCTAGGCAGGTGCTACACCTTGCCCAAGGATGACCTGCAGCCCCACTGAGGGAAGGAATGCCTAACATCTCCTTTGCTGGAGACATATCACCATCCTGCTACATATAAACAGACAGGCAAGTTGGTACTGCTGCCCCAAAGCTTCAGGGTCTCCAGTTTGCCCTCCCCTTGTGTTGTCTCTGCAGAATTTGCGTTTTATCTCTGTAAACACATGGACTTCCTCCCAAATGGTTTGGCTTCAAACCATATTCCAAATCTGGTAGTAAACATTGGCTACTGTAAGTTAATCCTTATAATTGAGGTGCGGGGGGTTGCAAGACGGATGGGTGTACTTCACTATCAACATCAATGGGCTGTGTGAAAAGGGCAAGTGTAATATAGATACAGGTTTGAATTCTCAGCTGACCAAAGATGCTTAAAATGAGGACAATAAGCAGTCTTTACAAGTATTCCCAGGTGAACAATTGTAGATGAGCAACATATCGATCTCAGAAATCACCAAGGGTACTCTAGTTTCACAATGAATCATTCTTTTGCTCATTTCTTTGATTAATAGACTAAGTGAGTCTCCTGTGTCCCACACCTGGGAGTGTAGGAGTCGTTAGTGAATTTACCAACACTTCTGAGTATCTACCATCCGCCTTAGGATATATTACACTAATCCTATTTTTGGCACTTCACTTCCCCTCCTCTTCCCTTCTAATAGAGTCACCAAGCACTACAGCACAGGAACAAGACCCTCTGCCCATCTAGTCTATGCTGACCTGTTTATCCTGCCTAGACCCAGACCATAGTCCTCCTTATCCCATCCACGTACCTATCCAAACTTCTCTTCAATGTTGCAATTGAACCCACATCTACCAGTTCAGTTGGCAGCTCATTCCACACTCACATCACCATCTGCGTGAAGAAGAACCCCTTCAGGTTCCTCTTAAATACAGTATGTCACCTTTCACCCTAAACCATTGACCTCTAGTTCTAGTCTCACCCAATGTGTCCACACAATTTCTACTCCTCATAATTCTGTGTACATCCATAACATCTCCCTCCAATCCCCTGCTCTCTAGGTAAAAATGACCTAATTGATTCGTTCTTTCCCTATAACTCGGATCCTGAAATCCCTGCAACAACCTTGTAAATGTTTTTTGCAGTCTTTCACGCTTATTTCCTGTAGGTAAGGGATTTGATCTGCACACAATGCTCCAAATTTAGCCTCTGCAATGTCTCATATAACTTAAATATAATGTAAACATTCCTTATCCTGTACTCAGTGCCAAAAGCTTTCTTTACAACCCTATCTATCTGTGATGCCGTTTTCAAGGAATTATGGACCTGTATTCCCAGATCGCTTTCAATGCCTTGCCATTCACTATGTAAGTCCTACCCTGGTTTGTCCTGCCAAAGTACAGACATCACACTGGCCTGTATTAAATTCCATTTGCTATTTTTCAGCCCATTCTCCCAGCTGAGATCCCACTGCAAGTTTTGATAGCCTTCCTCACTACGCCTTCTGTCATGATGTCACCTGCAAATTTGCTGATCTATTTACCATAATGTCAGGCTCACTAGCCTATAATTTACTGGCTTATTGTTAGAACTTTTCTTGAACAATAGAAAACATTAGCTATCCTCTCGTACTCCCTCACCTGTGGCTAAGCATGTTTTAAATATAGAACATAGAAGAGTACGGCAGAGGAACAGGCCATTCAGCCCACAATGCTGAGCCAAACTAGCTAAAAAGCGAATGAAAAACACCCAAACACTAATCTCTCCTACCTAAACCATGTCCATATCCTCCATCTTCCTTACATCCATGTTCCCATCCAAACGCATCTTAAAAGCCTCTAATGTATTTGGCTCTGCCACCATACCAGGCAGTGCATTCCAGACATCCATGACTCTGAGAAAAAAGAACATTTACCCCTCACATCCTCCTGGACCTACCCCCTCTCACCTTCAATGCATGCCCTCTGGTATTAGACATTTCAACCCTGGGAAACAGACACTTTCTGTCCATTCTATCTACGCCTATCAATTTTGTATACTTCTATCAGATTTCCCTTCAGTCTGACATTCCAGAGAAAACAACAAGCTTATCCAGCCTCTTATGACAGCACACGCCCTCTAAACCAGGCAGCATCCTGGTAAACCTCTTCTGCACCCTGTCCAAAGCCTCAACATCCTTCTTATAGTGGTGTGATCAGAACTATACCCAATACTCCAGATGTGGCCCAATCTGAGTTCAATAAAGTTGCAAAATAACCTCTTGACTTTTGAACTCAATACCTCGACTAATAAAAGCAAGCAATCCATAAGCCTTCTTAAACAGCTTACTGACCTGTGTAGCCACTTTCAAGGAGCTATGGACTCCAAAATCTCTATGCTCGGCCACACTGTAAAGAGTCTTACCCTTGACAGTGTACTGTCTCCTTGCATTTGCTCTACCAACCTGCAACATCTCGCATTTACCTGGTTTAAACTTCATCTGCCTTTTCTCTGTCCATATTTCCAAGTGATCTATAATCGCACTGTATTCTTTGCAGTCTTCTACACCATCCACAACTCCACTAATCTTGGTATCATTTACGAACTTACTAACCCACCCATCTACATTTTCAGCTAGGTCATTTATATGTATCACAAACAGCAGAGGTCCCAGCACAAATCCTTATGGAACTCCACTAATTACAGATCTCCAGCTCGAATGAGTCCCTTTGATGACTACAGTCTTCGATGTGCGAGCCAGTTCCGAACCCAAACAGCAAACTTGCTGCGGATACCATGCATCCTAAATACCTCTGCCAGGGCCACCACGGTTTCTGGAATAGGGTTCCACGTGATACAAGAGGTGTCTTGTCAAATCCAGGGGAACTTATCCATCCTCATTTGCAGACACCTCCTCCTCTGTAACCCGGATACAGTCCATTACCTCAATATTCTTTTGCCTCAGTTCTATCATTTAGATTGAATAAATACCAATGCAAAATAATTATTTAAGATCTCCGTCATGTCTTTCAGCTCCATGCATAGATGGCCACACTGATCATCAAGATAATTAATTTTGTCCCTTGCTATCCTTTTGCTCTAAATATCTAAAGAAGCCCTTGGGATTTGCCTTCATCTTGTCTGCCTGGGCAACTTCATGTTTTCTTTTAGCTCTCCAAATTTCTTTTAAATGTTCTCTTGCATTTCTTATAATCCTCAAGCACCTCATCTTCCTAATTGCCTATACCTAACAATTATTTCCTCCTTTTTAACCCAGGCCTCAATATCTCTCAAAAACTGAGGTCCCTCAAACCTGTTATGTAACAAGAGAACTTTAGATGGCGGTGAACCCAAGTGCAGAGGAACGTCGAGAATTAACTAGGACTCAAACTCAAAATAAATAAGACAGCACAGTGGACTGTGTAGGCAGGTTGTCCCAAAACAATTCTGTGATGCAGAGGAGGTGTGGGAACCCTATTGCACCCAAGGGGTATGGGAAATGGAGGCAAGGGTCAGGCACTCAGGGGATTGAGGCAGGATACATGGCACGTAGGGCAAATCCACCTGGTGCTTGGCAGTTGGATACGATGTGTCACCGGATTTTGAATGAACCGATGTAATAAGGGGCGAATTTTCCGGATTCAACCTGCATGGAGAGATCTCTAGCTGAGTTAAACCAGCTGACCAGGAAGAAGTGCTGATCCCAGTCTTCTGTGGTGGTTGGCCTGGTCTTGTCATTGCCATGAATTGGCCAACATCTCTCTTGCCTTAACTCCTTTCTGGTGATGTCTCTGGACCAGACAGTCCGCTGATGGAAACTCCAGCTCTGCTTCTTGTTCCGGGAACAGGGAGAGACAATATTCAAGTTGGCATCTGATAGGCAAAAGCTGAAATGTGCTGCGCACAAGCTCGATGCCGATCAGCATGTCACTCCAGGTGGGAGGGCTCCCCAGGGCGAGACACCCAAGTCTTCTCTCCAGGTCTCGGTTGACTCTCTCGGTTTGCTCATGGTTCTATGGATGGAACCCAGGCGACAGACTGACAGAGGCCCCAAAAAGCTCAAAAAAAACCTTCCAAACTCTAGAGGCAAACTGTGGGACCAAGGGCAAGTAGGGATGGGGAAGAGGCCAAAGCAGACATTGAGGCTGTGCTCGGGGTTCTTTATTTTGTGCACATACATCACGTAAGACATATTCCCAGACACCTTTAGTCATGCCTGGTCACCAGTAATGTCTCTTGATGAACTCTAGGGCGCAAGCCACAGCTGGATGCCCAGCCAGGTTTGAAGCATGTCTCCAGCTGGGCACCTCCAAACAAACAGGTTCAGGAACAAAGATACATCCAGGAGGACCATTATCTGTGTCTGCCCCATGTTGCTCTTGGGCTTGGTGCACTATCAGCTCTACGTTCCAGCTGATGGGGCCACCACTCTAGAGCTGGGAATTATAGTTAAAGGAATCTTGTTAGGTGCTATGAGAGAGGACGTGTAGATTTTGTTTTTTGTCGTCCTGGGTGCAAGTTGAAGTTAAATCAATTAAAGAATAGGGATCAACGTGCTTGCCTGGAATTCAGCCTCTTCGCATCCTGGATGTAGGCAAGGTTTTGTGGTTGGTCCATACCATAAATGGTTGTTTGGAGCCCTCCAAGCAGTGCCCCCATTAGTTTAATGGCTAACAATTCCCCAACATCATAGCTAGCCACTTCAGGAGAAAGGCATCTTGAGTAAAAGGCAGAGGGATACAGTTTGTGGTCCAAGATTTGGGACAAGATGGCTCCTGCTCCCATGTCTGATACATTGACCTCCACCATGGATGGCAAGTCCTGATCCAGTGGAGCTAGGATAGGTGCAGAGGAGGACCTTTGTTTTAACTCCACAAAAGCCAGCTCAGCCTCCAGTGTCCGGTGTAAGGGGCCAGTAACTTTCTTGGCGAAATTGGTGAGCAGCTCCTCCACTGAACTGAAATTGTGGACGAACCACCTGTAGAAGTTGGCAAAACTGAGAAGCGCTGGAGCTGTTTCACGGAGGTGGGTTGTGACCAGTTCCTCATGGCCTGGGTGTTATCAACGTTCATTTGTAAGTTGCCATTAGATACAACAAACCCAAGGAAGGAGACTGTGGAATTTGCTCCTCTCAAACTTGAACAGTTGATGCTCAAGGAGTCATTGGAGAACCCGATGGACTTTTCTTGAGTTGCCATGGAGAAAATAAGTATATCACCTCAGAAGACAAAGACAAAGTGGTCTAGCATCTCACAGGGCACCTCGTTGATAAAGCCTTGAAATACTGCTGGAGCGTTTCCCAACGTGAAAGGCATGACCCGGTACTTGTAGTGGCCCCTAGGTGTGTTGAATGTAGTTTTTCCATTCGTCTCCATCATGAATGCAAATTAGGTTGTTGGCACTTTGAAGGTCCAATTTGGTAAAATATTGGAGAATCACAAAGGCCAGGTTCATGACAGGAGGAGCGTATCAGTGCTTAATCGTGATATTACTCAGCCCCCTATAGTTTACGCAGGGCCTTCATCCATCATTCTTCTTGGTGGCAAAGAAAAAACCTGCACCAGCGAGAGATGAGGATGGTCGAATAAGCCAAGATGCCAGAGCTTCTTGGATGTAGTCCTCTATGACTGTTCTCTGTGGGACTGAGAGAGCAGAGCCATCCCTGAGGAGGACAAGTATCCAATAGCAGATCAATGACGTAGTCATAGTCCCAGTGAGACAGTAGAGTGTAGAGTGGTGGCCTTTTTCTTTCCGAAGGCCTTCAGCAGGTCTGAATATTCTGGAGGTACTCTAGACAAATCAGATGCACTGGGTTAGAAGTTAGAAGTTCAAAGGTAATTTGGGAGGCATGTCAGAAGTTGTCTTGGAGGCAGTCTCGGAAATAAACTCAGGAGGTAACTCAGAAGGTGCCTTGGGTCTCTTTTGGAAGCATTTCTTTTTGCACTGGTTTGACCTCCCTAGAACAACACCAGTAATCAATTGACTCTCAGGTTGTGGTACCACAGCCAGGGATGACCCAGAATGAGCAGCATTTCTGGGAAGCGAATGAGATGAGCTGGATTGATTCCACATGCCAGCCAATCTTGAGCTTGAGTAGGGATGCCTGGTGGTTAATCTGCCCTGGCATCAAATGTCTCTTTTCCAGGGCCGTGGCAACAAGCCACTGGATGAGACATGAAAAGGCAAGTTTCAATCTTCTGGCCAATCCAAGGTCCAAAACATTGACACTGTGAGTCAATAAAGGTGTATCGTGAATGGTTTTGGTCTTCCCATGAAAGAGACACAAGGTGCAGCACTCTGGAAGGAGTGGAACTGAGAGTGAGGCTAGCAAACTCCACAGACCTCCCAATCATGGATGATCCCGACAGCTTCCCCCAGAGGCTTGGGGCAAGATGTTCAATAACATCTGATTTTTCCACAATAAATGCAGCAGCCCCCTCTCCTTCTCTCTTTCAGCTCAAGAGACCCTGGTCTGGCCTATTTGCACAGGCTCCTCAGTGGCCAGGATTGGCAGCAATCAAGGTGTCCTAGACCAGGGAATAGGAGAGGATTGAGGATAGTTAGGGAGAAAGAGTCTCTTTGGAATAATCCCTTTTCCCTATACCTTCTCCTTTCTGTTAAACATTTATGGGGTTGAATTGCCACGCCCATAAGATTCTCTAAATTCGCCACTGGGTCCCAGGCCACAAGGGCATCCTTTAGCTCATCACTCAATCCCTTAAGGAATAGGGCAGTTAGGGGTTCCATATTCCAACTGCTGTCTGCAACCAAGGTACAAAGTTCTATGGAATAATCGGCCACATACCGATTCCCCTGGCCCAAAGTGAGGAGGTTTATTGCAGACCCACGTCCTTTGGCAGGGTGATAGAATGCACCGCTCTAAGTCTCTGAAAAGAGGTCTGCACTAGCACAGACTGGCAAATCCTTCTCCCAGAATGCAGTGGCCTAGGGAAGTGCTCTTTCAGCGAGGAGCAAAGTGATGTAGGCTACCTTACTGCGTACCACAGGGAAAATGGACAGCTGCAGCATGCTTCAGAGTTACCATCATACCACTCAGAAGATGGTAGGTGCAGCAATCCCTCACAAGTATTGAGCAAGTCTCCAGCTTAAGCATGACCAGAACTGGTGGCCGCTGTGGCCTACTGTGGCTCAGATCTCGCCTACTGGAGTCAGAGGGATTCTGGAGAGTAGCAAGGATCTTCTGAAGCACATTGTCATGTCTGCCTACAGTTAGTCCCTGATAGGCTAATGCAGCTCACAGACATTCATTCTCTGCTGAGTTCGTGATGGCTCAACCATGTTGTAAGGAGAGAGCTATGGATAGTGGTGAACCTGAGTGCAAAGTGAGGTCTAGAATACACTCAGCCACAGCCTCAGAATAAACCATCACACAGGTATCATCCAAACAATGGTACTAGAAATGGAAATCCTACAACTGAGCACTGAGATGCCAGTAGGGGGTATTTAAATACAGACTCTTCATGAAGGAATGTGGCAGGCAGTAATTAGCAGTCTGAGTCTTAAAGGGGCAGTGGCAGCTGATCATACTCCAGGGAACTGGATGCCTGCCGCTGTTCAATCTGGACCATGACATGTCAGCCCTGTCTTTTACTCTAGCAGGAAGATACAAACTCTGTACTGTCAATGATATACTTTGAAGGCCTTTCACTTACCCAGCATCCCTTTGCCAGAAAAGAACCTGTCCCAATCCACACCCGTTAGAATCCTTCTCATACCAGCAATTTTTTTCCAACTTAGAACCTCCACCCAAGGACCAGTCCATAATTATCTTGAAGCTAATAGAATGATGATCACTAGATCCAAAGTGTTCCTCTGTAAACATTTCCGACACCTGCTATCTCTCCGTTCCCTAATAGGAGATCCAGCGTCGCACTCTCTCCAGTTGGGACCTCTACATATTGATTAAGGAAACTTTCCTGCACACATTTGACAAACTCACTCCCTTCTTATGGGAGTCCCAGTCAATAGATGGCAAGTTGAAATCACCTACCGTCACAATCTTGCAACTGCCTGTTATCTGTTTACAAGTTTACTCCTCTAAACCCCACTGACATTTGGGAGTTCTATAATATAGTCCCATTAAGATGGCCATCCCTTTTTCATTCCTCAATTCCACCCATATTTCCTCAGTAGACAAGCCCTCCAGGATTCTCTAAGCACAGCAGTGACGTTTTCCCTGATGATTAATGGCACCGCTCCCTCCTTCATACCTCCCCCTGTATCATGTTTAAAACAATGGAACCCGGCAATGTTGATCTGCCAGTTCTATCCTCCTGCAACCCAAGACACTAATGACAACAACCGTGTCTCACTAATGGTTACAACATGATGATTCCAAATGGTCATCCATGCTTATCATTTATAATCTGCAGCTGAAGCAAGCATGCAACTTTTCTTTCTCGCCCATCACACCTAACAGTCCAGTCCCTGGCCTTTCTCTCTTCTGATATTTAAGAACCGCATCTTGGCCAGCACATCGCAGTAGACTGAAACCAGAGTGAAAGTGTGGATAGATTAAGGAGTAGCAAAGATACTGCCAGTCAGGGGGTATCTTAGGGACAGGATCTGCATGGAAGGATTTACTGAACATGAGCATCCTGCAGCCACGGTGAGAAGAAAGGTAAATTTTGTCACCAGCATCCTGAGGGTAAGGCTGCAAAGATCCCAGCTGCATGCCTGAGAACATTGGTAGGGCAACCTAACCTTGAAATGCTTATTAGTTCAACTGTGGAAGTTAAAGAAGAGTGGAGGGGTTCATCATACTTGTTCAAAGTCTGGTATAAAACTTCCATTCAGTGGCTCCTTTATTAAGCACCTCTTGTACCTAAGGTTGTGCATTCAGAGATGCTGTTCTGCACATCATTGTTGTAATGTGTGGTTATTTGAGTTACTGTCACCTTCCTGTCAGCTTGAACCAGTCTAGCCATTATTCCTCTCATTAACAAGACATTTTCCCCAACAGAACTGCCACTCACAGGATTTATTTTATTTTTTGCACCATTCTCTGAAAACTCCAGAGACTGCTGTGCAGGAAAATCCCAGGAGATCAGCAGTTTCTGAGATACTCAAAGCACCCTGTCTGGCAGAAACAATCATTCCATGGTCAGAGTCAGTTAGACCACATTCTTCCTCATTCTGATATTGGTCTGAACAATAATTGAATCACTTGACCATGTCTGTATGTTTTTGATGTATTGAGTGGCTGATTAGATATTTGCAATGAGCAGGAGTACCTAATAAAGTGGCTACTGTGTGCATAGTCAGAGGCATTTTAACATTTGTGGCCACAGCCACAAACGTCTTCTGAAAGCTAATGTCTAAATTTCAATTGGTATAGAAACAATAAAATGCTTGAATGCTCTCATCTCTTACAAAGTGAAATGGTCCAGTCCAACATGGATAAAGTCCACCCACTACTGAGCACATCTACATGGAGTGTTGACTCAGGAAAGCAGTATCCATCATCAGGGACCCCCACCACCCCAGGCCATGCTCTCTACTCACTGCTCCCATCAGGAAGAAAGTACTGGAGCCTCAGGACTCACATCACCAGGTTCAGGAATAGATTTTACCCCTCAAACATCAGGCTCTTGAAGCAAAGGGGATAACTTCGTTCAACTTCACCTGCCCCATCACTGAACTGTTCCCACAACATATGGACTAATTTTCAAGGACTCTTTATCTCATGTTCTCGGTATTTATTGTTTTTTTTTCTTCTCTATTTGCACAGTTTATTGTTTTTTGCACATTGGTTATCCACACTGTTGGTGTGGTCTTTCATTGATTCCATAATGGTTATTGGTTTTATTGAGTATGCCGACAAGAAAATGAACCTCAAGGTTGTATATGCTGACATATGTGAACTTTGATAATAAGTTTACTTTGAACTTTGAAAGCCGTACAAGTGCCACAGCTCAGATCCCTCGCACACTAGCTCAGATACTTATTATCTTTGTTGTGTTGAAAGGGACTTATGGAGGCAAAAAGAGATTCTGCCATCACTCCTCCAGCAGATTACAAGTATCTTTGAAGTATTTTCCCAAGAAATTGACAATGGTTCCATGGCACATGAATCTGCTGTCCTCTGAGAGGACTAGAATATAAAAGTGAGGATGTAATGTTGAGGCTTTACTGGTGAGACGTCACTTGGAGAATTGTGAGCAGTCTGGGGTCTCTAATTTAAGAAAGGATGTGCTGACATTGGAGAGGGCTCAAAGAAGGTTCAGGAAAATGATTCCAGGATTGAAAGGCTTGTCATAAAGGGAGCATTTGATTGTTTTGGGCCTCTACTCACTAGAAGGCAAAACAATGAGCAGTGACCTCATTGAAACCTATTAAATGTTGAAAGACCTTGATAGAGTGGATGAGGAGAGGGTGTTTCCTATGGTGGGAGAGTCTAAGACCAGAGGACACAGTCTCAGAATAGAAGGGTGTCCTTTTAGAATGGAGGAGAGGAGAAGGAATTGTTTTAGCCAGAGAGTGGTGAATCTGTGGAACTTGTTACCACATCTGGCTGTGGAGGCCAAGTCAGTGGGCATATTTAAGGCAGTGGTTTATAGACTCCTGATTAACTAGGGCGTGAAGCGATGGAGAAGGCAGGAGATTGGGGCTGAGAGAGAAAATGGATCAGCCATGATGAAATGGCAGAGCAGACCTGATGGGCCAGATGACTTAATTCTGCTCCTATATCTTATGGTCTAATGGACAATACCACCATTGCCACTCACTCATCTAGTGTCTTATCTGTTGCCATTCAACCAGTCGACTCACAGTACTTCCACTAAGCCTAGATAGGGCAGTTGAAAGCAGACTTTTTAGGTTCCAAGCTGTAGAATATCAATTATTTTAAGCTTTCTGTTTGGAATTTTTGACATGGACATTACACATATAAGCATGGCTTATATATTCCAGTGATATTACAGTGAAAATGCTGCATGTCGCATATATGCATGCATGGTGTAGCTGGAGAGAATGGAATAAGCACAATGGATTTGCTTTGACAATTCTCCATATCTTTAAGTGATACATTGCATTCCTAACACCAAAAACCAGCACATACCTTACAGTTATGTTGTCAGTGAATGGCCTTGTCCAGTGCCAGCCTTTTAAATTTGTCATAATTCCCCAACTATATAATGAAAGTGAGTGTCAATTGCCTCCTTTATATTATGGCGTCGACAAACCGTGAAGTGTTACAGATACAATTGGTTCCAGCATGTCAAGAATCAGAGAAATAAAGGTTAATGGCTTTGCAGACTTTGGCAGCTCATGGAAAAGCTGTCGTTACTCTGCTCTTTGATTGAAGTGGTAGTTTAGACCCTTGGAAATTCCAATAATGATGATAGAGAATAGCCATCAGGTCAGGTGGCATCCGAGGGAAGGTAAACGGAGCTCTGTTTCTCATCCCACAGATGGGCAGCCTGACCTGATGAGTACTTCCGGTGTTTTAGATTGATCACTTTTCTTGATCTTCCAGTGAGGCTGTCCTAAACTAAAGTGTAGATACCTCTGACTGACTCCATATTGAGCATTAGGTCTGTGATCCAGGAGTTTCAGAACTGGATTATGTCACAAGTATCTTCCATACCATCCATACAGATCAAAACATTGCACAGTGCGGTGGGATTGTACCAGGTAAAACAATAACAGAATGCAGAATAAAATGTAACAGCTGCAGAGAAAGTGCATTGCAGGTAGACAATAAGGTGCAATATCATAACAAGGTAGATTGTGAGGTCAAGAGTCCCTCCAGGGAGCTATTCAATTAACTTTTCACAGCTGAGTAGAAGCTGCCTTTGGGGTGAGTCTGACTTCATTCAGAGCATTGAGTAGCTTGTGTTGTACTCAGTTATGCTGCTCTTCAGGGTCAATGTGTTCAGCTGTTCTCATGACTGGAAATAACTGTTTTGTGCAGAAGCTTGAAGATAGGACAAAATTATTCAGCATCTATCACACGACTCCCAGTAGATTTCAGCAAGATAACAGAACTGTAAACAGGAGTACACACATTGAATTAAAACAGCAGTCAGTGGTCAATAAATAACTTACTATATGTGCAACAGACATTCAAAGTCCCATGCATTTTCAGAAGAACTTATACATTAGCATGCCTTCTCGTGCTTGTATATATTCTGAACGTAATGTCACAGATTTTCGGCTGCAGACTCTGCAGATTCTGATTGGATGAAGCTTACCAAAGTGTAATGTTCAGAATTGCAGCAGTGGTTAGCCACTGGGGCTTTCAGGAGTCGGATTAGGCTCGTGCGAATTTTAGCAGCTGGGAAATCAGTTCTTGAGACTTTTTTTCAAGAAACTATTTAACTTTCTTTCGGGAGCAAGAGAAAAACTGCAGATGTTGGATGTCAAAGTAATACACATGAAATGCTGGAGGAACTCAACAGGCCAGGCAGCATCTATGGAGAGGAGAAAACACTCGACGTTACAGACCAGGACTTGATGAAGGGTCTCGGCCCATAACATTAACTGTTTATTCTCTTCTATAAATGCTGCCTGGCCAGCATTTTGTTTGTCTAACTTTCGTTTGGTTTTTGTAGATTTGATTCTGGAGGAAGTAACAATTGCCTTTATGTTACTTGAGTAACAATAATCCATCAGTAGCATTCAATAATGCAAGCGTTTAATCAACTGAAACTTCACGGTTTGTTTTAAAATATTGACTGAAAACAGAAGGAAATGTAGGTATAGTAGTAGGTATAATGTGTGTACCAATTCCATATGCAATGCAAACCAGTAGTGCTTAGCAAAATCACTTGTTTAGAGGCTGGAACAGACTCTTGCATGATAGGAAATGCCGAAGTAACAATACTAATAGCCCACGGTCTAAGTACACAGACAGCAGGGAGGATAAGAGAACTATTATTTTCTGTAGAAAATTTTAATATCATCTTGTCAAATTCTCCATAGTACAAATATTATTTTGGTTTTATTTTATTATTCCTCTAGTATTTGCGGTAAGATCAAAGGGAGGGGAGATTTGATAGAGGTATACAAAATTCTGAGGGGTATAGATAGGGTAAATGCAAGCAGGCTTTTCCCACTGAGTTTAGGTGGGACTACAACCAGAGGTCGTGGGTTAAGGGTGAAAGGTAAAAAGTTTAAGGGGAACATGGGGGGAAACTTCTTCACTCAGAGGGTCGTGAGAGTGTGGAATGAGCTACCAGCACATGTGGTGCATGTGAGCTTTATTTCAGTGTTTAAGAGAAGCTTGGATAGGTATATGGATGATAGGGGTATGGAAGTCTATGGTCCCAGTGCAGGTCAGTGGGAGTTGGCAGGTTAAATGGTCCAGCACAGAGCAGATGGGCTGAAGGGCCTCTTTCAGTGCTGTAGTTTTCTATGACTCTATGACTCCGTCACGCAATCAGATTACAAAATAATTCATTGAAATTATATTAATTAAAATAAATAATAAAAAATGAAAGACAAACAAAATAATACATGAATATGGCCAATAATAAATGATTACATTAAATTTAATTACTTTGAAGGTAATAAACTGAGATGAAGGACTCAGGTTCTACAGTTCTCTTAATATCTAACTTGTTTTCCATTTTATTAACGTGTTTTGCCATCTGGCTGCCGTTTCTGTGTTTATAATGTCAATTATAAATCCAATGGTTGTATCTTTCACCATTAGAACATTCTAGATCTGTCACTATCAGCAATCTGTCACTGAGAAACCGTACTTTCATAAGGTCACTTCCTTTAGTATTTCATCTGTCAGGAAAAGATTGGTCTTATTTCAACAATATGCATTGTTTTTTTTAAATACTCATTATTAACATTACAATAAATTGCTGGATGCAGAGAATTTCAACTATATCCCTAATTTCTGAACAAAATTTATCTATTAAGATATAGATTTGCATGCACAATGTATACATGTAATAGAATTATCTTATTCTAGTTAATTTAGTGCTTTCTTTAATTTAATTAAAACTAAGTGCATAGCTTTTACACAAAAACAGAATTCTTCAGGAGATATGTAAAAATCTGAAATCTGTTTCTTTGATCCGACTAAATTACAAGATGCAGAACATGTTAGAATAGCTCTACATTTAGGCAAAAAAATAACACAACCACAAATTGTCAAGAGTTGGCATTTAACATCTCAGTAAAAATGGATGTATTAGACAATAGACGATAGACAATAAGTGCAGGAGTAGGCCATTCAGCCCTTCGAGCCAGCACCACCATTCACTGTGATCATGGCTGATCATCCACAATCCGTACCCTTTTCCTGCCTTCTCCCCATATCCCTCCACTCCGCTATCTTTAAGAGCTCTATCTAACTCTTTTTTGAAAGAATCCAGAGAATTGGCTTCCACTGCCTTCTGAGGCAGAGCATTCGACAGAACCACAACCCTCTGTGTGAAAAAAGATTTCCTCAACTCCATTCTAAATGGCCTACCCCTTATTCTTAAACTGTGGCCTCTGGTTCTGGACTCCCCCAACATCGGGAACATTTTTCCTGCCTCTAGCGTGTCCAATCCCTTAATAATCTTATATGTTTCAATCAGATCCCCTCTCATCCTTCTAAATTCCAGTGTATACAAGCCCAGTCGCTCCAATCTTTCAACATATGACAGTCCTTCCATCCCAGGAATTAACCTCGTGAACCTACGCTGCACTCCCTCAATAGCAAGAATGTCCTTCCTCAAATTTGGAGACCAAAACTGTACATAATACTCCAGGTGTGGTCTCACCAGGGCCCTGTACAACTGCAGAAGGACCACTTTGCTCCTGTACTCAACTCCCTTTGTTATGAAGGACAACATGCCATTAGCTTTCTTCACTGCCTGCTGTACCTGCATGCTTACTTGCTTGTATTCTAGCAAAGGAAATTAAAAATCATTAGGGAAAAATATCTCAATCCAGTTTTATATAATTTGTCTGTGCTGCCAACCCATTTATACTACCACAAAGAGTGTAACTGAACAAGGTTCCATATGACAGGCTGGTCTAGAAGATTAAGGCACATGGAGATCAAGATGTGCTCAGCAAACAACTTCAATTGTCCTGTATTGGACCGCAAAGCACTCCAGTGTGTGGTGAAAACTGCCCAGTGGATTATTGGCACCCATTTGCCCACCATTGAGAACATCTACCATGAACTCTGCCTGGGCAGGGTGGAAAGCATTATAAAGGATGCATCTCACCATAACCATGGACTTTTTACTCTCCTCCCATCTGGTAGGCGCTACAGGAGCCTCTGCTCCCGCACCAGCAGGCACAGGAAGAGCTTCTTCCCTGAGGCTATCACAGCGCTAAGCAGTGTTGCTCCTATATTGTACTGTCTCAGTACTTTTATATTTGTGTGCTGTAGCACTTACTTTTTATTCGCAGTTATTTTGTAAATAACACTATTCTTTGCATTTCTGGTTAGATGTTAACTGCATTTCATTGGCTTTGTATCTGTACTCAGCACAATGACAATAAAGTTGAATCTAATCTAATCACTCTGTGATGTTAGGCAGTGCTAGCTGACGCATCTGGTTCCATTTTAACAATGACCACATGAAATCAGCATTAGACGCTAACTGATATTGTGATTTGCCTGCTCCACATACTGCTTATGGGTAATTTCATCACGCACACCATTGCACTTGCAAGTCATGCCATAATGCAGGGGCACACATTCGTCACTTAACCGGACCAATCCAGCATCCACAGCATCCAAACCAACAGGTGGTAATCAGCCACATTTTCTTTTGTTATTTTTTTCTGTTGGTACAGCAGGGTTGTAGTAGTGTCAGGTGATTAATGAACGAGTCGAGCTTTTAATTACAAGTTAATTTATTCAATGCTTCATGTATTTGGGACAATGCAATATAGATGTTCATGTATTTTTGGGTTTTGTCCCAGGGCTTGTAAGGTTGATTGCAATTTTTCATTACAAGACTTCTGTACACATATAAAGATGGGAATTTCTGTCAGTAAAATTGCCTAAGAGAGACTTACATGAAATGTAGCAGCAAAGGTTTCTTCAGTTATTCTGTCAAGCCATAAAATACAATAGATCCTGTTAAATGTGCAATCAGGCATAAACAAGCAGGTTGATTGAAAGTTGATGAGCAGCAAATTAAACAAAATAACTGAATACGATTCAAAGGATGTTGAACGTTTTAAGTTCTTCAAATAAGCTGACAAAAAAAAAGCAAATTATGAAAACTTAGCATCTCCCTGTATACCAGATATATCTGGTCAATTTTGTATCACAACATTCTAGAAAAATGCTGCATCTGAAATTACTTTAAATTATTGATTGTACAGACAAACAGGTTATTCTGCCCAGCAGTTGAGTGATCACATTTCCTGATCCCTTTTATATGTCTGTCGGTTTAATGGCAGGCTTAGAAACAAATGTCCATCAAACAAAGGCTGATATTGCATTACACTGGGCCTGGGAGAACTGATCCATTCTCAACACTGTGACCCTTCAGGTTGTGATCTTAATAAGAAAATATTTCTAATTCGAATGGCACCTAAATAATCTATATTGTAAATTTGACCCAATTAAATAATGCTTCAACACTGTGACCCTTCAGGTTGTGATCTTAATAAGAAAATATTTCTAATTCGAATGGCACCTAAATAATCTATATTGTAAATTTGACCCAATTAAATAATGCTTCATCTTCTGTATTGATTACGGCAATTGTTTTCTCTGCTATTTGAAGCTGAACTTCAATATTCTGTTATTCAGCATTTGATTAACTGTATACATACTTATCCCTTCTGAGATGGCAATTTGATAAATAGACCTATTAAAAAAGAAGAACCCGCAATAATATAATTCAGTACAGAATATCAATAGCCAGCCAGTGATGTAGCGGCATCTGCACCGGACCTTGAGGTGAGTGATCCTGGGCTCAAATCTGACCAACTCCTTGCACACTTTCCATCCATGATGGGCTGAGCATCAAGCTAACAACTCGGCCTCATAAAACCAAATGCTGAAGAAATGGCAAGGTTGCTCCCCAGTGAGTCACAAGGTGCAGAAAGGTACAACAGCAGAACCTCAAAAGATTCCAAAGTAATCTTCAGGAAATGAAGCATTTTTGAAGAGAAATTGCTGTTGCAATTTAGGAATGCGACAACCTATATTAGGCCATAACCAGGTTCCATGATAAATTAAAGAAATAATCTGTTTTAATGATAATTGAAGGCCAAATATCGATGATACATTAACAGAAATGCCCTGCTCTTCTAAATAATACTGTGGAATCTTTAATACAATTAGAGGTTAAATCCCACTTGTACTTACCTTTCTTTTGATGGGTGGCGCTCCCTCAGTACTACAATTGAGTGACAACCTAAATCTTGGGCTCAGATTTCTTGAGTGGAATTTTAAGCTCTATTACTCATAATCTTTTCCATCATACCTCTTTGGGATAAAGGATGACTATTTCCATACCAGTTTAGTAGGTTCTGAGATGGCTGATGAAGCTGCAGATTCTTCTCTAGTTGGGATAAGCAAATGATAGTTTTTGAATTGGTTTGCTGCTTCTGTTGAATTTTCTCTTAATTATTTTCTCTGATGCATAGCCTTGAGGTTCTCAATACTACTCTAAATGACTCTTCTGCACTTGGAGCAATCATGAGTCAAAGGTTCTGAGAATCAGTAGGAGTCTTGCGTTCTTCAAGGAGGTTTTGAGAACATTGTTGATTTTTTCCATGACAGAGCTCAGAGTAGTCTGGGGAGTCTAATGCCAGGCATACAATGATATAGCCTGCACAGCATTGACAGCTGTGTGCAGTTAGTGCCTCAGTACTGGGATTTTGGTCCATTCGCTTGTCCTTCCAGTGGA
The DNA here is from genome assembly GCF_963921235.1 of Mobula hypostoma. Lineage (NCBI taxonomy): Eukaryota > Metazoa > Chordata > Chondrichthyes > Myliobatiformes > Myliobatidae > Mobula > Mobula hypostoma. Next base: position 110,364,278 of record NC_086103.1, on the reverse strand, counting down.
TCTGGAGGAATTTGTTGAGACAAGGGGGATGATATTTCTTTGGAGCCTGAAATATGCCAGCTGTAGGTAATTCAAGTCTCAGAAGCATATAGGAGGGCAGAGAACATTGCTGACTAGTAGACTATGAGTTTCATAGACTAGTAGTTGAGGTCTTGTTTTCCTCAGTTTACTAAATATAATACTGTTACATTGAAAGAGACGATGAATTTTCTGGTGAGCAGCTCCTGGCATATGGGAAATTATTCAGATTTTGTTGGGTATTGACCATGAGACCATAAGAAATAAGAGCAGAATTTACCAAATTTTTTCTTCATTCAATCATGGCCGATTTATTTTCTCTCTCAACTTCATTCACCTGCATTCCCCTTACTAATCAAGAATCCATCAACTTCTGCTTAGAATACACCCAATAACTTGGTTTCTTTAGCCATCTGTCACAATGAATGTTGTCATTGAGATGTTCAGTATAAGATCCATCCTCTTGTATACTTCAGTAAGCCTATTCATGACTGCCCAGCCTCTTGCACTTGCAAACCCAAATATCATCCACCTATTGCAGTTCATTCAATTGGGAGTTAGCTGAATTTGTTTCCAGAGTGTGGAGATCATTGGTTGACCAGCTTCCCACTAGATCTGAAGAGTAGCTCTACTCTTGGAAGAAGTGTGTTGGAGATGAGATTCAGCATTGTGGCAAGAATGATTTTGGAAAGAGCAGGGACAATGATGTCTCTTTACTGTGCATGATTATGTTGTAGACCCATTCATTGGTACCTTGGCTTGCACACTCTCATGGAGCAAGTGGAAGATAGAGACGACTTTCTTTGGGCTGCTGAGTGGGAGGAAGATATTCCACAGCCCCTCTTGATCAATGAAGTCAAAGAAAGTGAGGTTTCAAAGGGCCACCTATGATGATTGGTGCTGACTGTTCCCTGTATTTTTTAAGGAGCTGTCCAGTAGAGAAGATCACATCCACTCTACTTCTAGATGGCCAGAATCTACACTGTGATTTGGGGAACAGCTATTTCACTGCCAAAAGGAGATAGTTAATGAGATTGTTGACAATAACTTTCCCTTTGGTGACCAACAGGGAGAATCCTCTGTAATACCCACAATCTGACATCTCCCTTTTTGAAGTTGGTTGCAATCTCTGAGGTCAACTGGTACATTCCTTGGGTTTGCGAGAGAAACTTGTCACTCCTGGTTTACAAAATGTTGATACTTTAGTCCTGATTTTAGTTCTGGATGCTTGGGTCAATACTACCCAGTGTACAGAATTTTGAAGCAAACTACATAATGCTACCTTCATAACAAAAATGTGCCAATAATTAATTAAATCGTGGTGCCTGCATTTTATGGTTGACTTATGGAACATAATACGTGCTCTTGTTACAGGGGAACTGTAATGGAGCATGCAGCACATGTAGAAACAAGAAGATGTCTAATTCAAAACAAGAACACAGGGGTTGGTATGTAAAACAATTGCTTGTTAGGTGTGTGAATGATTTTTAGTTGTCAATGACTTTGCACAGTCAGGGTAAAAGTAGTACTCCATAGTAGCTCACCTGTTGAGCATTGGGGCAGGAACATTTGCCTGCAATACCTCAGCGAATAGTTATTAAGCTTGGTAAATCATTCAGGAAGCTGAGGAAATTGTAACTAAAAATTGATCTTCCATATCAGCTGCTGTTTACCAAATGTTGTGATAAATTTTGCCCTGTGTTTTAGAAAGAAGCATCAACATTAAATTCCTATGTACTGGGAGACAACATTCTGCAGAGGAAATGGAGAAGGAATTTGTATTTATTTAACATCCTTCAATTCCTCAGAATTCCTAACTTGTTTAACAGTCTGTTAGGGTCGGGGTTAACTATTGTAGTTTATCATAGTAATATTAACACAAGTACTAGTGGAACCTTTCTCCTGCTCTTCAGATGGTGCGAAGAGATCCTTAATATCTACCTGGGAGTACATAAGGAAGCACTGTCTTCCCTTTCATTCTCCTTTTTCCAGCCAAGGCACCTCCACTTCAGCTTCTCCATTACTTCCAATAACTCGCTTTCAGTTCCGATGAAATGTTAACTGTTGCTCTTCCCACAAAAGTAGCCTGACCCACTGAGTATTCCTGGCATTTCTCTTTTTGTTTCCAGCTTCTGCTGGTTTATTCTATTTTCAGAAAGCATGCTTGACATTTTGAGAAATTCCTCATTACTTCACTTTCATTACAATCTCGGTTTTGGACCTGAATCTCTGAGTTGTGATGTGAAGCTACAACTTTAAACTTTATGAAACTACCAAACTAAGTCACAAATGACATTACTAAAATTGTTTTACTTATTGATATACATATTTTCCTATAAAAGATATACATCTTTTCCGATACAGAAGATTTTGCTTGCCCGCATTATTTTGTCCTCAAGGGCTCGGATTGCCTGGCACAGTACTGACAGATGCCTGCTGCTGGTGTAATCGTTTTCATTGACTGTTCAGTTTCCTCCAGTAGCCGTCTGCTTGCAGCAGAAACATAGAAACCATAGAAACCATAGAAACTACAGCACAGAAACAGGCCCTTTGGCCCTTCTTGGCTGTGCCGAACCATTTTCTGCCTAGTCCCACTGACCTGCACACGGACCATATCCCTCCATACACCTCCCATCCATGTAACTGTCCAATTTATTCTTAAATGTTAAAAAAGAACCCGCATTTACCACCTCGTCTGGCAGCTCATTCCATACTCCCACCACTCTTTGTGTGAAGAAGCCCCCCCTAATGTTCCCTTTAAACTTTTCCCCCCTCACCCTTAACCCATGTCCTCTGGTTTTTTTCTCCCCTTGCCTCAGTGGAAAAAGCCTGCTTGCATTCACTCTTATCTATACCCATCATAATTTTATATACCTCTATCAAATCTCCTCTCATTCTTCTACGCTCCAGGGAATAAAGTCCTAACCTATTCAACCTTTCTCTGTAACTGAGTTTCTCAAGTCCCGGCAACATCCTTGTAAACCTTCTCTGCACTCTTTCAACCTTATTTATATCCTTCCTGTAAATTGGTGACCAAAACTGAACACAATACTCCAGATTCGGCCTCACCAATGCCTTATACAACCTCATCATAACATTCCAGCTCTTATACTCAATACTTCGATTAATAAAGGCCAATGTACCAAAAGCTCTCTTTACGACCCTATCTACCTGTGACGACACTTTTAGGGAATTTTGTATCTGTATTCCCAGATCCCTCCGTTCCACTGCACTCCTCAGTGCCTTACCATTAACCCTGTATGTTCTACGTTGGTTTGTCCTTCCAACGTGCAATACCTCACACTTGTCAGTATTAAACTCCATCTGCCATTTTTCAGCCCATTTTTCCAGCTGGTCCAAGTCCCTCTGCAGGCTCTGAAAACCTTCCTCACTGTCTACTACACCTCCAATCTTTGTATCATCAGCAAACTTGCTGATCCAATTTACCATATTATCATCCAGATCATTGATATAGATGACAAATAACAATGGACCCAGCACTGATCCCTGTGGCACACCACTAGTCACAGGCCTCCACTCAGAGAAGCAATTCTCTACCACCACTCTCTGGCTTCTTCCATCGAGCCAATGTCTAATCCAATTTACCACCTCTCCATGTATACCTAGCGACTGAATTTTCCTAACTAACCTCCCATGCGGGACCTTGTCAAAGACCTTACTGAAGTCCGTGTAGACAATATCCACTGCCTTCCCTTCATCCACTTTCCTGGTAACCTCCTCGAAAAACTCCAACAGATTGGTCAAACATGACCTACCACGCACAAAGCCATGTTGACTCTCCCTAATAAGCCCCTGTCTATCCAAATGCTTGTAGATTCTGCCTCTTAGTACTCCCTCCAATAACCTACCTACTACTGACGTTAAACTCACCGGCCTATAACTTCCCGGATTACTTTTCGATCCTTTTTTAAGCAACGGAACAACATGAGCCACTCTCCAATCCTCCGGCACTTCACCCGTAGACAGCGACATTTTAAATATTTCTGCCAGGGCCCCCGCAATTTCAACACTAGTCTCCTTCAAGGTCCGAGGGAACACTCTGTCAGGTCCCGGGGATTTATCCACTTTAATTTTCCTCAAGACAGCAAGCACCTCCTCCTTTTCAATCTGTACAGTTTCCATGGTCTCACTACTTGATTCCCTCAATTCCATAGATTTCATGCCAGCTTCCTTAGTAAATACAGACGCGAAAAACCTATTTAAGATCTCCCCCATTTCCTTTGGTTCCTCACAAAGCCGACCACTCTGATCTTCAAGAGGACCAATTTTATCCCTTACAATCCTTTTGCTCTTAATATACTTGTAAAAGCTCTTTGGATTATCCTTCACTTTGACTGCCAAGGCAACCTCATGTCTTCTGTTAGCCCTCCTGATTTCTTTCTTAAGTATTTTCTTGCACTTCTTATACTCCTCAAGCACCTGATTTACCCCCTGTTTCCTATACATTTCATACAACTCCCTCTTCTTCTTCATACATCTCCCAGAATTACTGTTTATTGTAAACAGGAAATTGATATAACTGGAAATGCTGATTTTAAAAAAAGTTACATTTCTGTGGGGTACTACAGTGATGCAGTTGTTGCCTGAAAGATCCAGAGGACCTAGATTCAATCCTGACCTTCAAAGCTATCTTGTTCATCTTTGTGAAGCTGGACCTTCAGAAATATGTAAAATACTTCATGAAGTACTGTATATATAGATACTCCTGAGCTAAGTATCACTTTATGTACATACAATCGGTCTATGTGAGCTACTCTTTACATTTATCCTGTTTTTTTTATTATAGTGTTCTTCATGCGTTTTTATATGCTGCATCGGACCCAGAGTAACAATTGTTTTGTTCTCCTTTACGCTTGTGCAATGAAGAATGACAGTAAACAATCTTGAATCATGATTCTTTAAAATCATGAGTAGCACAAATAGCTTAAGGCTTTCAGTCTTTTTCCAAGGGAGGGGGAACCAAAAACTAAGGTGAAAAACTAAGGTAAGGTTTAAAAGGGATCTGAGGAGCAACTTCTTCTCACAGAGCAGAGTGCCTGTATGGATCGAGTTGCCAAAGAGTGTGGTTGAGGCAAGTTTAATTACATCTTTTAAAAGACAGAGTCTCGGAAAGGATTGAAAGGATATGAGTCAAACATAGGCAGATAGGATAGGTTAGATGGGTATGTCGGCTAGCATGGACCGATTGAGCAAAGGGCCTGTTTCCAGGTCATAGTCCTCGGAAACTCTCTGGCTCCCTGTCACTGGAATGTTTTGCTCCGGGTGCTCTGATCCCTCCTACATCCCAAAGGCATTTGGGTTTGATAAGTGATTTCCCACTGTAAATTGATCCTAGTGAGCAGATGAATGGTAGAATGTGAGGAGAGTTGATGAGGATCAGACTAAGCTGGGGGGTTTTTGGAGGTTCATAGGGATGGTTTTGGGGTGGGCAGAGATGGGAGCTAGGGGTTCAGGTTAGGGTTTCAGGACAGGGATGAAGATGAGTTAGAATTGAGAGGGTAGTAAATGAAGAGTCTGGCCAAGAGTTCCATCCATGTCAGATGCACCCCAGTTCAAACTTCAGCCACCCGGCAGTTGTGTCGCAGTCACTGAGATCAGAAGTCCTCAGGTCAGAGACAAGTCCCAGGTTAGAGGTCCATATGGGCAGTGAGTCCTGGGTACAGGCAGGAGTTACAAGGGCTGGTGACCTCCCACTCCCCCTCATCCCCAGGTCATCAGGGTCAGAGGACTCTGTGAGTCTGCAAGTCAAAGACTGTACGAGTCCAGAGTAGAGTTCCCATTATTAAGTCTGGAGAGCAAAACTGAAGGGCAAAGATCAAAAGAGGCCTAAAGGTATCATTAGGGTTAGAGTCAGAAGAGATGAAGGTCCGTGCAAGTCCATAAGTTGAGGTCTGATGGTCAAACCTGTGACTGGCATCATGGAGTGAATTCCGATTGATGTCCACAAGTCAGAGAATCTGGGGATAAGGACTAGGCCCGGATCAGCCTATCCTGGTGGTGGAGCCCTGCCTGGGCGTGCGGAACATTATACGCATCCTGTGTTGGTGCCAGAATGTGTGGCAAAACTTGCGGACTGCCCCCAGCACACACTTGGGTTAACGCGAACAACGCATTTCACTGTTTTGAAGCACAGTGCATGTGATAAATAAATCTGAGTCTGAATTAGTGTAGGGTTGGTGTTTCATTGTCAGAGCAGACAGACCTTGAGGGCCAAAGGGCCTATTTCTGTGCTGAACCACTCAATGACAATCCCACCAATATGCTGCAACCATGCTCACTCCTTTTATCCCCTCTGCCCCACACACATCCCATGTTGGCTTCACTCCTCCCGTCCTCCCATCTAATTCTGTACAAAACCTTATTTCCAGTTACCTGGACTCAGGTATAATACTAAGAAATCACTATTGGAAATATGCTGTGCTTTTGCGCCACTCTGCTCACTTAGTTTCAGATAACTGCATGACCAGATGTCGACAAATCAGTGGGATGTGTCACCCGAGCCACAGGACTCACAAGATTTGAGAAGTAAACATGTGTCGGTAGAGAAGTGCGTTTCAGTTTCTGGGGCCCTGGCATCAGGACTGGGGAAAATAATAACTGCCATTGTGCTCACCTGTGCCTGACTCAAGATTACGGCAGGGCACCTGAGACGGTCAAGGTAATCACGCATGGTTTCCTGAAAGGGAAATTATGTTTGAAACATTTATCAGAGTCCTTTGAAGTACTATATGCCATTGATAAAGGGGACCAGGTGAGTGTAGTATATGCAGACATTTTTAATTTGCTTTTAAAGCAAGTTAAATTCCCATTTGCTTTAAGACCACCATCATCCTCGTGCCAAAGAAAAATAAGGTAAAAGTACCTTAATGACTATAGCCTGGTGGCTCTGACATCAAACATCCCTTCACTTATTTCCTCCACCTCTGCTGCATCTGTTCTCAGGATAAGGCTTTCCATTTTAGACCATTTGAGATGTCCGCTTTTTCTCAAAAAACAGGTTTCGCTTCCACATCCTCAACGTTGTCCTTACCTGCATCTCCTCCATTTCCTGGACATCTTTCCACATTCACAACAGGAATAGGGTTCCCCTTCTCCTTACCTACCATTCCCCAAGCTCCTGTATCAATTCCATCATGCTCCATAGCTTCGTCCATCTCCAACAGTATCCCACCACTAAGCGTATCTTTCCCTTCCCCACCTCCACCTTCCATAGGGATCGCTCTCCATGTGACTCCCTTGTCCACTCATCCCTCCCCACTGATCTCCCTCCAGACACTTATCCCTGTAACCATGACAAGTGCTACACCTCCTCCCTCACCACCACCACCCAAGGCCCAAAACAGTCCTTCCATGTTAGACAACAATTCACCTGCAAGTACTTCAGTGTCATTTACTGTATCCAGTGCTCCTGGTGTAGCCTCCTCTAAACTGGTGAGACCCAGTGCAGACTGGGTGACCATTCATCGGACACCTTCACTCTGTCCTCCATAAAAGGCAAGATCTTCTGGTGGCTCTAAATTTCAATTCAACAATCCCTTCTCATTCTGTCCATGGCCTCCTCTACTGTCATGACTAAACTCTGGTAGGAAGAGCAACACCTTATATTTGATCTGGGTTGTCTCCAACCTGATGGAACGAACTTGATCTCTCTAACTTCAGATAATCAATCCCTCCTGCCCCCTTCTCTCTTCTTCCAATCATCATTCTAGCTCCCCTCTCTCCCCTTCACTTCTCCTCATCTGCCCATCACCGCCTTCTGGAACCCCTCCTCCTTCCCTTTCTTCCATGTTATACTATCCTCTCATATTAGATTCCTTCTTCTTCAGATCTTTACACCTTCCAACGATCAGATCCCAGCTTCTTACTTCATTCCCTCTCCTCCACCCTCGCACCTTCCTCCTCACCTGGTCTCGCCTATCAGCTGCCAGCTACCACTCCTCCCCCCTTTCCCTTCTTATTTTGGCCTTCTCCCCTTCCTTTTCAGTCTTGATGAAGGGTCTTGGTCCCAACGTCAACTGTTTATTGCCCTCCTTAGATGCTGCCTGACCAGCTAAGTTATCCTAGTGTTTTGAGTGTGTTGCTATCTGGATCCATTACGGCTTGGTACGGCGACTGCTCTGCCCAAGACTGCAAGAAATTGCACAGAGTTGTGGACACAGCTCAGCATATCACAAAACCAGCCTTCCTTCCGTGATCTTTGTCTACACTTCTCACTGCCTTGGAAAAGCAGACAGCGTAATTAAAGACCCTTTCCACCTTGGCCATTCTCCCTTCTCCCCACTCCCACAGAGCAGAAGTCCGAGAGCACACTCCACCAGGCTCAAAGACATCTTCTGTGTCACTGTTACAGGACTGTTGAATGGATCTCTCGAATGATAAGATGGACTCTTGACCACACAGTCTACCAAGACATGGCCTTGCATCTTATAGTCTAATGGCACTGCGCTTTCTCTGTCACTGTAATACAATATTCTTCATTTTGTTATTGCTTTAATGTACTGATGTGAAGGTCTGTATGCCTGGCATGCAAAACAATCATTTTCACTGTACCGCTAAGCAAGTGCCATATTCAACCAATAACCAGTTATAAACTTAGATATTGCGAGGCACTTGATATGGTATCACATAAGGTCACTTGTCTGAGTGCTAGTGGTACCATGTAACCCAGTACTACCTCTCGCATGGTCGGGTGGTTGGCAACTAAACCGCTCCCCCACCAGGCTTGCCTGGTGAGGAGGGTGGCTAGACACCCTGCAGGATGAAAAACAAGACCTGTCAAAGGGCGGATGAACCCTCTCGTAGGGTCAACGGCCATATAGCAAACACATGCCCTGACGCGCAGAAAGGGCATCCCTTCCATTGAAGCATAGTCTGGCCATTCACTGCAACAGAACTTTCCCCATCCGTCCCGGACCCCACCATGCCTCTGGATCCAGGAGGGGATGTCGAGAGGGTGGGTCTGGACCTGTGAAATCCCCTGCTCACCTAAAATCCACTCACGCACACGCTGTTCCTTTCTGAGGAGTGGGGTATCCTATCAAACCCCACTAACTGACTGAAAGGAACCATCACCATCCTATGGGATGGATAGTCAGAGGAATAAGGCAACATTACTGAAAATAAAAATCCATGATGTAGGAAGAATAGAAATTATCTGGCGAACTGTTGGTGAAGGTAGTCTGTTTCCTTTTCTTGTCGGCGGAATGTAAGGAGAAGAATGCTGAGTTGTGTTGCAATCTATATCTAATTAATTTTCATGAAGGGACTGAAAGTGTGACTGCTGAATGTGCTGATGACATAAAGATGAGAGGGAAAGTAAGTCATGAAGAAGGCAGAAGGCCCTTACAAGGAGTTATAGATAGATGAAGCGGCTGGGCAAGGATAAGGCAAATGCAGTTTAATCTGGGGGAAAATTACGAATTAAGAGTCGCTATTTAAAAACAAAGGCTCAACCATTTAAGAAATAAATGAGGAGATTTCTTTCTCTCTGAGGGTCTTTGGAGATCTGGGGAAATCAAAGATTGGGAACAGTGCAGTAGTGATTGCAGATTGTCCAGCCCTACACATCACCTCTCCAATGCCCCAAATGGAATGTTCCTTCTCCTTGAGGCTCCACACATGGGTTCAGTGCGACTTACCTCACTGGTGGGAGCCTGTGACTAGAACAACAAGGTTCCAACTAGGCATCTGAGAAAACTGCAAGCTGTACACTCTGGTTAGGTTGCGAATGAGTCTCAAAGAATTTGTGGCCATTAGACTGCCACAGTCCTCCTTAAATAGCTTGTCATCTGGCAAATGTCAGGCATGGAAAGAGCATGCACACCCCACAGCTGGCCAATCATCGCCTCTAAAATTGATGTTGCACAGTCAAATTCCTGCACCAATATCTAAAATTCACTGAGGCAGAAACAGAGTTTTAAAACACTTAAAGCAATAACTGGAACCAATGATACAGCGATCTGGTGTAAAGCAGATTTCTACTATATCTCTAATGCTATCTTTAGCCAGAGAGTGGTGAACCTGTGGAATTCATTGTCACAAGCAGCTGTGGAGACCAAATCATTTGGTATATTTACGGCCGAAGTTGTTAGATTCATGATTAGTCAGAGCATGAAGGAATACTGTACAAGGAAAAGGCAGGAGATTGGGGCTGAGAGGAGAAATGGATCGGCCGTGGTGAAATGATGGAGCAGACTCAATGGGCCAAATGGCCTAATTCTGCTCCTACATTTGATGGTTTTATGGTCTAATAAGGTTGAACTGCAAACTGTCCATGCATCAGCTACTGTGACAGCAAAATAAAAGCTTTGAAAAACTCACTTCAGCTTAGATTAGTGTGTAATTGCATATTGTCCTGGATGGTTAAGAGCTATTTGTTTGTGGAAGAGATTTAAGAATGAGATTAGGAGTTTTTGGCTAGTGTTCACTGATACTTTAATTGCCAGAGAATAAACAGATCTTTAATCTGGTCATTTTTTAAATCCTCTCTATGATTATACGATTGAATACCTTTTATAATCCTTATGATAATTTTTCTTAAGAGTAAGCTAACTGTGAGTCAAAAGGACAAGACCTTAGGAATCATGGCACAGGAGGCCCTTCAGTCCATATTTTTTATTCTATCCCAGAGGTAACCCAGTCAAACACACACACAAAATGCTGGAGGGACTCAGCAGGTCAGGCAGCATCTGTGGAGAGGAATAAACAGTCAACATCTTGGGCCGGGACCCTCCATCATGTTTACAATCAACCTGGTCTAATTCTATTTAGTGTCACTGGCCTAATAACTTTGTTGATTATACCACATGATGATATAATTATATCAAGATAAGTGCTGGGTGGAATTGGAAAGGTCAGGCCTCTGAGCGTATCAAAGTGACAGAAGCTGATGCTTTCTCGGTGATTTAAGCATCAGGTCAGGTTGAAAAGGTCAGGGTGTCGGGTCTGGAGGTGAGGGTTGGGCCTGCTCCGTGATGTTTACTCAGCTCTGAGCTGAACTGAGGCTGTGGCTTCATGCCTACGGACAAACTCTCTTTTGTGGACTTCCGTTCTGAACGCTATTTGCTTGCATGTTTGTGTTTTTTTCTGCGCATTGAGTGTTTGGTGGTCTTTTTTTATGGGTTCTCTTGGGTTTCTTTGTTTTGTGGCTGCCTGTAAGGAGACGGATCTCAAGGTATACAAACTTTGATAATAAAGGCATTTTGAACTTCTTCATCAAACTTCTTCAAGGTGAGGTATAGTAATTTCTAGTCACTCATCACCCTTTCCTCCATGTGTTTAGTATCCTCATGGTTTCCAATATTTGGCATGAGCAGCAGGGTACAACATGAGGTAAATCAATGTTTTTGTAATACAGCTACCTCTTTTTCATTTCTTTTTGATGATTTACATTGAATGTGTAATTATGCCCTATGTCATAATCCTGGCTCCAGTATTTAAAGGCCTGATCTGAATGTGGAAGCTCTGAGAGATTGTAGAGAGAGTGCAGTAGCAAACAGTAGACCCAGGCAACTAAAGGTTGGTCTTAAGGTCCTGCTACACGCAGTGACGAGAAAAGACAGGAGGTCACCCCAACAACAACAAGAATTTAACTGCTACTGTTAAGATGGCATGAGTGGAAAAGGCCAGAGAGAGGAATATCCCAGCAACAACAAGAAGTTAACTGCTAATGTGAAGAGGGCATGAGTAGAAAATGCCAGGGAGATCATCAATGGGAGCACTCTGAGAATCTTCTTTTTCCGTGCATTTTTTCCACGTGTCTGTTTCTTCATGGGCCTGGAGGGAATGGGGGAAGAAGGTACTCGGAGCAGAAGTTGTCTTTGTAGTCATGACCAACGTGTCTGTCAGAAAGCAGAGGCATCCAAAAGGCTGCTAATGTCACCCAACATATAATATGGCAAAGTTAGCCGCTGGATATCAGTCCGTCCTGGTACGGAGAAACTAGGTGTTCTCTGTCACCGTTACACAGCTGATTTTACTAATTCAACTCCTCTGTTTCTCCACATTCTGGTTGAGGCTCTCTGCACATCACACAAGATTGTTGCCGCTGTTCATGGCCATGTTGATTCTTGCCCAAGGTTCAATCTAAGGCAGCCTTGGCATGGAGCATTCTACTCTGAGTTGGAGTGAAGAAACTAATTTCATTTTACAAGTAGCTTGGCCAGACCTCCCAAAAGCATTGACGATTTATTGCAGTATTCACTTGATTGTTAATGAGTTTCAGAAATGGCTGCCACATTTTTTATCTCAGTCTCTGGAGCATACTTCATTCAACAATGTGAATGAGTGAAGCGCTGTTACAATGAATAACTTGCATATTAAATAGCAATGCCCACTATCTACAGCCCCCTCAGCTGATGACTCGGTATTTATAACATTAATAGTTGGAAGCACAATTAGGTCATGAGCTCTCAGGCCTCCTTCAGCACTTAATATCCATTTCCTCCTGCACTTTTCCTTTTGACCCGGTTGACCCAAATCCTGATAGCCCAAAGGTTAATGAAATTCTGCCTTGAATACATACATAGATGAACATCTACACCAAAGGTAGAGAATTCGCTAAGACTTTATGATTGAACATCATAACACAGAAAATGGGAGGAGCATCGAGTATCCAAAGGGCAAAAAATCTCAGTATCTATCAGCAAGAGAAGATCAAAAGTTTCAGCACTGACCAAACTGAAATACACACTGCCAGACTAGGTCTGAGGCTAGTGGTGAGAGAGTTGATATGAGAAGAAACCTACATAATCTTTCTCTTGCCAATATAGGTTTTGCACATACATCATTTCACAACAATATTTCTATTGCTGAAAGATAGTGACAAAGTCAAAATTGTTATGGAGGTAAGCCCATAATACTGAGAACATAGTCCATCACTTTACCAGGAGTTGTCAAAGTGAGAGACATTCTAAACAATTCAAAACTGGGCACTATTCACCTCTCTCTCAAACACACACACACACACACACACACACACACACACACACACACACACGAGGAATTCTGCAGATGCTGGAAATTCAAGCAACACACATCAAAGTTGCTGGTGAATGCAGCATCTCTAGGAAGAGGTACAGTCAACGCTTTGGGCTGAGACCCTTCGTCAGGACTAACTGAAAGAAGAGCTAGTAAGAGATTTGTAAGTGGGAGGAGGAGGGGGAGATCCAGAATGATAGGAGAAGACAGGAGGGGGAGGGATGGAGCCAAGAGCTGGACAGGTGATTGGCAAAAGGGATATGAGAGGATCATGAGACAGGAGGCCCAGGGAGAGAGAAAAGGGGAGGAGGGAAAAAAACCCAGAGTAACACTCAGTACGCTGGATGAACTCAGCAGGTCGGGCAGCATCAGTTAGAAATGATGAGACGACGTTTCGGGCCGGAACCCTTCGACAGGACTGAAGAATGAAAGATGGGGAAGGATTTGAAGAATGTTTGTAGCTTCAGTTGAAAGACCAGTAATTTGAAAGAAAAAGGGTTCGGCGAGGGGAAGCATTAACATCATAGCCCTGAAAACAATGGGTAGTAGAAGAAGGAGGCGGAACCATGAGGAAGCTGGGGGAGGGGGTAGAATGAAATAGGGATAGAGGAAGGGACGTGGAGGGAATTACCGGAAGTTGGAGAATACTATGTTCATACCAAGGGGCTGAAGACTACCTAGACAGTGTATGAGGTGTTGCTCCTCCAACCTGAGTTTGTCCTCATCATGGCAGTAGAGGAGGCCATGTATGGACATATCTGAATGGGAGTGGTAGCAGAGTTGAAGTGGGTGGCTCCCGGGAGATCCTGTCTGTTGTGGCGGATGGAGCAGAGGTGCTCGGCAAAGCGGTCCCCCAATCTGCGTGGGGTTTCACCGATGTAGAGGAGGCTGCACCGGGAGCACCGGATGCAATAGATGACCCCAACAGACTCACAAGTGAAGTGTTGCCTCACATGGAAGGACTGTTTGGGGCCCTGAATGGTTATAAGAGATGAGGTGTAGGGACAGGTGTAGCACTTACGCTTACAGGGATAAGTGCCAGGTGGGAGATCAGTGGGGATGGACGTGCGGATAAGGGAGTCGCGGAGGGACCGTTCCCTGTGGAAAGCGGAGAGGGGTGGGAAGGGAAAGATGTGCTTAGTGGTGGGGTCCTGTTGAAGGTGGCAGAAGTTGCGGAGGATAATGTGCTGGATCCGGAGGCTGGTGGGGTGGTAGGTGAGGACAAGGGGAACTCTGTCCCTGTTGTGGTGGCGGGAGGATGGGGTGAGGGCTGAAGTGTGGGAAATGGAGGAGATGCAGGTGAGGGCATCATTGATGATGGCAGAAGGGAAACCACGATCCTTAAAGAAAGAGGACATTTGAGATGTCCTGGAACGGAAAGCCTCATCCTTGGAGCAGATGCGGCGGAGATGGGGGAACTGGGAATAGGGAATGGCATTTTTGCATGTGGTGGGGTGGGAAGAGGTATAGTCGAGGTAGTTATGAGAGTTAGTGAGCTTGTAGAAGATGTCAGTGGACAGTTTGTCTCCAGAGTCGGAGACTGAGACATCGAGAAAGGGGAGAGAAGTGTCCGAGATAGAGCAAGTGAATTTGAGTGCTGGGTGGAAGTTTGAAGTAAAGTCGATGAAATTGATGAGCTCAGCATGGGTGCAGGAAGCAGCACCAATGTAGTCATCAATGTACCGAAGGAAAAGCTGGGGAGCAGTACCAGAATAGGTTTGGAGCTTAGATTGTTCCACATAACCAGTGAAGAGGCAGGCATAGCTGGATCCCATGCGAGTTCCCATAGCTACACCTTTAGTCTGAAGTAAGTGGGAAGAGCCAAAAGAGAAGTTATTAAGTGTGAGAACCAGTTCCGCCAACCGGAGGAGGGTAGTGGTGGTGGGGAACTGGTGAGGTCTATTATCCAGGAAGTAGCAGAGGGCTTTGAGGCCTTCTTGATGGGGAATGGAGGTGTATAAGGATTGGACAACCATAGTAAAAATGAAGCGGCCAGGACCGAGGAATTGGAAGTTATTGAAGAGGTGGAGGGCTTGGGATGTATCACGGATGTAGGTGAGGAGGGACTGAACTATGGGTGACAAAATGGAGTCCAAGTAGGCAGATACAAGTTCGGTGGGACAGGAGCAGGCAGAAACTATGGGTCTACCAGGACAGTGAGGCTGGTGTATCTTTGGGAGGAGGTAAAACTGAGCGGTACGGGGTGTGGGAATCATGAGTTTAGCGGCTGAGGATGGAAGGTCTTTGGAGTTGATGAGGGCGGTGATGGTACAGAAGACAATGGTTTGATGTTTTTTGGTGGGGTCCTGTTCCAGTGGTAAGTAAGAGGAGGTGTCAGAGAGCTGCCATTTTGCCTCAGTGAGGTAGAGGTTCATCCGCCAGACTACTACAGCACCACCTTTGTCTGCGGGTTTAATGGTGAGTTTGGGATTAGTGTGGAGAGAGTGGAGGGCAGTTTGTTCTCAGGGAGTGAGTTTGGAACAGGAGATAGTGGTGGTGAAGTTGAGACGGTTGATGTCTCGGCGACAGTTGGAGATAAAAAGATCGAGTGCAGGTAGAAGGCCCAGGCGGGGTGTCCAGGAGGAGGAGGAGGGTTGAAGACAGGAGAAGGGGTCATCAGTAGGGGGAGGGGAATCCTTGCCAAAGAAGTAGGCTCGGAGATGTAGGTGACGGAAGAAGAGTTCAGCGTCATGGCGGGCACGGAACTCACTGAGGTGTGGATGGAGCAGGACAAAAGTGAGGCCCTTGCTAAGAACAGAACGTTCTGCCTCAGAGAGGGGAAGGTCAGAGGGGATGGTGAAGACAGGGCAAGGGTTGGGGCTGGGGTCGGAGGAGGGTGAAGGGTGGGAGGTCTCAGGAGGAGAGAGGGGTTGGGATATTCAGGGAGAGTGGGGTAAGGGGAGGATGAGGGATCAGAGGAATGGAGGGGCGATGAGGGGTAGAGGGAAGTTTTGGAGTCGCAGAGTGGAAAGAGGGTAGTGGGGAAATAAGGTGGGCGGTGGGACCCAGCGGCAGTAGGAGCAGTTTCGGTTTGGAGAGTGTCAGGATCTCGGTCCGAGCTGGATTCGGAGCTGGGAGTGACAGATGCTTTGATCACAGCATCTGCAGGTTATTTTGTGTTTACAGTTCGTTACTCCGCCGCGAAGTCTCTTCGAGGTATGCCTGCCCTGAAGAAGCTTAAATCCTCTCTTCGACGGGAGTTCAGTGAGACCCTCTCTCACTGCTCCCCCGCTGTGATCTCCGCCTCTCTCTGACTCTTCGACCACATCCTGACTCAGACCCGTTACCACAGCCATGTCTCCTTCCTGGGAACGTGTCTCTGCCACCATCTGTTACCGCAGGGATTCCAGCTACGGTTCCAGGCCCCCAGTTTGGGCCCAGCGTGGATCCCAGGTACCTCCGTTTCATTGACCGCTGCTCCCTCCGCTGCTCCCGCTGGATTCTCCGTGCCATGCTCGCTGCCATGCGGAGATACCTTCGGGCCCTGTCCCTCTCTCTGCCACCACTCTGGGCCTCGCTCTCCACTGTCTGCCATGGACTTCTCCTACACTTCATTCTCCGCCGGATTCACGCCTCCAACTGCCATTTCTTCTCCTTCCTCGCGTCCAAGAAAGACAACAAGCTCGCCCGCCTGGAGCCCACCCTATCCTCCCACAACCACAACAGGGACAGAGTTCCCCTTGTCCTTACCTACCACCCCACCAGCCTCCGGATCCAGCACATTATCCTCTGCAACTTCTGCCACCTTCAACAAGATCCCACCACTAAGCACATTTTTCCCTCTCCATCCATCTCCACTTTCCGCAGGGATCGGTCCCTCTGCGACTCCCTGATCCACACGTCCCTCCCCACGGATCTCCCACCCGGCACTTATCCCTGTAAGCGTAAGTGCTACACCTGTCCCTACACCTCCTCTCTTGCAACCATTCAGGGCCCCAAACAGTCCTTCCAGGTGAGACAACACTTCACTTGTGAGTCTGTTGGGGTCACCTATTGCATCCGGTGCTCCTGGTGCGGCCTCCTCTACATCGGTGAAACCCGACGCAGATTGGGGGACCGCTTTGTCGAGCACCTCCACTCCATCCGCCACAACAGACAGGACCTCCCGGTAGCCACCCACTTCAACTCTGCTTCCCATTCCCATTCAGATATGTCCATACATGGCCTCCTCTGCTGCCATGATGAGGCTAAACTCAGGTTGGAGGAGCAACACCTCATATACCGTCTAGGTAGTCTCCAGCCCCTTGGTATGAACATAGAATTCTCCAACTTCCAGTAATTCCCTCCCCCTTCCTTCCTCTATCCCTATTTCATTCTACCCCCTCCCCCAGCTCCCTCATGGTTCCGCCTCCTTCTTCTACTACCCATTGTTTTCAGGGCTATGACGTCAATGCTTCCCATCCCGCACCCCTTTGTCTTTCAAATTACTGGTCTTTCAACTGAAGCTACAAGCATTCTTCAAATCCTTCCCATCTTTCATTCTTCAGTCCTGACGAAGGGTTCCGGCCTGAAAAATCGACTCATCGTTTCTAACTGATGCTGCCCGACCTGCTGAGTTCATCCAGGGTACTGAAAGTGTTGCTTTGATCACAGCACCTGCAGATTATTTTGTGTTTAAAAAACCCAGAGGATGGGCAAGGGGTATAGTGAGAGGGACAGAGGGAGAAAAAGGAGAGAGAGAAAAAGAATGTGTTTATATACACATAGTCTTTTTCTCTCTCTCCTTTTTCTCCCTCTGTCCCTCTCACTATACACCTTGCCAATCCTCTGGGTTTTTTTCCCCCTCCCCCTTTTCCTTCTCCCTGGGCCTCCTGTCCCATGATCCTCTCATATCCCTTTTGCCAATCACCTGTCCAGCTCTTGGCTCCATCCCTCCCCCTCCTGTCTTCTCCTATCATTTTGGATCTCCCCCGCCCCTTACAAATCTCTTACTAGCTCTTCTTTCAGTTAGTCCTGACGAAGGGTCTTGGCCCGAAACGTCGACTGTACCTCTTCCTAGAGATGCTGCCTGGCCTGCTACTATTCACCTCTAATAGCAACAGAATTTATTCCACCCTAAAGAAGACCACCAAAAGCAGCACTAGACATATCCAGGCATTGCCGTGAAGCTGTGACACAAATGAATAGTCATGATGGGCAGTGGAATCAACAGCTTCTTGGAAGAGTTGGAGGATCCCAAAACCAATTGACCGCTAGAGTCTGGAGTCCTACCAAGTTCAGTGGCAATTAAGTAATTAACAGGAGGAGAAACCGGGAACACCATTGGCAGTTTGGCCCAGCACACGAGTGCCAAAATCAAGAGAGAAGCATTCTATGTACGAGTAGTACTAAGCAGATAATCAGTTTCAGCCTCCTCCTAAAAATTTCACCTTCAAAGAAACCAATTTGCAACACTCTGTTTTTGTGGTATATGTAACATCAGCCATGAAGAATAATGGTTGATTTAAGGCTGTTACAGTAAAATGCTGATAAGGTTCGCCCAATTATTTCTAAAGTCTGATGGTTCATCATCAGGCTCATTAGGTAATGTTTGCTGTGCTCCCTTCCAGCATGACAGGGCTTTGGTTCCCACAGTGACTTTCAACTCACTGGAGCCTGGCTCCTGCACTCCCTTCCAACTTAGTGGAACCCAAGTTCCTGCACTCCCTTACACTCATTGAGGCCTGCCCCTGCTTCCCACATTCCTTCCTATTCTTGCGGGGAAATGAACCTGGTCAGGAGTCAGGTATCTCAGTGGGAGAGCATTTTGGAGATAGTGATCACAATTCTTTCTCCTTTACCATAGCATTGGAGAGGGATAGGAACAGACAAGTAAGGGAAATGCTTAATTAGAGTAACGGGAAATATGAGGCTATCAGGCAGGAACTTGGAAGCATAATTTGGAAAAAGATGTTCTCAGGGAAACGTACGGAAGAAATGTGGCAAATGTTCAGGGGATATTCGCGTGAGGTTCCGAGTAGGTATGTTCCAATGAGACATGGAAAGGATGGTAGGGTACAAGATCCATGGTGTACAAAGGCTGTTGTAAATCTAGTCAAGAAGAAAAGAAGAGCTTACAAAAGGTTCAAAAAACTAGGTAATGGCAGAGATCTAGAGGATTTTAAGGCTAGCAAAAGGAGCTTAAGAATGAAATTAGGAGAATAAGAAGCAGCCATGAGAAGGCCTTGGCAGACAGGATTAAGGAAAACCCCAAAGAATTCTACAAGAATGTGAAGAGCAAGAGGATAAGGCATGAGAAAATAGGACCAATCAAGTGTGACAGTGGAAAAGTGTGTATGGAACCGGAGGAAAGAGCGGAGGTACTTAATGAATACTTTGCTCCAGTATTCACTATGGAAAAGGATCTTGGTGATTGTAGGGATGACTTGCAGTGGACTGAAAAGCTTGAGAATGTAGATATTAAGAAAGAGGATGTGCTGGAGCTTTTGGAAAGCATCAAGTTGGATCAGTCTCTAGGACCGGACGGGATGTACCCCAGGCTACTGTGGGAAGTGAGGGAGGAGATTGCTGAGCCTCTGGCGATGATCTTTGCATCATCAATGGGGACGGGAGAGGTTCCGGAGGATTGGAGGGTTGCGGATGTTGTTCCCTTATTCAAGAAAGGGAGTAGAATTAGCCCAGGAAATTATAGACCAGTGAGTCTTACTTCAGTGATTGGTAAGTTGATGGAGAAGATCCTGAGAGGCAGGATTTATGAACATTTGGAGAGACATAATATGATTAGGAATAGTCAGCATGGCTTTGTCAGAGGCAGGTCAAGCCTTACAAGCCTGATCGAATTTTTCGAGGATGTGACTAAACACGTTGATGAAGGTAGAGCCATAGATGTAGTGCATATGGATTTGAGCAAGGCATTTGATAAGGTACCCCATGCAAGGCTTATTGAGAAAGTAAGGAGGCATGGGATCCAAGGGGTCATTGCTTTGTGGATCCAGAACTGGCTTGCCTACAGAAGGCAAAGAGTGGTTGTAGGTGGGTCATATTCTGCATGGAGGTCGGTGACCAGTGGTGTGCCTCAGGGATCTGTTCTGGGACCTTTACTCTTTGTGATTTTTATAAATGACCTGAATAAGGAAGATGATGGATGGATTCATAAGTTTGCTGATGACACAAAGGTTGGAGGTGTTGTGGATAGTGTGGAGGGCTGTCAGAGGTTATAGTGGGACGTTGATAGGATGCAAAACTGGGCTGAGATGTGGCAGATGGAGTTCAACCCAGATAAGAGTGAGATGGTTCATTTTGGTAGGTCAAATATGATGACAGAATATAGCATTAATGGTAAGACTCTTGGCAGTGTGGCGGATTGGAGGGATCTTGGGGTCCGAGACCATAGGACACTCAAAGCTGCTACGCAGTTTGACTCTGTGGTTAAGAAGGCATATGGTGCATCGGCCTTCATCAATCGTGGGATTGAGTTTAAGAGCAGAGAGGTAATGTTGTAGCTATATAGGACCCTGGTCAGACCCCACTTGGAGTACTGTGGTCAATTCTGGTCACCTCACTACAGGAAGGATGTGGAAGCCATAGAAAGGGTGCAGAGGAGATTTACAAGGATGTTGCCTGGATTGGGGTGCATGCCTTATGAGAATAGGCTGAATGAATTCGGCCTTTTCTCCATGGAGCGACGGAGGATGAGAGGTGACCTGATAGAGGTGTAAAAGATAATGAGAGGCATTGATCGTGTGGATAGTCAGAGGCTTTTTCCCAGGGCTGAAATGGCTAGCACGAGAGGGCATAGTTTTAAGGTGTTTGGAAGTAGTTACAGAGGAGATGTCAGGGGTAAGTTTTTTACACAGAGAGTGGTGAGTGCGTGGTATGGGCTGCCGGCGGCGGTGGTGGAGGCGGAAACGATAGGGTCTTTTAAGAGACTCCTGGATGGCTACATGGAGCCCAGAAAAATAGAGGGCTATGGGTAAGCCTAGGTAGTTCTAAGATAGGGACATGTTCAGCACAGCTTTGTGGGCCAAAGGGCCTGTATTGTGCTGTAGGTTTTCTATGTTTCTATATTTCTATGACCCCTGTTCTCATGTTCCCTTTTAACTCCCGTTTTCCATGTTCATTTTAAATATACTGGATTCAATAATAAATTTATTCTGACAATGTTTAAAATGTAAAAGAAGTGAATTGAGAATTGTGTTGAGTACTAACAGGAATAACAGGCAATCGTCTAAAAAAATCTGGTGGTCCAGCCTAAGGTCCCAGACAAGGCAGATTATCAGAGAGTTTTGCACTTCTTTCATGGTTGCAGCAATGGCCATGGAAGATTCCAGAAGGGCGTTCTGTGAGGAGCTCTTGAATAAAGAGGGCACAACTCATTTGGAACACCTTATGTCTTTTGTATTTGACTACACACCTGGGAATGGATTTTGTTGCAGGTTTAGAATCCAGTGACAAGAATTATCCCGCAGTCTTTTATCAAGAAACAACTGAATATATTGGATACAAAAAGTCTATGCTCTTCAACAATTTTCTGACTGCAGTACAAGAACTATGCTGCATATAATAGTCCATCATGAACAGAGGGTAATGGGTGATGATACTTATTCTGGCTTGAGATGCAGGAGTAATGGTGTTCCCCAGGGATCCTTGCTGGAACCCTTGCTATTTGTGAGATATATAAATGACTTGGATGCAAACGTGGGTGGGTGGGTTAATACATAACACAATGGTTGGTAGTGTTGTATGCAGTGTAAAAGATGGCCAAAGGATAGAGTGGGACAAAAATCAATTGCAGACATGGGTGGAGAAATCCCCGGTGAAGTTTAATCATGCCAAGTGTGAGCTATTGCACTTTGGAAGATCAAAGTGTAAAGGGACAGTACACTGTTAATGACAGAACCCTTAACCATGTTGATGCACAAAGGGATTTAGGGGTCCAATACCATAATTCCCTAAAAGTGGCTGCACAGGTTAATAGGGAAGTACATAAGGTATAAGGCATGCTTTCCATTATTAGAAGAAGCACTGAATTCAAGAATCAGGAAGTTATTAAAAACATAGAAAGTTAGAAACATAGAAATCTACAGCAGATTATAGGCCCTTCAGCCCACAGTTGTGCTAACCATGTAACCTACTCTAGAAGCTGCCTAGAATTTCCCGATCACATAGCCCTCTATTTTTCTAAGCTCCATGTACCTATCTAAGAGTCTCTTAAAAGACCCTATTGTATCCACCACTACCACCTTCACTGGCAGTGCATTCCACGCACCCACCACTCACTGTGTGAAAAACTTACCTCTAACATCCCGCTTGTACCTGCTTCCAAGCATCGTAAAACTATGCCCCCTCATGCTAGCCATTTCAGCCCTGGGAAAAAGCCTCTGGCTATCCACACAATCAATGTTTCTCATCATCTTATACACCTCTATCAGGTCAACTCTCATCCTCCATCGCTCCAAGGAAAAAAGGCCAAGTTCACTCAACCTATTATCATGAGGCATGCTCTCCAATGCAGGCAACATCCTTGTAAATCTCCTGTGCACTCTCTGTCTATGGTATCCACTTTATAAGTCCATATAAGTCCATAAGTTTATAACTGTGGGTTTTTAAAACTCTGGCTAGGCTGCATCTGGAGTATTGCAGTCATTTCTGGTCATCCCATTTTAGGAAGGATGTACAGGATTTGGAGAGGGCGCAGAAGATGCTGCCTGGGGTGGGGGGATTAGAGGTCATGTACTATGAAGAGACTTTGAACAAACTTGGGTAATTTTCTCTGAAGCTGTGGAGTCTGAACTCTGAACAGAAGTTTATAGGATTATGAAGGGCATAGAGTAGACTGCCAGTATCTTTTTTTTCCCAAATCGAGATGTGCGTGCATTTAAGTCCTCAGGGGAAGTGTGCGGCAGTTTTTTTCACACAGTGCTGTGGGTGCCTGGATTGTACAGTGAGGGGTGGTAGTGAAGCCAAGTACAGTGGAGGTGTTTAAGAGGCCCTTAGATAGGCACATGAATGTGCAGTGAATGGAGGGATATGCAGGCAGAAAGATTAGTTAGGCTTGTAGTTACTAGTTTACTTAGTTTGTGCCAGCATCGTGGGCCAGAGGACCTGTTCTTGGGCTGTACTATTCTATCTCCTGCATTGTATTACGATGTAATATACGGGCCATAGTGCAGAAGCTTCTTACACAATAGAACTGTGGGAGTACCTTCACCACAGTTAATTGGTAATGTGGCAGATCATCATCTCCTCAAAGGATAGGCACTAATCCCTGTCCTTACCAGTCAAGTCTTCCTCTCATGAGAGGATAAAACATTCCAGAAGTGATTGCATCTGGCCTAGGTTTGGAGCTAGCTTCTCAACTTGATGATATTTTTGCTGAATTTAGCCTCCCACCTGAGCTAAGCCCACGTGTCTTCCAGTTTTCAAACCTCGTCCTTGTTTCTGCAGATTAGATTTGAAATATTTCCCTTCAGTGGAGTTCACACCAGTTTCTACCCACAGCTAAAAGGACACATCATCCGCCCATCAGCATGTTAGTCCTTCTGCCAACCTCTCAAGTTTCTTTCCATTTCAAATCATCAACTTACTTTTATTCAAGGTGCTTCACAGATCTCTGGAGCTAAGTAAATGGTCTTATACTGTAAATCAGACATTGTTAAATGAAAACAAGATCAGATTTGAAAGCAACTTATTATTGGTCTGTGTTTCTAATTGCCTTTGATTCTCTCTAGTGCAAATAAAAAATGATGCCAGCACGTGTATGAGTAGAGAGTTAGTGAGAAAGAGTTGCAGAAATTAACATCGATGTCAGGACTGATAACACTGGAATGGAAGGAAAACTGAAGTTAAAATAATGCAATGAAAACTACCAGTTCAGAATTGTAACATTTATTTTTTCTGAAAATGTTATTGTCCTAATCCTCATGAATTTTTCCTGGTTCCATCAGCTGAGAAAGGTGAAAGGCAAGCAGGCTAAAAACTGCACAATAACACCTATTGAAATTACAACCGGCAGAGCCAGAAGCAATCCCCAAAACAAATACCATCAAGTAAGTAGATGCAAATTCAAAGCTAGCTGACTGCAGAGAACAAAAGTGCCCTTGAAAATCAGTTTTAAAATACATGTGATATTTCATCAGGTTCATAAACTCTGCCTTGTGACCCCAACAATTATCACACATCAGCAGATAAAGTTGACATAAAACTAGTACTGTGTCATAATGCCAAATTATCCCTTAGGCTACATGGACAGCATAGGCAAAGGTGTATTAATAAAGACTAATGACACCCAGAGAACCAAAAAGTGCAGCACATACTCCTGTATAAGAGCCTTGGCCCGAAACATCGACTGTTTACTCATTTCCATAGACGCTGCCTGATGGCTGAGCTCCTCCAGCATTTTGTGTGTGTGTTGTTTTGGATTTCCTGCTCCCACAGACTTTCTTGTGTTTGTAGCACATAGCCATGCCAGATGGCAGAAGCATTCACTATGTGACGCTGAAATAAAAACTTTACCCAAGAATGAAATTTTATCATGCATGCCTACATATTTTAAAGAAAGTCAGATGACAGAGAATTTAATGCAGAACAGAACATCGACTGTGTTAACTTGCTGTATATGCACGTTCTACGGAAGAATTGATCATTGATGTTTTCTGCAGTCATTCATCACTTGCTCCTCATTGGCTCATTCATCAATGCAAGGCTGATTTGACCAATAATAAGCTCTAGGCAGACGTTTAAGAATGTTTTGCAAAAATTTACTAGAACTCCCATACAACAGACAATTGGAAACAACATCTAAAGGTCTTGTGTATAAAGTTGCATTATTTCAGATGTTGAATAAACACTAGACTCATGTCAAAATGTGCTCTGTTACTTAGGGATTCAAAAAGCGTTGTGTTTCCTTGCTGAAAGTGAGTGAATATTGTTAGATGATGAAGATTGTCAGAGTCAAACTGCAACGATGGAAACTGAGGCCCAGTAACAAAGTTGTCTAGATCTTGTATGGTTTACTTTTTTTTAAACTGAAAAGAAGGCATACTTCATTAAAAATATATATACTGTATGTATTAGAACATTTATTCAGAAACTTGGTAAACATGCAATATATTTCAGCTGTAATGGAATATATTTCTCATTATGCAAAATATTTATAAAATATTGCCAAATAAGCTGGAAATTTTATATGAACTTGTGGACAAGGAGACATATTTTGCTGCAATGTTAGGTTACTCTATAATTCATATAAAATCTGCATCTTAGCAAAGCAGTTGAGGATCAGAATCAGGTTTAATATCCCTGGCACTTGTTACAAAATTTGTTAACCTAGCAGCAGCAGTACAATGCAATACATAAATAAATAAATTACAATAAGTAAATGTATATTAAATAGTTAAATTAAAAATAGTGCAGAACAGAAATAAATTTTTAAAAATAAGGTAGTGTTCATGGGTTCAATGTCGATGTAGGAATCGGATGGCAGAGGGGAAGAAGCTGTTCCAGAATCACTGAGTGTGTGCCGTCAGGCTCCTGTACCTCCTACCTGATGGTGGCAATGTGAAGGGGGCATGTCCTGGGTGATGGCGGTCCTTCAAAATGGACGCCACCTTTCTGAGGCACCGCTCCTTGAAGATGTCCCAGACATTACGGAGGCTAGGAACTAAGAACGGCAGAGCCAGCCAGTGGTGTAAGGGACTTGGCTCGGGTGTTGGAATCTGGCCGGCTCCTAGCATGTTTTCCATTCGTGCTGGGTTGTGTGACAAGCCAGCAACTTGGCCTCATTAAAAAAACAGACAAAATGCTGAAGAAAAGGCAGGGCTGCCGCTCGATGCACCACAAAGAATGAAGAGGAACAACATAATAAAGAATAAAGAACGGAGAGGAACAACATAATAAGAACTGCAGCCAGGATATCAGTAAGGACTGTTTGAGTTATTTTCCCCACTTGTAGTCATTAAGGTGGCCTGTTCGCCATTTTGGTGAGAAAGATTTTAACTAATAATCTCCCCTAGCACTGACCAGCTGAACAGGAGTAAATAAGTCAAGACTGAGGACTGCAAACACTTCCTAAACCCGTGATTATCTTTCAATGTTTCTTGCTGATTAAACTCTATTTGAAAAGATTAAAAGGTAGAAGCCAACTGACTGAGCAATGATAGGTCCTTCAACCTGATATCAGTGATAGGCACACTGTTGAAAAAATGCTGAGGGATGTCATTAATCAGCATTTAGAAAAGCACCATTAATCAAGGACAGTTGCATTTGCTGAGTGACATTTTTGCCTGACTAACCTAATTGATTTTTTTTTACATGAAGTAATAATCAGTGTTATTGAAACCTTAAGTTGTAGTCAACAAGCATATTAACAAGTGCCATATGGAAACAAAGTATCAAGAAAGTTGAACTGATGAGACCCAAGAAAAGTGATGTAGGGTTAAAAATGGATTGGTGGGAGAAAGCAAAGAATGGTGTTCAAAGGGATATTTTTAGTAACTGGCAAGCTGAACGCAGAAGGTGTATGAACAGGAATTTTACTTCTTGTGGTAGAGTTAAATATAGGGGTTCTCAACACAGAAAGCTCAAGATGGTATCAAAACTGTCAGGGAGTTTGATAGTGAGGGAAAAAAAGATCTAGGCTATCAGGTTAAGTGACACAAAAGTGACAAATGGAATTCACTTTGGAAAATAGTTAAATAATATATTTACAAGGATAAAAAAATTGGGGGAAATGTATGGATACCGGGAAGCAGAAAGGAACGGAATTGTGTCCAAAAGTCTCTGAAGAAAGCAGGGCAGTTAGATAAGGTGATTAAGAAAGTCATGATGAGGAATAGAAGCAATGTATTCATTCTAGAACAATATAAACCATGAGAATTCTTCTGGTCACCACCCCACAGTAATGATGCTGAACATGAGTAAAGGCACAGAGGCTACTGACAAAGAAATTCCAGAGCTGGGGTTATTGTTGTAGGAGAAGACTGTTTTGGCTGGAGTTGTTCTCTTGGAAACAAAGATATTGGTGAGATGTAAATCAGAGGGCCACCACAACAGTGTAACGGTTAGCACAACGATATTACAGTCCAGGGTAATGCAGTTCAGAGTTCAATTCCAGTGCCGTCCCTAGGAGTCTCCGTATATCCTCCCCGTGGAATGCATGGGTGATCCAATTTCCTCCCACTGTTCAATACAGACCGGGTAGGTCACTTGGTGACTGTCAGTTACCCTGTGATTAGGTTAGGATTAATCGGGGTTGTCTGGGATTGCTGGGACGCCGTGCTCAAAGGGCTGGAAGGACCTTCTCTGCACTATATCACCAAAATAAATAAATAGAAACGTGTAAAATTACAGGAGACCTGGAGATGAACATAATGGGCTATTTACGTCACCAGAAAGGACGGAAATATTGATTTAAGTAATTCATAAAATGATTAAAAGAAAGTTGAAGAAACGTAATTTCATTCAATAAATAATTGGGGTCTGGATCTCTGTCTGAAGGGATGCAAGGTGAATAAAAACATGGTTCAAAATACATGAGTGGTCATTTAATGAGTCATAATGCCTAAGACCATGGACAGGGGAACACACACAAATGCTGGAGGGACTCAGTAGTCAGGCAGCATCTATGTAGACCAACATTTTGGGCTAAGACCTTTCATCAAGTCCTAATGAAGGGTCTCGGCCCATAATGTTGCGTGTGTGTTGCTCTGTATTTCCAGCATCAGCTGAATCTCTTGTGTTTAGACTATGGACAGGGCATTCCATGACAGAATCCATTAGCAATCCATTATAAGAAATCCCTTCATCATGAAAATTACAATACACTAATTCCATTTCTGAACAAATGCCACAATGATTCTTCATTTATGTCCGAAATACAGCAGCTGTTGTTATGAAATACAGCCTAGGTGGTAGGCACGATCAGGACAAAGGGGCAGTGGTGAGGAGGGAATATAAATGCTAGCACCTGGATGCAGGCCAATCAGAACTTGTGCTGAGTCCATCAGAAACAAGTGTGAGGAAATCATCAGCCGTCAGAGGCCCTCAGTAGCACTCCTTCAACCAATGAGCCTGGAGTCTCCACAGCAAGCCCCTGATCATCTGTTGCACTATTCACTGAAACATGAGGATACAAGTTGCTTCCAAACTATTTCCAGTAACATCCTGTCATTTCACTGGTCCTTAAAGGCTGCTCTGAGGGCTTCCCTGTCAAATGAATGTTGGCATTGTTACGAGAATACACATAAAATTAAGATGTTTGCTGGCCTGGGCTAGCATCAGTGGCATCAGCAGTTGGTCTGCCACCTGCCCTCAGGGGAAGGAGAGATAAGGAACAATGGAGCAGCGTCTGGAGATGTGTAATGAAGGGATGTGGGAGGAAGAGCTGTCTGGAGCGGCTCCCCCCTTTGAACCCTGAACTGTTTGAAGTGATGGACAGGCGATACCCCAGCAGGGGGATAAAAAGGGACAGGTTCGCTAAGACAGACACACACGCCACCCGAGGTAACGAGACCCTGGAAGCGGTGCGCTTCTCACGAGTGGGTGAGAAGTCCCAGACAACGACAAGGGTGGAAAGGTACGATCAGCGGGAACCCGGTGTGTGTCCGCCCTTGCCTGGGTGCCGGGTTCACTGCAGAGGATCGACCGCATCTGGAGGAGGGGTCACAGTCGGTGACCTCAGGTGACATCACCAAGGACCCGCCCAAAAAGCTGTTTGTGAGCCATCTCGCTGGTCTGTGAGCCATCCTGCTGGTCTGTGAGTGAAGCCGTTCTGAATGATGAGTTGTTCCTATTCTATCTCTCTCTTCCCCCACATTGTCCACCGCCATGGCAACGATTACTGCCAACTGAACTACTAAACTGGACTGAACTTTGAGTCATTTTGAAATTGGTCATTTACCCCGAGACAACGATAGAGCTTGATTGATGCTGTTATCTTAATTCTGTGCACATGTGTGTTTATCATCACTGAACTGTTGCATTTATTATCCTTTCGATTACTGTGTTGCTTGTTTCTTTAATAAAACTTTCTTAGTTCTAGTACTCCAGACTCCAACTGAGTGATCCATTTCTGCTGGTTTGGCAACCCAGTTACGGGGTACGTAACAGCATGATCATCTCCCATGGGTCCTGCTGGGGCTCAGAACAGCTCCAAAAAAAGACCTGCAGTCGTCTGTGGCTGAGCTGGTATATGGGCAGCCATTATGAGTACCATTCCTGTTACTGTGACCACTTGGTCGGTCTCTCAACAGTGTTCCACCCTCCTCAGTAAATTCAGTCCCTGTTCACGGATTCCTGCCTCCCATCATGGCATACGGCACCCTTGGGTGCCTGTTGGCACACAATCTGCCTGGTTTGTTCCCATCCACCGTGACACACACCAACATCCCTCTTAGGCTCCCTTACTTTTATCATAGATAAGGGGGGTAAACCTGAACATGTTTCAGAAGATCGCCTTAAACCAGCGCACCAGGATTTGGAGTATTCTGCTGCCATTCCCCTGGCACCACAATGTGACCATGAGTGTGTCAACACCCCTCTGGACGAGCCAGAAGAACCTGCTTTTCCTCCACCCGTGGAAGACAGGACCCAAGCCAGGTAGTCCGTCTGAGCTCACAGTGCCAGTTTTAGTGAATTCTGGTGGGGGCCTATGTAGGGTAATGTAACTGGGAGAAATGTACATAGTTCACAACCACTGACATTGAGATGGAGTTTCGCTTTAAGAGACTGGTCCATCAAGCTCAAAGTTCAAAGTAAATTTATTATCAAGTTATATATATGTTATCATAAGATTCATTTTCTTGCAGGAATTTACAGGAAAAATGTATTACGGTTGAATTTTACAATAATCTATACATAAAAAGAAAAAGATGATAAAGAGCAATGTGCAAAAGACAAATTGCACAGATACAAACTAACATTGAGAACATAAGTTGTTAAGAGTCTTTGAAAGTGAGTCCGTAGTAAGCCTGATGGTTGTAGGGTAATAATTATTCCTGAACTAATCACCCCATTCATAACTGGGTAGTCAGGTGTGGTTGTGATCACTGTGCATGAGTACATTTGTGCATGAGGTGTCTCTAAAGATTAAAGGGCTGAATGACAGAACACAGAACACAGCACAGGAACAGCAACGGGCCTCTTGGCCCACAATGTTGTGCCGAACCAATTAAATTAGTAATCAAATGGCTAACTAAACGAATCTCTTCTGCCTACACCATGTCCATATTCTTCCATTTCCCTCACGTTCATGTGCCTATCTAAAATGTCTCTTAAAAGACTCAGATGTTTCTGCCTCAACCACTAAGCCAGACAGTGCATTCCAATCACCCACCACTCTCTGTGTGAAAAACCTGCCCCTCACATCTCCTTTGAAATTACCTTAAATATATGCCCTCTGATAATAGAGATTTCAACCCTTGGAAAAAGATATTTGTTTGTCTACTCTATCTATGCCTCTCATAATCTTATAAATCTCTATCAGATCACCCCTCAGCCTTTGCCACTCTAGAAAAAAGAACGTAAGTCTGTCCAGCCTTTTATTATGCACATGCCCTGTAATCCAGGCAGCTTCCTAGTAAACCCTCTCCAAAACCTTGACATCCTTCCTATAATGGGGAGAAGATGGCGACATGACGACAGCGCGTGTGGCCTCTCCGGTGATGGATATCTGTTATCTGTTAAGTAGGGGACCGTGCACAATTCTGATTTGATGGAGACACACGTGAGTGCACAGCGGAACATCTGGAAAACTTCTGAAATGTCTGCTTTGCTACCGCTGCTACTGTGTGGTAACCAGAATCTCTGGAGCTGAAGGCCTCGAAATCCTCGGTTTTGCATGTTTCAGCAGCCGGGGAGAGGTCGAAGGCGCTCGGCAGAGGATGGCGCTCAGGAGGCTGTATCGGAGAGGCTGCTCGGAAGCTAGGAGTTTTCGGACGGATGGACTCAGGGTCGGCTGTGGTCGGCTGCTTCCAAGGTATCAGCAAGTTGACAGTGCCTGGAGGTTTATGGCAGGGTGTTCCTCCCTTTTGCCGCCTGCTATCGGGGACTATTTTTTTTACTGTGCCTATGGACTGTTCTTCATCAACTTATGGGATTGCTTTGCACTGCTGTAACTATATGTTATAAATATGTGGTGTTGTCAGTGTTAGTCTTTGGTCTGTCTTGTTTTCTGTGTTATCATGCCGGAGAAACATTGTATCATTTCTTAATGCATGTATGCATTTCTAAATGACAATAAAAGAGGACTGAGTGTTCTCATAATCTAATAATCTAATGGGGTGACCAGAATTGTATGCAATGCTCCAAATGTGTTTTACTAGAGTTTTATAAAGCTTCAACATAACTTCCTGACTTTTGAATTCAATGCCTTGACTAATAAAGGTAAGCACGCCATTTCCCTTCTTAACCACCCTATCAACCTGTGTAGCCACGTTCAGGGAATTATGAACTCGGACCCCTTTGCTCTTCAACACTGTTAAGAATCTGGCCCTTAATGGTGTAGTGTCTCTTTGCATTTGACCTACCGAGGTGCAACACTTTGTACTTGGCCAGTTAAGATCCATCTGTCATTTCTCCGTCCATTTCTGCAACTGATCTATATCTCGTCAGTCTTCTACGCTATCCACAATGTCGCCAATCCTCCTATCATCTGCAGACTTACTAACGCACCATTCTACATTATCGTACAGGTCATTTATGTACATCACAATCATCAGAGGTCCCTGTACAGATCCCTGCAGAACACCACTGATCACAGATCTCCAGCTAGAATAGGTTCCTTCTACCACTGTATACTGTCTTCTATAGGCGAGCCAGCTCTGAATCCAAACAGCCAATTCACCATGGATCCCACATATCTTAATCTTCTGGGTGAGCCTCCCATGAGGGAGCTTGTTGAACACCTTACTAAACTCCATGTATACAACATCCACAGCACTACCTTCATCGATCATTCTCATCACCACATCAAAAAGCTCAATCAAGTTAGTAAGGCACAACTTGCCCCACACAAAGCCATGCCGACTTTCCCTCATTAAGGCATGGTTTTCCAAATGCTCATAAACCCTATTCCTAAGAATTCTCTCCAGTACCTTCCCTATCACCAACGTAAGACTCACCAGTCTATAGTTTCCAGGATTATCCCTGGGTCCCTTCTTGAAGAATAGAACAACATTAGCTACTCGCCATTTCTCCAGGACCCCGCCTGTGGCTGGAGAGGACACAAACATATTGGTCCAGGGTTCAGTAATCTTTTCTCTTGCCTCTTTCAATAACTTGGGGTATGTCCCATCTGACCCTGGGGACATATCCACCTTAAAGCTCTTTAAGAGACCCAACACCTCCTCCTCCTCCTTTGCCTCACAATATTCCAGCATATCAATAAACTCCACAATGATCTCCCTATCCTCCACATCCTTCTCCTTGCCAAATACTATGTAATGTATTCATTAAGAACCTCACCCACATCCTCTGCATCCAAGGAAATGTTCCCCCTTTTCCTTTGAGTGGAGCTACCTTCTTCCTAGTTATCCTCTTGCTCCTGATATATGTACAGAATGCCTTGGGATTCTCTTTAATCCTACTTGCCAAGAACTTTTCATGGCCCCTCCTGACTTTCCTAATTCCTTACTTAAGTTTTTTTCTGGCTTCTGTATAATCCTCAAGGACTCTGTTTGATTCTGTCTTCCTAACCTTTACATACTTTTCCTTTTGCTTCTTAACTAAATCAGTCATCTCTCTGGACATCCAAGGTTCTCTTACCTTGCCATCCTTGTCCTTCCTTCTGACTGGAACATACCTGTCCTGTACTCTGTGCAGCTGGTCTTGAAACACCCTTCACATGTCAGATGTGGACTTCCCAAAAACAACAATTCTCAATTAACTTTCTCTAGTTCCTCCCTAATGTTCTCATAATTTGTCCTGCTCCAACATAATACTCTCCTGCAAGGTCATAGTTGTCGTTATGTACATCTATCTTAAAACATGGAATGCCATACTAGATCTAGTACTAGGTAATGAACCGGGTCAGGTCACAGATCTCTCAATGGGTGAGCATCTGGGGGACAGTGACCACCGCTCCCTGGCCTTTAGCATTATCATGGAAAAGGATAGAATCAAAGAGGACAGGAAAATTTTTAATTGGGGAAAGGCAAATTATGAGGCTATAAGGCTAGAACTTGCGGGTGTGAATTAGGATGATGTTTTTCAAGGGAATGTACTATGGACATGTGGTCGATGTTTAGAGATCTCTTGCAGGATGTAAGGGATAAATTTGTCCCGGTGAGGAAGATAAAGAATGGTAGGGTGAACAAGTGAGGTGGAAAATCTAGTCAGGTGGAAGAAGGCAGCATACATGAGGTTTAGGAAGCAAGGATCAGATGGGTCTATTGAGGAATATAGGGAAGCAAGAAAGAAGCTTAAGAAGAGGCTGAGAAGAGCAAGAAGGGGGCATGAGAAGGCCTTGGCGAGTAGGGTAAAGGAAAACCCCGAGGCTTTCTTCAATTATGTGAAGAAAGAAAGGATGACAGAAGTGAAGGTAGGACCAATTAGAGATAAAGGTGGGAAGATGTGCCTGGAGGCTGTGGAAGTGAGCGAGGTCCTCAATGAATACTTCTCTTCGGTATTCACCAATGAGAGGGAACTTGATGATGGTGAGGACAATATGAGTGAGGTTGATGTTCTGGAGCATGTTGATATTAAGGGAGAGGAGGTGTTGGAGTTGTTAAAATACATTAGGACAGATAAGTCCCTGGGGCCAGACGGATTATTCCCCAGGCTGCTCCATGAGGCAAGAGAAGAGATTGCTGAGCCTCTGGCTAGGATCTTTATGTCCTCGTTGTCCACAGGAATGGTACCGGAGGATTGGAGAGAGGCGAATGTTGTCCCTTGTTCAAAAAAGGTAGTAGGGATAGTCCGGGTAATTATAAACTAGTAAGCCTTACGTCTGTGGTGGGAAAGCTGTTGGAAAAGATTCTTAGAGATAGGATCTATAGGCATTTAGAGAATCATGGTCTGATCAGAGACAGTCAGCGTGGCTTTGTGAAGGGCAGATCGTGTCAAACAAGCCTGATAGAGTTCTTTGAGGAGGTGACCAGGCATATAGATGAGGGTAGTGCAGTGGATGTGATCTATATGGATTTTGGTAAGGCATTTGACAAGGTTCCACACGGTAGGCTTAATCAGAAAGTTAGAAGGCATGGGATCCAGGGAAGTTTGGCCAGGTGGATTCAGAATTGGCTTGCCTGCAGAAGGCAGAGGGTGGTGGTGGAGGGAGTACATTCCGACTGGAGGATTGTGACTAGTGGTGTCCCACAAGGATCTGTTCTGGGACCTCTACTTTTCATGATTTTTATTAACGACCTGGATGTGGGGGTAGAAGGGTGGGTTGGCAAGTTTGCAGACAACACAAAGGTTGGTGGTGTTGTAGATAGTGTAGAGGATTGTCAAAGATTGCAGAGAGACATTGATGGGATGCAGAAGTGAGCTGAGAAGTGGCAGATGGAGTTCAACCCGGAGAAGTGTGAGCTGGTACACTTTGGAAGGACAAACTTCAAGGCAGAGTACAAAGTAAATGGCAGGATACTTGGTAGTGTGGAGGAGCAGAGGGATCTCGGGGTACATGTCCACAGATCCCTGAAAGTTGCCTCACAGGTGGATAGGGTAGTTAAGAAAGCTTATGGGGTGTTAGCTTTCATAAGTCGAGGGTTAGAGTTTAAGAGTCGCCATGTAATGATGCAGCTCTATAAAACTCTGGTTAGGCCACACTTGGAGTACTGTGTCCAGTTCTGGTCACCTCACTATAGGAAGGATGTGGAAGCATTGGAAAGGATACAGAGGAGATTTACCAGGATGCTACCTGGTTTAGAAAGTATGCATTATGATCAGAGGTTAAGGGAGCTAGGGCTTTACTCTTTGGAGAGAAGGAGGATGAGAGGAGACATGATAGAGGTGTACAAGATAATAAGAGAAATAGATAGAGTGGACAGCCAGTGCCTCTTCCCCAGGGCACCACTGCTCAATACAAGAGGACATGGCTTTAAGGTAAGGGGTGGGAATTTCAAGGGGGATATGAGAGGAAGGTTTTTTACTCAGAGAGTGGTTGGTGCGTGGAATGCACTGCCTGAGTCAGTGGTGGAGGCAGATACACTAGTGAAGTTTAAGAGACAACTAGACAGGTATATGGAGGAATCTAAGGTGGGGGCTTATATGGGAGGCAGCGTTTGAGTGTCGGCACAACATTGTGGGCCGAAGGGCCTGTACTGGGCTGTACTATTCTATGAAAAAAAAACTTAAGGAGTTGTGGTCACTATTTTCTAACTGCTCACCCACTGAAAGGTCATTCATCTGGCCAGGCTCTTTACCCCACACCAGATCCAGTACAGCCCTTCCTTGTGTTGGGCTATCTACATATTGATTTTAAAAAAAACCTTCTTGGATGCACCTAATAAATTCTGCCTCATCTAAACCTTTTGCACCCAAAATGTTTCAGTTTATATTAGGGTAGTTGAAATCCCCCATGACAACAACCCTGCATATCTGTTCCTCAATGTCCCGGTGGCTACTGGGGGGGTGGGGGAAGTAGTACAACCCCATCACACTGATTGCACCCTTCCTATTTTTGACTTCTACCCAATATACCGGCTGGTGGCATAGTGGCATCAGCGCTGGACTTCGGGGCAACAGACAATAGACAATAGGTGCAGGAGTAGGCCATTCGGCCCTTCGAGCCAGCACCGCCATTCACTGTGATCATGGCTCATCATCCACAATCAGTATCTAGTTCCTGCCTTATCCCCATAACCTTTGATTCCGCTATCTTTAAGAGCTCTATCCATCTCTTTCTTGAAAGCATCCAGAGACTTGGCCTCCACAGCCTTCTGGGGCACAGCATTCCATATATCCACCACTCTCTGGGTGAAAAAGTTTTTCCTCAACTCCATTCTAAATGGCCTACCCCTTATTCTTAAACTGTGACCTCTGATTCTGGACTCACCCATCAGCGGGAACATGCTTCCTGCCTCCAGCGAGTCCAGTCCCTTAATAATCTTATATGTTTCAATCAGATCCCCTCTCATCCTTCTAAATTCCAGAGTATACAAGCCCAGTCGCTCCAATCTTTCGACATATGACAGTCCCGCCATCCCGGGAATTAACCTTGTGAACCTATGCTGCACTCCCTCAATAGTAAGAGTGTCCTTCCTCAAATTTGGAGACCAAAACTGCACACAGTACTCCAGGTGTGGTCTCACCAGGGCCCTGTACAGCTGCAGAAGGAACTCTTTGCTCTTATACTCAATTCCCCTTGTTATGAAGGCCAGCATGCCATTAGCTTTCTTCACTGCCTGCTGTATTTGCATGCTTGCTTTCAGTGACTGATGTACAAGAACACCTAGATTTCGTTGTGCTTCCTCTTTTCCTAACTTAACTCCATTTAGGTAATAATCTGCCTTCCCGTTCTTACCACCAAAGTGGATAACCTCACATTTATCCACATTAAACTGCATCTGCCCACTCACCCAGCCTGTCCAAGTCACCCTGCATTCTCATAACATCCTCCTCACATTTCACACTGCCACCCAGCTTTGTGTCATTGGCAAATTTGCTAATGTTACTTTTAATTCCCTCATCTAAGTCATTAATATATATTGTAAACAGCTGCGTCCCAGCACTGAACCCTGCGGTATCCCACTGGTCACCGCCTGCCATTCCGAAAGGGTCCCGTTAATCGTTACTCTTTGTTTTCTGTCAGCCAGCCAATTTTCAATCCATGTCAGTACTCTGCCCCCAATACCATGTGCCCTAATTTGCCCACTAATCTCCTATGTGGGACTTTATCAAAGGCTTTCTGAAAGTCCAGGTACGCTACATCCACTGGCTCTCCCTTGTCCATTTTCATAGTTACATCCTCAAAAAATTCCAGAAGATCAGTCAAGCACGATTTCCCCTTCATAAATCCACGCTGACTCAGACCAATCCTGTTACTGCTATCCAGATGTGTCATAATTTCATCTTTTATAATTGGCTCCAGTATCTTTCCCACCACCGATGTCAGGCTAACCGGTCTATAAGTCCCTGTTTTCTCTCTTCCTTCCTTCTTGAAGAGAGGGACAACATTAGCCACCCTCCAATCCACAAGAACTGATCCTGAATCTATAGAACATTGGAAAATGATTACCAATGCATCCATGATTTTAAAAGCCACCTCCTTAAGCACCCTGGGATGCAGACCATCAGGTCCGGGGGACTTATCAGCCTTCAGACCCAACAGCCTATCCAACACCATTTCCTGCCTAATATAAATTTCCTTCAATTCATCCATTACCCTAGGTCCTTTGGCCACTATTACATCTGGGAGATTGTTTGTGTCTTCCCTAGTGAAGACAGATCCAAAGTACCTGTTCAACTCGTCTGCCATTTCCTTGTTCCCCATAATAAATTCACCGGCTTCTGTCTTCAAGGGCCCAATTTTAGACTTAACTATTTTTTTTCCTTTTCACATACCTAAAGAAGCTTTTACTATCCTCCTTTATATTCTTGGCTAGTTTACCTTCGTACCTCATTTTTTCTCCGTGTATTGCCTTCTTAGTTACCTTCTACTGCTCTTTAAAAGTTTCACAATCCTCCGGTTTCCCATTCGTCTTTGCTATGTTATACTTCTTCTCTTTTATTTTTATACTGTCCATTACTTCCCTTGTCAACCACGGCCTCCCCTTACTCCCCTTAGGATCTTTCTTCCTCTTTGGAATGAACTGATCCTGCACCTTCTGCATTATTCCCAGAAACACTTGCCATTGCTGTTCCATTGTCATCCCTGTTAGGGTATTGCTCCATTGAATTTTGGCCAGCTCCTCCCTCCTAGCACCATAGTTCCCTTTGTTCAACTGTAATACTGACACTTCCAAGCTTCCCTTCTCCCTCTCAAATTGTAGATTAAAACTCATCATATTATGGTCACTACCTCCTAATCACTCCTTTACCTGGAGGTTCCTGATCAAATCCGGTTCATTGCACAACACTAAATCTAGAATTGCGTTCTCTCTGGTAGGCTCCAGTACAAGCTATTCTAAGAATCCATCTCGGAGGGACTCCACAAACTCCCTTTCTTGGGGTCCAGCACCAACCTGATTCCTCCAGTCTACCTGCATGTTGAAGTCCCCCATAACAACTGTAGCATTACCTTTGCGACATGCCAGTTTTAACTCTTGATTCAACTTACACCCTACAACCAGACTACTGTTTGGGGCCTGTAGATAACTCCCATTAGGGTCTTTCTACCCTTAGAATTTCTCAGTTCTATCTATACTGACTCTACGTCTCCTGATTCTATGTCCCCCCTCGCAAGGGACTGAATATCATTCCTCACCACCAGAGCCACCCCACCCCCTCTGCCTATTAGTCTGTCCTTTCAATAGGACGTATACCCTTGAATATTCATTTCCCAGGCCCTGTCCACTTGAAGCCATGTCTCTGTTATTCCCACCACATCATACTTACCAATTTCCAACTGTGCCTCAAGCTCATCCACTTTATTTCTTATACTCCGTGCATTCATATACAATACTTTTAATTCATTACTCCCCTCACCTCCATATCAGTTCCTATTTCACTTGGCCATACTGTACGATCCTTTCTTGAGCTTTCTGCTCTGTTGATTCTGCTGTCTTTCTTAACTTTTCTTATTCTCACTTTCCCTTTATCTCCATCCTTATGTCTCCAGTTCGTCCCCTTTCCCCGACTACTTAGTTTAAACACACCCGTGTTGCAGAGGCAAACCTGCCTGCCAGAATGCTGATGCCTGCTTATTAAGGTGCAAGAGGTCCCGAGTTCGATTCCAGCCGGCACTCCATCCGTGCTGGGTTAAAAGCTGGTGATCTCTTAAAAAAAACTCACCTGGCAGAAGGCAATGGCAAACTACTGTTGTAACTTGCCTCGTACACGATTTCCCAATACATCAGAGCGGCGTGGAAGGAAATCTCCCGCTAAGCGACAAACTCTGGATGCGACATACCTTTCTACCCAATATAGACTCAGTGGACGAGCCCTCCACTCTGTCTGCTCTAACTGCAGCTGTGATATTGACTCTGATTAGTACAATTCCCCCACCTCTTTTACCACCCTATCTTTTCTAAAACATTGAAACACTGGGACATTAAGCACCCATTCCTTTCTCTCTACTACCTCTCTGTAATGGTAACAACATCATAGTTCCATGTACTGGTCCATGCTCTAAGTTCATCACCTTTACCCATAATACTCCTAGCATTGAAGTGCACACACTTCAAACAATCCATCCCGTCGTATCTATTGCTTTGTTCCTGCCTGTAATACTGGCCCTGACATCTATCTACCTTCCACTTCATCCCTCCATTTTCTGACCTGGTGTTCTGTTTCTCATCCCCCTGCCAAACTAGTTTAAAACCTCCTGAGTAGCACTAGCGATCCTCCTGGCCAAGATATTGTTCCAGTTTAGGTGCAAACTATCCCTCTTGTACTAGGCACCCCTCCCCAGAAAAAGTTCCAATTATCCAAGAACCTGAAGCCCTGCACCACTCCCTCCGCCACTCATTCATCTGTACTATCATCCAGTTCCTGCCCTGACTAGCCCGTGGCACTGGGAGTAATCCAGAGATTACTAACTTTGAAGACCTGTTAATCAGCCTCTTTTGTAACTTCCTATGCTCACTATGCTCACTATGCAGGACATTTTGCCTGTTTAAACCCATGTCATTGGTGCCAATGTGCACCCTCCCTCTTGAGAACCTCCTGCAGCTGCACTGAGACTTCCTGGACCCTGGCAGCTGAGAGGCAACACACCACCCTGGCACCTTTTCCCAATCCGTCCCCAACCCACCCCCGCCCCCCAGCAGTACCAAAGGCGTATACTTGTTGCTGAGGCGAATGACCGCGAGGGAAGCCTGCACCATCTGTTTACTCCTGTTACTTCTCCTAGAGGTTACCCATCTACGATCGGAAGCCTGAACTCTGGGTGTGACCATCTCATTGAAAATCTCATCTATGAGGTGTTCGGTCTTCCGGATGGTTCTGAGTGCATCCAGCTCCAGCTCCAGTTCCTTGACCTTGTCGGTTAGGACCTGAGATTCGAAACACCTGCTGGAGATGTAGTCATCAGGGAAGCCATTAGGTAACCTGCAGTCCCACATCTTGCAGGAAATGCATTCCCCTGCTTTAGCCACCATCCTGCCTACACTTGTTATACCTTTGGCTCTAACTTCTCAATTTTAACTTCTAGTCTCTACCTGCTCTCGCCGAAGCCTGTTGTGCCAAGGTTTGATCAATCTAACACCGGCCTACTCCAACAATGGCCAGTCCCACAATGGCTGTTCTGCTTAAACTTCACTTCTTATTTTAGCCCTTGCCAAGTTACTAATAACCGAAGCAATCTCCCACTCCGCAGACAAGTCCCGATAGGCCACCAGAGGAATTAGTAGTGTTGGTGAAGTAAGAGATGTGGATGTCAGTGAGTGCTTCAATTGTAGATGTAGTGCACTGTGGTTATCATTGTATCTCAGTGCTGTTTTTTGAGCACTCAGCTTCTGAGGGGGACCTTCCTTTCAATGTTCATGTCAGTTTCTCCTCCTCATCTCAATCACTTCCATCAGGGCTTTACTGGACAATCTGCGTGCTCCCTCTCTGGTTACCAAAGATACCCTTACACAATGGCTTCTCTTCCAGTCACCATACAGCATTCCTTCAGTGAAAGGGTGAAGAGCAGTATATACATAGCACTCCAAGTGAATTGTTCTTAGTATCTGTGCCCTCTAGCTAAACATGAAATTATTTGATTCAGCATTTGCAGATACAGTGGTATGCAAAAGTTTTGGCACCCCGGTCAAAATTTCTGTTACTGTGAATAACTAAGCGAGTAAAAGATAAACTGATTTCCAAAAGCCATAAAGTTAAAGATGACACATTTCTTTAATATTTTAAGCAAGAAATTTTTTTATTTTCATCTTTTACAGTTTCAAAATAACAAAAAAGGAAAAGGGCC
Source organism: Mobula hypostoma (assembly GCF_963921235.1). Taxonomy (NCBI): domain Eukaryota; kingdom Metazoa; phylum Chordata; class Chondrichthyes; order Myliobatiformes; family Myliobatidae; genus Mobula; species Mobula hypostoma. Next base: position 110,323,312 of record NC_086103.1, on the reverse strand, counting down.
CAAAGCAAAAGTTTGGGCACCCTGCATGGTCAGTACTTAGTAACACCCCCTTTGGCAAGTATTACACCTTGTAAACACTTTTTGTAGCCAGCTAAGAGTCATTCAATTCTTGTTTGGGGGATTTCACCCATTCTTCCTTGAAAAAGGCTTCTAGTTCTGTGAGATTCTTGGGCCATCTTGCATGCACTGCTCTTTTGAGGTCTATCCACAGATTCTTGATGGTGTTTAGGTCAGGGGACTGTGAGGGCCATGGCAAAACCTTCAGCTTGTGCCTCTTGAGGTAGTCCATTGTGGATTTTGACGTTTGTTTAGGTTCATTATCCTGTTGTAGAAGCCATCCTCTTTTCATCTTCAGCTTTTTTACAAGACGGTGTGATGTTTGCTTCCAGAATTTGCGTCCAGCACGTCCTTCCTCTTCGGTTCTCCTCCCGAGAAACCCTGGGCCTCGGACTCCCACTTGGGGTCTGTTCCATCGCCCAGCTTACAGCATTGCATCTCCTCTCTCTGTCCCCATACCGCCTTCTGCCCCAAACCCCTCAAAAATAATAGCTTACAGACACACAAGAAAGGATAACAAGTATCCCAATTGGTTAGCAAATGAATACAATTCTCATTATCAGTAATTATAACCCAATCAAGCTGCTAGAGAGAAGCACTTTCTCAGCAGTTAACATAACAAAGAAGCCATTTTATTTTAAAGAAGCTATTTTTATTCGCCTTAGCAGTAACATAAAAGAAGAAACCCCTTACATAAATTATCACAGTTCTATCCTGATATTAGTCCCTGTTGTGACAAGTGTAAAGGGGGTGAGGCCTCCCTTATTCATATGTACTGGGCTTTTCCGAGCTTGGAGAAATTCTGGAGAGATGTCTTTTTAACTTTATCCCATATACTTAATTGCTATTTGGAACCTAACTCTCTGATTGCTCTTTTTGGCACCTCGGGAGAAGTTGACAAGCATCTGAGTCCGACTAAACGTCATACATTGTCCTTCGCCTCTCTTTTGGCCAGACGTGCAGTCCTTCTTAAGTGGAGGGATGTTGCCCCACCCACTCATGCACAATGGCTCAGAGACATTATGTCCTGCTTAGATCTTGAAAAGATTCATTATTCACTTCTTAATTCGGACATAAAGTTCCAAAAGGTGTGGGGACTTTTTCTTGAATATTTTCATAATTCTCATTTAGGTTAAGGGTTTATCCCTCCTTTTTTACCTTTTGCATTTAAATCCCTTACTTCCACCTTCTTTTGGTTAAGACTTATGATTTTTTTTATGTGTAAATACATTATAGCTCAGGTACCAGGCAATGTACCTTCTTTTTATAAATACAGCTTTGTGGTGATAAAAGTTCTGATCAACTTTTCTATATATCGTAAGGTTGACTTGGAGTTGGGTAGTGGGAGGGTGGGGTGATAATTAACTTTATATGATTCTACTATAGGTGCTTTTCCTTAACTATTATGAACTGTACATTTGATATGTTTGTTTTGCACTGTATAAACCTCTTTTTTACGGGGTTTTTTGTTGTTGCATTGTAGAAACATATTTTAAAATTAATTAAAAAATGAGAGAAAGTCAACATGATTTGAGAGGACAAACAACAGGAATTCTGCAGATGCTGGAAATTCAAGCAACACACATCAAAGTTGCTGGTAAACGCAGCAGGCCAGGTAGCATCTCTAGGAAGAGGTACAGTCAACGTTTCAGGCCGAGACCCTTCGTCAGGACTAACTGAAGGAAGAGTCAGTAAAAGATTTGAAAGTGGGAGGGAGAGGGGGAGATCTAAAATGATAGTTGAAGACAGGAGGGGGAGGGATGGAGCCAAGAGATGGACAGGTGATTGGCAAAGGGGATATGAGAGGATCATGGGACAGGAGGCCCAAGGAGAAAGACAGGGTGGGGGGGACCTAGAGGATGGGCAAAGGGTATAATCAGAGGACAGAGGGAGAAAAAGGAGAGAGAGAGAAAGAATGTGTGTATATAAATAAATAACGGATGGGGTACAAGGGGGAGGTGGGGCATTAGCGGAAGTTAGAGAAGTCGATGTTCATCGCATCAGATTGGAGGTTACCCAGACGGAATATAAGGTGTTGTCCCAGACGGAATATAAGGTGTTGACCCCAGACGGAATATAAGGTGTTGTCCCAGACGGAATATAAAGTGTCGTAGCCTCCAACCTGATGGCATGAACATTGACTTCTCTAACTTCCATTAATACCCCACCTCCCCCTCGTACCCCATCCGTTATTTATTTATATACACACATTCTATATTTTTTGTTGTAATTTTGTCCTATTAAATCATCATTGAAAATGATGCTTTTTGTTATGTTTGTACTGACTGAAATAAATTTCATTCATTCATTCACTCATTCAATCACAATTGGAAAAGAAAAACTGAGTACACAGGAGGAAAAAACTACATGCACAGGAGAGTTAGTAAGTTATGGGGAAAGCACAAAGATTTTGAAAAGATAAATATGTTATGAGAATAGACAAAAGTTGACAGAGAGAGCATTTTGTGAGAAAATGAAACACAGAGGGCCTGCATTTAGAAATAGCAAGTAATTGGGAAGACTAATGGAATCTTAGCTTCTGTTGCAGGGGTATAAACTATCAAAGTAGGGAAGTCTTGATGTAACTTTATGGAGCACAGGAATACAACATACAATTTTATAAGTCAAAGTCAATTGTATTATCAGAGTGCAGACATGTCACTACCTGAGATTATTTTCCCTGTAGAGAATAGGAAGGTTATCCTAACAATGGATAATGAATTAACATACTTCAAGAGGTTAAACAAGTTGGTCCTATACACTTTGGATTTCAGAAGAATGAGAGATGTTCCCAGTGAAATATATATTTCTGTGGGGAATTGGCAGGGTGGTGTGGCAGGATGTTTCCTGTGGGGTATTAGCAGAGAATAAGAGCAGCCTATTTAAGATGAAGATGATAATGAACTTCTTCTCTCAGAGAGTTCTGAATCTTTGTAATTCTCTACTCTGGAAATCTTTAGAGATGGAATCATTGAATATATTCAAGGTAGAGATCAACAGAAATGCAAACTATTAAGGTAGCCAAGGCAAAGGGAGAGTGACAATGTAGAGATGAGGCCAAGACTGGATCAGCCACAGTCTTATTGAATGGGGAAGCAACCTCAAGGAATCATTTCATCTTTTTCTTACATAAATTAACCTAATATCCAAGTATCATTCTAAAATTGCAATCACTCAAAAGTCAAAATATCCTTGCTTAGCTTTCACCAGGACAGCTCACAATTCTGCAGGTATGGTTAGATCAGAGTTTGTATAACCTTCTAACCATCAATCTCCTAACATAATTTCTAGCTCCCTGTAATCTAGTCTTCATGATACAACGACCAACACACTTAATCATTTCTGAACTCTCCATTTTAATGATTTCCCTGCATGCATTCCTGAATCTCTTCAGAACTCTCCTACCTAACTATCATCTGGGAAGTGTTCTCTTCTATTCTATTTAGATTCAGAGTAAACAATTCTCATTTGCTTCTTTGTTTGATTTACTCATGTGTTTTTGACAGGTTTGGATGCATATGGTTTCTTTCCCATCCAAATTTTTTTTGGTTTATAAAAAGAGTGATTTATTATAGATTATAATAATTGACAAGTGTAAATTCAGGGTGAGAAGTTTAAGGGGAACATGAGGGGAAACATCTTCACTCAGAGGGTTATGAGAGTGTGGAAGGAGGTGCCGGCAAAAGTGATGCATGCAAGCTCGATTTCAGCATTTAAGAGAAGCTTAGCTAGGCACGTGGGTAGCAGGGATATGGAGAAGTATGGTCCCGGTACAGGTCAATGGGAGTAGGCAGGTTAAATGGTTTTGACGTAGACTAGATGGACTAAAGGGCCTGTTTCTGTGACGTACTTCCCTATGGCTCTATGGCCTGGTTACGTTACTGGTGGGAGAAATCAGGTGGTGGGGGTGGGGGATGTGAGAAAGGGGGTAGGGGGAATGATGGGGTTGCTTTGAGAGCCAGCATTTACTTCATCAGCCAAATTACCGCCTTCTCGTTTGTAAGAAAAATGAGAAGATAGGAGCCATTAATGAATGGGAAGGATAAGGAGATGGTGTAAGAGGGTGGAGCTAAGGTAAAAGATCTCCCTTGGTGGTGGGGAAGAAGGTAGGAAATACCTCAGCTATACGTTCCATCTGTGATGAATGTAGGCTGATAATAGACCATTTGGTATTTTCCCATTTGACATTTTTGTTTGTGCTTCACAGTCATAAGATGTTTGTGAAATTGTCAATAACTTCCCAGCAAAGGAAAATGATAAGCAAACTATACTTCATTTGGAGCATTTTGCTGCAAATGGTATTCTGGACTGCATCAAGCTGTTATCATGCAATGAAAAAGAAGCAAGTAAAAATAATGGCTTCTGTTCCTTACATTTTAACTGCATGAGGTGGTATACGCAAACAAATCTGAACTTGATTTATTCCTTTCAGATTGAAGAATTGAAAGTGTAGCATTTACTCTCAAATGTCAGGAAAGTAACTTTCCATATGTTAAGTAAAGTGTGATATTTTATTTTTGTTGTATTCTCATAAATCTTAATCCAGAAGGTGAAGGGAATTAAGCTAGTACTGACATATGAAGATTAGGTTCAGCCAAAATAAATCATATGGCTTTTTAATAGGATAAATGTCATTGATATAATGGAATAGTTGTATCAAGAATTTCTGTAAAACCTAAACTTGATTAATGTTTCCTAAAGCAGGGCTGGTTCCATGTGTTTAACCTTTACACATTTTCAAGTAGCTATGAGCCAGTCAAATTACTTCAGAATACGTGGCTTTACACAAAATCTGGGCTGTTGCACCTTGTTCAGCTCTCTGTAGTTCTCATTATGTAAATATGGTTCTCCCCACAATTTTCATAAATATTGATGAAGTGAGAGTCCAAATAAGATTGATTCTATTGTCTCGGCTGGTGCTCAGAGCAATTTTCTGTAATGTCATTAAACCATAGAGTCTGCTTTCATGTCAATGGGTTTTGTTGTATTAATGCAAATATAACATGGAACATTTATTTTTATCAAATATATTTTGCATTGATGTCTCTGCATATATTTAAAAAGCTATTAGCAGGTGCATGCAAGCAAGTTGCAAATTATTATATTTAGTATATTTCAAAGCTACATGTAGCTATGGCTATAGTTGGTCTTACCTAGTTAATACGTGTTATTAAAGACTTACAGAGGACCCTGATCCTAAATCCAGATTACAGGGAGAAAGCTCACTTTGGCAAACATACATAAAGACTCTTCCTGGTATTTGAGATGGTGCAACATAAAATAGCTCGGTGATGTATTTTAAATTTCAAACTAACAATCCTCAATAGTTTTGGAAAATGACTCTCAGAATTGTTCATATCACATGCCCTTGTATTCAAATTAGGTGAGAGAAGCAGTAAAGTGCCTGAACCATGTTTGCAAATACTTTGTGTACAATGTATAGGCCAAATGCTTCCCTATTGTTTCCTCAGTCTTGGTCAATAAACTTAGATACTCTTAACTCTTAAGTTGTGTAAAATCATCCCAGTTTTGCTCTTGTATGGCCAAATTTTAATTTCATGTTATTGTTCTCAAGAGATTTCTGTGGAAGAATGAAAAAGCAGCAACACATTTATTAACCTTCATAAAACACCTTTGGTGATTTTACAATATTGTAAAATACTACAATATTACAGTTTTACTCTCAATGAAGTGTTTTTGCAGTACAGTGCAGTAAGTACAGTAATCAATCTGGCTATGGTATGGTTACATCTGGTGAAATGAATGACAGGGAATCTGTTCAGAGAGCACCATTGCTTTTCTTTGACATAGTACCATTGAATCTTTGACATTCTCCTAACCAGACAGATAATCTTTCAGTATATCTGCACTCCAGCAGATATTCTTCATGTGAATGTCACCTTCTCCAATGTATCATTTCTCCCAAGGAAATGGACATGAGCTAATATTGTGCTAACAAGCCCAGACTCGCAATCTTCTGATTCAGTCAAACTATAAAATGGTATTTCATATAGAAAACATGGTTTACACTTGGTGCCCCAGGGATCCAATGCAAACCTTAACTGGATTATTTCCCAAATTTCTATAAGGGAACAGAATCACTTGGTGCCACTTGATCCGTGCATTATTGGTCAAGATCTTCATCATCAAAATACTTATTCCAGGCACATTATGGTTTGTAATCTCAAATATTTTATGGCTTGTACTTGTAGTTACTCTCGGTTTGAAGGCTACATTGGTATTTTGCCAAAATCATGACAAAAGTTCATAGGGATGCTGAAGACTGCCTGCTGTCTTCTTGGAATCAATGTTCTACACTTTTTCAATAAATAATTTGAATCCTTTACTTAGAGCTTGAGACTCCATATCATGGCACAGCACGCCGGTAAATTACAATATCACCACATGACACATACTGCCTGCAAAATGTATTGAATAATTCCCATCTGCTCTCTACACCCATAGCTGAGTGGCTAGGCACAGCTCAAATGCTATCTATAAGTTCACTGTTGACTCAGCTGTTGTCGGCAGAATCTTGGATGATGACCAGCAGGTGTACAGGAGTGAGATAAATCGGTTGGATGTGATGCTGCAACAACAACCTTGCACTCAACATCATTAAGACCAAGGAACTGACTGTGGACTTCAGGAAGGGGAAATCAGAAGAACAAGCAGCAGCCTTCATTAATGGTCAGTCATGGAAAAAGTGAGCAGCTTCAAGGATCTATCCTGGGCCCAACATATTGATGCAGTCAAAGAAACATAGAAAACCTACAGCACAATACAGGCCCTTCAGCCCACAAAGCTCTGCCAAACATGTACTTACTTTAGAAATTACCCAGGGTTACCCATAGCCCTCTATTTTTCTGAGCTCCATGTACCTGTCCAGGAGTCTCTTAAAAGACTCTATTGTATCCGCCTCCACCACCGTCCCAGCAGCCCATTCCACACACTCACCACTCTCTGCGTAAAAAACTTACCCCTGACACCTCCTCTGTACCTACTTCCAAGCACCTTAAAACTGTGCCCTCTCGTGCTAGCCATTTCAGCCCTGTGAAAAAGCCTCTGACTATCCACACGATCAATGCCTCTCATCATCTTATACACCTCTATCAGGTCACCTCTCATCCTCCGTCGCTCCAAGGAGAAAAGGCCAAGTTCATTCAACCTATTCTCATAAGGCATGCTCCCCAATCCAGGCAACATCCTTGTAAATCTCCTCTGCACCCTCCCTAAGGTTTCCACATCCTTCCTGTAGTGAGGTGACCAGAACGGAGCAGAGAACTCCAAGTGGGGTCTGACCAGCAGATACGCCAGCAGATATTCTTCGTTAAAGAGTTTGAGGAAATTTTGTGTGTCACCTAAGACTCTCGCAAATTTGGATGAATGTACGGTGGAGAGCATTCTGAAAAGGTTCCAGCACCACCTAGTATGGAGGTTTCAATGCACAGGATTGAAAAAAGCTACAGCAGCTCCATCATAGACACCAGCCTCCCCACCGAGGACACCATCAAAAAGAAGTGCATCCATCAGTAAGGTGGCATCCATCATTAAAGGCCCTCACCATCCAGGACATGCCCTCTTCTCATGAGTACAATCAGGGAGGAACTGGTCCGAGACCCCATGATCACTACTCTACTGGTTTGGTCTGCCATTGCGCTATTTATTTATTTTATATATTTCATTGTAACCTACAGTAATTTTTTTTAATATATTGCACTGTACTGCTGCCACAGAACAACAATTTCATGGCATATTTCAGTGACAATAGACCTGATTTAGATTTAGTTCATGAGTGAATGAAAATTGAATTCCAGTAGTGTATTTCATTATGAACAACAGCAACAGCAACAATCTGCATTTACTTTTAATGTTAGAAAATGTTCCAAAATAAATACTGAATAGAAACAATTAGAATGGATAACATTAAAATAACTGAAGGCGTGGCATGTAAAATGGTGACTGTCTTCTGAACAGGATGGGACACATCTTAGGACTGTAAAATGTGCTGTGGACATTATTAAATAGAGTTTCAAATATTCATTCAGCAGAAGATTTAAATAGAATGTAACTTGAAATGGAAGTGCTTGACTAACATGATTTGATCACTTGATTAAAAAATGGAGAGGCTGATGTAGACCAGTGTTGTATTGTGCAGGCTTTCAAAATGAATTTGATATATACGATATGATATACTCTTTCATTAAACTGAAAGTTCCAGGATTAAAAGAATGGAAATGCCTTGGAACAATACCAAGAAAGGAACAAAAAGCAGGGTAGCTGATTCTCTGGTTGGAGTGAGCAATGTTCCCCAGTGTGTTTCATATAATGAATTGCCTGCTCTTGGGTAATTTCAAAGTTTGCAAATGATGTAAGTATCCAATTCATAGCACCTGCAGTATTTTGCAGATGAATTACCACTCAGAAATATGGCAAATGGCTATTCTTCCAAAATAGGGAATCTCTCTGAAATCAGCTATCGGTACTTTAGTACCTTTGGAGCACATGAAGATTGTCCATTACATGCCACTTTTATATGAGCTCTTCACTGTATTCTGTGTTCAGGATCTTCTCCTTGGCATTGGGTCTATAATCTGACATTCTTCATTTAATAAAGGCAGACACTAAGCAATGCTCATTAATAACTGGGGATAATCTATTTCCAATTACCAAGCTGTTCATTTTCAACCAAGATCTAAATCTTGTTGAATGCTTTAACCACCATTGGCAATAAAATTACCTTCAGTATCAAACAGAAATACAGGAGCACAGTAACGATCAGATGACAGTTTTGTGTAATTACCATGCAGTTGCCACATAAAGAGTCTTAACACCCAGTGACAATACAATAACAGCCAAAAAGCTCTTAAGCTATTCAGCTATGTAGTACAATACAAACAGGAAAGACATTCAGCTGCTAACAGCTCCTGCCTTTATTAAAAACTAAACACGAGAATGCATAAATTATTGACTAACTTTCACGCTTTGTGACTGTAGGGAAAGCTTGTGCAGGTGTTGGAGATGACGTTCTGAAATACCGGCACTGGCTAAAGGAAAGCAATATAGATTTGTGCAAGTCCCTCCTTCCAGATTGTGATCCTTACTTGAGTCCCCTTAGACACAAGGCACACTCTATCTCAAGGAGACATATTCCTGTCCAAGACCATGATGAAACTAGTCTCAGAACACTAACTGTCTGTTCGAAAATTGGCTTTGTTCCTCTCTCATCACTAAAGAAACAATTTTCTGTTCTGTGGAATATCTATCTGCAAAATCAGTTCTCTACTGCATTGCTGCAGCTGCTGCTAGCAGTATCATTACTTTTTGGACTAATTCCGTTTCTAAACTCCAATGGTATTATTATTCTGTGTGACTGGATGCATAAAAAATATTTTTGTAGCAATTAAGCCTCAGATCTGCCAACAAAGCTCAAAGGAAAGTGTGAGAACTTGAGAACAGAATACAAAAATTATTCTATATTCATTTTGCATTCACAACCATCAGCCTGATAATACTTGCAGAAGTCAACATGTTGTGCTTATCATTCTTTGAGGTAAGTACAATATCCATAATATATTGATAGATCACAGAAAAAGCTTTTCAAATTAGTAATCAAAATCAAAACAGAGCAAATAATGAACAGAATGTATTTTACTAATTTCACTACTGTGCAACCCTGTATCATTGGAACAGCCTGAATCTACAAGAATAATGCAGTTCTTGAGCTAACAATGTGCCTTGTTTGCTTCAGTGCACTGATGCTGGCAATGTGAGATACATAATAATTGCAACACTGCATGCAGGTGTTTTATCTTCACAAAGGCAAAGCCCACATAGAGTTTAATGAGAGTAATACAAAATCAGATATTACAGAAAAAGATGATTTTGTAGTAGTCATTTCTTCCATAATTACAAGAGCTTCAAATTTTTTTCATCCTGCGGAAGGTTTATTAAAGATGTAATTTGAAGTAAGTGTTCCGCGCAAAGTTCTCGGTGAACATACGTCAATCAGAAATTCTGTATATGAGTCCATTCTATTGCAGACATGTAAACATGATAGGAGTATCTGCTCTAGTTCCACTTCACTGATTTAATTTAATGGCAATGGAAAATACACTAGAGATGCTTTGTGGAAACCTTTGGTCTAGAATGACAGAGCCCCTTGTTCACTCATGCCTGAATCAGAGTAGACTAAAACAGAAAAATAATTCTTTAGAACTAGAGCATAAAATTACAAAAAGAATGACTTTGCCTATGAACAATTTCAAAGGGTTTTAACTGCCCTATGTACCATGAACTATTTCAAGGCTGAAGCTAGTGATAAAAACAAGGAAACTGAAATGTGACTTGTAGATACTGCTCCACTCTTTAATTAGACTGCTTTTCTCCTAAGAATACTAGAAATAGCATCAAATTACTGAAGACCCACCACTCTCCATCTCTGCTGATGCATAAAACGAGGAAATAAAACCATATGGTTGTGGTTATTGAATACTTCCACAACCTCAGAACACCTCAAGGTTCAAAGTTCAAAGTAAAATTTATTACAGTATCAGAGTACATACATGTCACCACGTACAACCCTGTGATTCTTTTTCTGCAGGCATACATAGCAAATCTATAGAACAGTAATTGTAAGCTGTAAACATTGGGAACTATAAATAGTAAACAACTGTGCAAATTATTATTATTAAGGCATCCGTCAGTCTTGCGAGACCATGGATCTGCGCCTGGAAAGTCTTCACTCTCCAGGGCGCAGGACTGGGCAAGGTTGTATGGAAGACCAGCAGTTGCCCATGCTGCAAGTCTCCCCTCTCCATGACACCAATGTTGTCCAAGGGAAGGGCAATATGCAGATATAAATAAATAGCAATAAATAATGAATATGAAATAACAATATAACAGAGTCCTTAAATGAGTGCAGCTATCCTCTTTTGTTTAAGAGCCTGATGGTTGAGGGGTAGTAACTGTTCTTGAACCTGGTGGTGCGAGTCCTGAGGCACCTGTACCTTCTACCTGATGGCAGCAGTGAGAGAAGTGTATGGCCTGGTTGGTGAGGGTCTTTGATAATGGCTGCTGCCTTTCTACAGCAACATTTCATGTAGATATGCTCAGTGGTTGGGAGGATTTTACCCGTGATGTACTAGGCCAAATTAACTATCTTTTGTAGGATCTTCTGCTCAAAGATTGGTGTTCCCATTCTAGGTCATAATGCAGCTGGTCAGTACTCTTTCCACCACACATCTGTAGGAATTTGCCAAGGTCTTTGATGGCATGCTGAACAGCCACAGACTCCTGACTAAGTAGAGATGCCATTGTTGTGTTCTTCACAACAATATTTATATGATGGGTCCAGGACAGGTCCTCTGAGATGGTGACACGCAGGAATTTAAAGTTACTGACCCTCTCCACCTCTGATTCTCCAACAGGTGCTGTACTGGCTCATGGACTCTCGTTTCCCTCTCCTGAAATCTATGATCAGTTCCTGGGTCTTATTGAACTTGAGTGAAAGGTTGTCATTACACCACTCAGCCAAGTTTTCAATCTCCCACCCGTGTGCTGATTCATCACCCCCTTTAATTACAGCCCTCAACAGTGGTGTCATCAGCAAACTTGTATATGGTATTGGTGCTGTACTTAGCCACACAGTCATAGGTGTAAAGCAAGTAGAGCAGGGGGCTAAGTCCACACCCCTGTGGTGATCCTGTGCTGTTGGAGATTGTGGAGATAGTTTTGCCGATCTGAACTGGCTGGAGTCCACAAGTGAGGAAATCCAGGATCCAATTGCACGAGGGGGCATTGAGGCCCAGGTCTTGGAGTTTACTGATTAGTTTTAAGGGGATGATGGTGTTAAGCTGTCAAACAATAATCAATGAAGAACATCCTGATGAATGTATCTTTGCTGTCCATTGTTCCAAAGTTGTGTGAAGAGCCAACAAGAAAGTATCTGCTGTAGAGTTTTTGCTTTGGTAGGTGAATTGGAGTGGATCCAAGACTCCACTCAGACAGGAGCTGATATGCTTCAACACCAGCCTCTCAAAACACTTCATCACTGTGGATGAAAGGGCACTGGGTGATAGTCATTTAACAGATTACTATGCTCTTCCTGGGCACCAGCATGACTGAAGCCTGCTTGAAGCTCAAAATGTTTTACAATAAGCTAAATACTTCTGAAGTGCATACCCAATAGTAAATGTGTGAATAACAAGCCCCCATAATAGTTAGATATTCCGCTCTTTTGTTACTGATAGGAAAACACATTCCGACAGGGCAAGTGGATAATGCATGTCCTTCGTGGTCTTCAGGGCTTCATTCACCTTCAGTGATTCAGATATCCTCTGTAATACATTGAATCATCAGATAAGATTTTTTTTGCTCAAGTTTCCACAGGAGGGATTGAGCCCAGATTCCAATAGGCCTGAGGCAAGTTTTCAACCAACTGAGGAAAAGTTTGAATAATTATCAATAATTCTGTATTATAGCACTTGGAGTTTAAAGAAAGACGTGCAGTTTTATGGTCTGGTCTTGCACCAATAATGTAGTTAGATCTCCCAGTTCTCATTGCAATGATATTACCACAGTAGTGAGACACTAAGCTACAGAAGAGATATTAAGATAACCAAAATTTTGGTGAATGAGTTGGATCTTATGGATGTGTAAAGCAAAGTGGCAACAAAATGAAGATGTTTAGAAAGGTTATGACAGTGCTGGGAGCCGGGGCAATTAAAATCATGGTCACCAATGGAATGGATTAAATGCCATTAATCTGCACAGCACCGGTGAGGCAGGGGACATACACATACACAGCTAGTGCATGGAATTCAAAGGAAACAACAAAATGCTAGAGATTTTCAGCCTAAAATCTTCTCTTGCAAGCAGGAGGAAAGGCTGAGAAAGCTAAAGATAAATAATTCTGGATTCAGACCTCATCAATGTGTCCAGCAGCAGTCTAGAGGGATGCAAGCATTTAGGAACATTTGGGTGAGAATCTTCTGAAGCTTTTGGAAATTATATTATAGGACAAATAAATACAACAACTTCATTTTTCATATGTAACAACTGAAGCAATAAATTGTACAGATAATAATGAGCAAATTTATATATCTCTAAAAAGACAGCTGTGTGGTATGTTTTAAAATTTACTTCATAATCTAATGTTCAAAACAATATAAATTGTACTTTACTTTTCACTCTCAATTAGAAAACAAATTCCATCATCAAGTTTTGCATCCTTTAGAAAGTCAATTTAGTAAAGCTGAATACAAAGGAATCGACTCCCTTGAACTTGGATGTTGGAGGAAAGTGTTAAGAGTTCATTGGACAGCAAGAAGATCCAACAAGTCAATACTTGAAGAAATACAGCCACAAGGAGGCTTGATTATGAGACAAAAGCTCAAATATTTTGGCCACATCATGAGAAGACAGGATTCCTTGGAGAAGGTTCCCATGTTAGGTAAAACAGAAGGTGAAACAAGGAGAGGATAACAGAGGCTACGATGGATAGATAATATTACTCAGACAATGTGTGTGACCTTGGGGGTCTTAGAGAAGCAGTTTCCAACAAGAAGGCTTGGTGTGCAGGAATCCATAAGGTCATGAAGAGTTGGACTCAACTTAAAGACAGAACTAAAGAAAACAGAGAGTGAATGGGTAATGACATAGTAGTGAATAGCCTGGGAAAATAGTGACCATGGCTCTTTGGGCAGTGTAACAGCTGTCATGGTCCTTTTACACACGTACTCCAGAAAATCTAAGGCCAGGATTTAGTGAGACAAACTGGCACATGAAAATGGAGCATAGCTTTTTACTAAGAGATTTGCCTAAATGTAGAAATTTGCATGTTAGATGATCAGGTGTACAGTACAGTATTTAAAATAATGAGGGAGTAAATTGTAGATGCAAATTTGCACTTGCTTGTGAAATGCCAATGTTGAGTGCAGGTGTGTGACAACTGTATCACGCTCATAGTGTGATAACCTGGGACAATACCTAAGGAATGATCACTTCAGATTTAATAAGAGATGAGCAGGAATGATAAATTAATGATCATTTGTATTCTTTTTCTCAATGTTCTGCTACATTTTTAAGCAGTTTGTACATTTGTAAATTAAATCAGACTGCACTGCACAATATACTTCTTATTGTACAAAAAGACATATTGAGAACAATAGACGTTTAATGTGGCAGCCATCAGAAATGAACTCTTTAGTAGTCATTTTATGCCAACTGAAAATAAGTGGAGATAAGAAAACTGCTGGGGAAACAAATTTTTGAAGTTTTGAAAAAGGGAAAAATAGATTAATGCCTTACAAAGCAGTGCTCCACTAGGAAAGACTTTCTCGTGTTCCTTTCTTGGGGAAAATCAGTGGAAGATGTAATACCAACAGCGTACTAGAGATATATTAAATCCTTCTCTCAATGTGATGTATTTCCTGCATGAGAAGCGCCATATCAGGGTTTATTTTAAGTTAATTCCAAGATTTAGCATTGTAAAAGAATGGGTGGATGCAGTTCATCAGAGGGAATTGAGGGCTGCTGATAGTGATAATGGAAGGTTGTGCTAATGCCAAAAGCACAGACAGTAACATCACTCCTAAAACAGGTGGAAATGTCACTTCAGATTGGAGAACATTGAATCTTATAGTGCCAGTTACACACGGGCTGCTTCATTTTACGAGTGAAGAAAATATAGTGCTTCCTGGACAGCAGATTTTTTAAAAAAATCATTCAATTATATTACGATTGGGATTATATTACAGCCCCCTCCCCCCCCCCCATAACCAATGAAAGATAGCGGAACAAATTATGGAAAGGTGCAGAAACAACAAGATGTTATAGTGAGAGACTCTAACTTCACTTCTATTGATTGGAACTTCTTTAATTCAAGAGGCGTAGACGGGCAACTGTCCAGAAATATGTCCTGAGGATGTGAAAGTTTGCTTTTGGAGCAGAGGGTAGGTTTGATTTGGATCTCAATGTCCGTAAGTGTAGTGGAAACGGAATGAATCTGTGCTCTCTTGAAGGAATTGGATAGGCAATTGAAGGAAAATAATTTGCAAGATTTTTGGGATCAAGAGCTGGGGATGAGAGTGACATGGATGTCTTACTTGGAGACCAAACAGACTCCTTGGGAAAATGCCCTGTTTCCATTCTCTAATTCAAAGTTAAGTCTCCAGTTTTTCTTCAAAATAATGTCATGGGGTCATTAAAATCTACTTGAGAGAACAAGTATGTGGCCTTTAGCATCACATTTGGAAGGTGTATGGCAAGTATATCACCCATTCCCCCCCCCACCCCAACAAAGAAAAAAATCTAGATGATTCTGCTCAAGTGTCTGGAGTAATATTTAAACCTACAGTCTTTCACATGAAAGCTCTGAGCACCGTTGATTAACCATGTCTGTAAACATGGATACAATGGAAGAACAAGCTGCAAAAGCAATTTTCAGAGTATGCTATCAAACGTAGCTCGTTCCTTATCCCGTGCTCAATTCATAACCTACCAACAACCCCTATTCTGTCTTTTCATTCACATGCTTTAAAGTAAAAATCATCATTTGAGAGAGAGAGAGAGAAAGAAAGAGGGAGGGTGGGGGGGGAGAGAGAGAGGGGGGAGGGAGAGGGAGGAGAGGGAGGGGGTGAGGGTGAGGGAGAGGAAGAGGGAGAGGGAGAGGTGGAGGGAGAGAGGGAGAGGGAGAGGGTGAGGGTGGGGGAGAGGGAGAGAGAGAGGGAGAGGGAGAGTGAGGGAGAGGGAGAGTGAGGGAGAGGGTGAGAGAGAGGGAGAGGGAGAAGGAGAGGGAAAGGGAGAGGGAGAGGGAGAGGGAGGGAGAGGGAGAGGCAGGGGAGGGGAGAGGGAGAGGGGGAGGGAGAGGGAGAGGTGGAGGGGGAGAGAGATAGAGAGAGGGAGAGGGAGAAGGAGAGGGAAAGGGAGAGGGAGAGTGAAAGGGAGGGAGAGGGAGAAGCAGGGGGAGGTGGAGAGGGAGAGGGGGAGGGAGAGGGACAGGTGGAGGGGGAGAGGGAGAGTGAGGGAGAGGGAAAGGGAGAGGTGAGGGAGAGGGGGAGGGGGAGAGAGAGAGTGAGAGAGAAAGGAGAGGGAGAGTGTGAGTGAGAGGGAGAGGGAGATGGAGAGGGAGAGGGAGAGGGGAGGGAGAGAGAGAGGGAGAGGGAGGGGAGAGGGAGACGGTGAGGGAAAGGGAGAGTGAGAGGGAGTGAGAGGGAGAGGGAGGGGAGAGGGAGGGGAGAGGGAGAGGGTGAGGGAAAGGGAGAAGATGAGGGAGAGGGAAAGGGAGAGGGGAGGGGCAGAGGGAGGGAGAGAGAGGGAGAGGGAGGGAGAGAGAGGGAGGGGGAGTGGGAGAGGGAGGAAGAGAGAGAGGGAGAGTGAGAAGGTGAGGGAGAGAGTGAGAGAGGGTGAGGGAGGGAGGCAAGGGAGAGGGTGAGGGAAAGGGAGAGGGAGATGGAGAGGGAGAGGGAGAGGGAGAGGAAGAGGCAGGGGAGGGGAGGGGGAGAGTGAGGGAGAGGGAGAGAGAGAGGGAGAGGGAGGGGAGAGGGAGACGGTGAGGGAAAGGGAGAAGATGAGGGAGAGGGAAAGGGAGAGGGAAAGGGAGAGGGGGAGGGGTAGAGGGAGGGAGTGGGTGAGGAAGAGAGGTGGGGAGAGGGAGAGAGAGAGGGAGAGGGAGAGGGTGAGGGAGGGAGAGGGAGAGGGAGGGAGAGGGAGAGGGAGATGGAGAGAGAGGGAGATGGAGAGAGAGGGAGATGGAGAGAGAGGGAGAGGGAAAGTGAGAGGGTGAGGGAGAGGGTGAGAGAGGGTGACGGAGAGGGAGGAGAGGGAGGGGATGAGGGTGAGGGAGAGAGATAGGAGAGGGAGAGGGAGAAGGAGAGGGAAAGGGAGAGGGAGAGGGAGAGGGAGGGGAGAGGGTGAAGGAAAGGGAGAAGGTGAGGGAGAGGGAAAGGGAGAGGGAGAGGGAGAGAGAGAAGGAGAGGGAGGGAGAGAGAGGGAGAGGGAGGGGGTGAGGGAGAGTGTGAGAGAGGGTGAGGGAGAGGAAGGAGAGGGAGGGGGTGAGAGTGAGGAAGCAAGAGAAGAGGAGGGGAGGGAGAGGGAGGGGAGGGGGAGGGGAGGGGAAGGGGAGAGGGAGGGAGAGGGAGAGGGAGGGTGAGGGTAAGGATGAGGGAGTGGGAGAAGGTGAGGGAGAGAGAGAGTGAGAGGGAAAGAGAGAGAGGGAGATGATGAGGGAGAGGGAGAGAGAAAGGGTGAGGGAGTGGGCGGGGAGAGGGAGAACGAGAGGTAGAGTGATAGGAGGAGGGAGAGAGGGAGAGGGTGAGGGAGATGGGGAGGTAGAGGGAGAGGGTGAGGGAGAGAGAGAGAGGGTGAGGGAGTGGGCGGGGAGAGGGAGTGGGAGAGGGAGAACGAGAGGTAGAGTGATAGGAGGAGGGAGAGAGGGAGAGGTTGAGGGAGATGGGGAGGTAGAGGGAGAGGGTGAGGGAGAGAGAGAGAGGGTGAGGGAGTGGGCGGGGATGGGAGTGGGAGAGCAAGAGCGAGAGGTAGAGTGATAGGAGGAGGGAGAGAGGGAGAGGGAGAGGGTGAGGGAGACGGGGAGGTAGAGGGAGAGGGTGAGGTAGAGAGAGAGAGGGAGAGGGTGAGGGAGAGGGAGAGAGAGGGAGAGGGAGAGGGAGAGAGAGTGAGAGGGAGAGGGTGAGGGAGAGAAGGAGAGGGAGGGAGAGGGAGGGGGAGGGGGAAGGGAGAGGGAGAGGTGAGGGAGAGGGAGAGGGTGAGGGTGAGGGAGAGGGGTGGAGGGGGAGGGAGAGGGAGGGAGAAAGAGAGAGAGAGAGAGAGAGACCTTCCTTCGGCAGTAGAAAGTGAGAGGCTGCTGGAGAGTGCTGGACTCCTGCTTGCCTTCTGCACTCAAACTTAGACATCATTGAGATCATTGTTGGACTGCTCTTCCATCTTGAGATGTATTTGTCTGTTTTCCTTGAGACAAACCTTCATTGTATTTTCCTGAGACAAATCTTCAGTGTGCCTTTGCTGTATTCCTTTGTTAGCCTTTGTCACCCACCCCCACCGGCAAAAAACTATCAGCACCCTCCACCGAGCACTCAGGTATGCAGCAAAGCATCAGTAAAGACACAGACTTGCAGTACCCCCAGAACTACTCGTTCGCCTGGTAGTTTAACATACCACAGGCTCTCTCTCTCTCTCCCCCTCCCCCTCCCCCTAATAAGGGAAAAAGAGGTGTCCCCTCTTAGCATAGCAGCCTTCCCAGTAACGCAGAGTATATCTCGCAGCTATTATTGGTGTGTATCACCAGGCCTTTTCCATTGTGTTGACATCAACCAAATTTTATATGAATAAAGATGTTTAACCAAGCTGCTACCATAGATTTTTAAGTCGTTCAAAAGTCATATCCAGTTATACAGTGGACTAGAGACAGGTCTGCCCCTGATGAGACATTAACACAAATACACAAATCAGAGAAGATTAAGAGATGGCAGAGGCTTAATGAAGGTTCAGTTAGTTTCTGCCCCTGTGGATATGGATACCACAGTCAAAGTAGCTTCTGGGGATTGACAGCTGCTGAAGAAGACGAGACGTGCTGACGTACACACACAGGATGCTGGAGCAACAGAGTCAGGCAGGTGCTATGGAGGAGAGTAAACAGTCGACAGTTTGGGATGAGACCTTTCATCAGGACTGGAACAAAGGGGGGCAGAAGCTAGAATTAGAAGTTCGGAGGGAGGGGAAGCTGCACCAATACAGTCATCAATGAAACGGAGAAAAAGTTGGGGAACGTTTCCAGTGCAGGCTTGGAACATAGACTGTTCCACATAGTTGACAAAAATGCAGGCATAACTGTGGCCCATGCGATACCCTTTCGCTACACCTTTGGTTTGGAGAAATTGTTGAGAGTGAGAGCCGTTTCTGCCAGATGGAGGAGGATGTTGAGGGAGGGAAATTAGTTAGGTCTGCTGTCCAGAGAGAAGTGAAGAGCTTTAAGGCCTTCCTGACAGGGGGTGTAAAACTCCTTCATGGATGGTCCCAAGCCCGGCTGTGAAAGGATGGTCGTGCATGGGGCTAGCAACTGCATCCGTAACAACACAGTGCTTCAGCTACGCCAGCTGACCTCATCCCGGGGAGAGGAAGGAGCTTCAAAGATAGGATAGACCTGGGAACAATTTGAAAGACTGGCTCGGGGCAGAAGACTCTGACAAGCTGCTGTCGGCAGCCGATGCCTCAGGAGGAGTGATGGGCTAAGAACCAGAAGAAGTACTGAGAATGGGCATCCATTGTGAAGATAATACAATCCAGGCCAGGGAACTGAAAGTAACTGAAGTAATGGAGAACGTGTGAAGTGTCACGGATGTAGGTAGGAAGGGACTGAACCAAAAGGGACAAAATGGAGTCAAGGCAGGCAGACATGATTTTAGCGGCACAGAGGCAGGCCTAACCGGACAGTCAGGTTTGTGGATCTTCCACTGTGGGGTAGTGGAACGATGAAGTTGGTGGCACTGGATGTGAGAGATCTCCAGAATCGATGAGATTGCTGGTGGTGCAGGAAACAATGGCCTGGTGCTCCTTAATGGGGTCTTCTGCAAAGAGTAAATAAGAGAAGATGTCTGAGAGAGAGCCGCTGTCTCAGCAAAGTAGAGATCAGACCACTATACTACAATAGCAGCACTCTAGTCAGCAGGTTAAATGGTGAGGCTGGGATTGTTGTGGTGAGAGTGGAGGGCAGTGCGTTCAGAGTTTAGAATAGGAGACAGGAGTGGTGAGGTTGAAATGGATGATGTCTCTTTGGCAGTGAGAGATGAAAAGGTCCGAAGCGGGCAGAAGGCCAGAGTGTGGTGTTCAAGAAGGGAAGGAAGGTTGAAGACAGAAGAAGAGATCATCAGTGGTGGCGGGGGGTGCGGGGTAGTCCCTGTCAAATAAGTCGCTTTGAAGATGGAGGTACCTTCACCTCAGGCACTGAGCTCAGTGAGTTGTGGGTGCTGAGGGTCTTGCTGAGGGCAGAACATTCTGCCTCAGAGCGGGGAAGGTATAGACACAGCGGGGATTAGAGCTGAGATCAGTCGAGGATAAAGCATAGAAGAGTCAGAGGAGAGGGGAGAGTTGAGGTGTTCTGGGAAAGTGGGTGGGAGGAAGATGGGGTTCAGGGAAATGAAGGGGGATGAGGTAGAGGGGAGCTTGAGAGGCTAGGGGTGAATGAGGGTTAGAGCTGGAAGGAGAGGAACAGTAAGGCCTGGAGACAGTGAAAAAAGTCTCGGCCTGGAGATGGTTGGGGCCAAGGTCATTGTCCAAACCAGAGGAGGCAGGGGCCATAGCCTGGAGACAGGTGAGCTTATGATCCTTCCTAGATGCAAGGTTAGAGGAAAAACTGGCAGTTGAAGACATGGATCCGGCAGAGGATGAAGTGTTGAAGAGCTACATGGCAGGCAATGATGAGTGTGTTGAGTTACTGCACCGGGGAAAGGCAATGGTTAAGCTGGCCATGAATCAATGTTCTCCTGTAGGAGGATACTATTCCTGTTTCTTGCGCCCTTTCCACCAGTGCCTTTGGTGTCATCTGACAACCAGCCTGCAGAAACCCAGAGCAAAGCCATTAAGACCTCTGAGGCTTCCAAGGGAAAGTTGTCAAGGCAATGCACACAGGGAGATTCTGTACACATTGTGTCCTGAGTGATTTTGTAATTTCAGATTGGAACATACAGTCTCTAACGGATAATTTTAATTCAGGAGGGTATAATTGGATGCTCAATGACAAAGAGAGTATGAAGACTGTGGGTTGCAGATGACATTATACAAATTGCTCATTAATAGTATCGTCATATGGAGCCCAAGCAGAAACAGTGTCATTTCAACACCACTGCCGCCCCCTTACTTCCTGTTCATAGCTTTCTTTTGCCATCTCTCCCACTCAGCTTTTTCCCTGTTTCTTTCTGCTTCTCGTTGCCTGTCTGACAAGATCTATCTGCTCTCAATAGCCAAGAGGAAAAACATGCTGCAACTGATATGCTTTGTAGTGTTGTTACTTCCCAGTGCCAATGACCCACGTTTCGTCCTGATCTCTGCTGCTGTCGGCGTGGAGTCTGCAGGTGCCCCGACTTACCCTCACATGCAAAGGTTTTTACGTTAGTCTATCAAATGGCCACTGTAAGTTGCACTGAATGTACGCGGGCATTAGAATAAATGAGAATACAGAGAGAGCAGATTACAGTGAAAATTAGCAAGGGAATGGGGCTGCTCTGAACCAGTATAGACTTGATGAGCTCAAAGATATAAGAAAGGGGTGGCAGGGGGAGATACGACTCTACTAAAGGAAATGTAAGGCACTGCTTCCCTCTGCCAGCCTGCAGGTCACCCTTGGGCAAGGTGTAACACCTGCTTAGCCCCCCGATCAGGGTCATGGATTGAGCAGGAGGTGAATGGTCGTGCAAGCAGCTGGTGCACATCACAAGTTCTGATTATGTGTCCATTGACACCAGGCAGACAATCTCTGAAGAGTATTGATAATGGCCGGGGACACTGGTCTTGTAAAGACACTGCCCAGAAGAAGGCAATGGCAAACGACTTCTGTAGAAAAATTTTCCAAGAACCATCAAGGTCATGGGACCATGATCGCCCACACCATGTGACACGGTACACAATGATGATGATGATATAAGGAAATATTAAAATCTTAATGACTGTTCAGCAAACTCCAACTGAGCTTCTCCAGAGTGGCCCTGCCAGCAAAGATTTTGCTTCAAATTTAAAATAATGTGCTCTGTAATATTCCTGTGACATTAAGAGCTCTAGATACATCCTTTCTGATCATATTTCCTCAATCAAGGTGACAAATCCAAGTACCAAGAGGAAATAAGCAAATTAGTGTCCTGTTGCAATCACAACACAGAGCTGAATGCCCTCAAAACCGTGGAGATACATATCGACTTCAGGAGAAATGTGTCTCATCTCCACCCACTCATTATCAACAACTCTACAGTTCGCACCATTTCAACATTCACGTTACTGGTCATCATTATTTCACAGGACCTCATATGGGAGAAGCACATCTCCTTCATTAACAAAAAGACTCGACAGAGAATGTACGTCTTACAGCTGTTTGTAAGGTTCCACCTTCCCCAGAACATACTGGTACCCTACACTGCCATCATTAGCCGACCGGCGGTGTAGTGTCATTAGCACCAGTCTTCGAGGCGAGTGGCCCTGGGTTTGCATCCGGCCGGCCCCTGGCACACTTCCCATCCGTGCTGGGTTGAGCTTTGAGTTAGCAACTCTGCCTCATAAAAAAGCAGACAAATAGTAAACGAACAGCAAAGTTGCCACCAGACGTGCCATGGGGCACAGAGAGGAATAACCACAGCAACAGCATCCTCACGCCAGCCATTACCACCTGGTTTGGTGCAGCCTCCTCTCACAGTAGATGAGACTGACAGTGAACTGTCACGTGGGTAGAAAAAGTCACTGGCTGCAGAATGCCATCACTGCAGGACTTGTTTGTGTCCAGGACGAAGAAGCAGGCAGAAACGTCACTATGGACTCCACCCATCCTGCAAACTGCCAGCTGCTCCCTTCTGGAAAGTGACATAGAGCTATTAAACCAGAAACCTCACTCCATCTTAAAAGTTTCTTCCCCCAGGCAGTTAATCTGATCAATCATTCTGGTTAGCCCCACCCCCACCTTCTGGCTATTACCTCAGTTACTGCAATGCACACACTTTAAAACCCTTTTTATAATGCTGTTTATATTGTATATAGATGCTGGCATTTATGCACATTTTATTCCATATCATATTTTAACCTCTAATTTATTTTTATATAAATTTTTATTTGTTATAATTGTTGAACGTTGTTTTTTTGTGACATTTCGTGCCAACATGCCACATGTAAATGTATGGGGAATAAAGCTGATCCTTGAACCTTGATTTCCATGACCCAGGGATCAATGAGTCCTTATAATAATGAATTCCAAATCCAGTATTCTCTGTGGATGAATAAAAGTGATAACCCCTCACTATATGATGTTTTGTCAATATTTGTTTTCAATGCAATAACTGTAGAAATGAATCTTCTTTGATTAGCTGTTCTTTCAGACATTTTAACGCATCTATACATTGTTCCATTTACCCTTTCTGTTCCATTGAAAAAATATCCCACTTTTAACTATCTGATCACAAGCCTTTCCCCCTCTCCCTGGTATATTCCTTGTGAATCCACAATGCACCTTTTCCCTGGGGTCTGCTTTCTCTCTATTATTAAAAGCTCAATGCACATCTCATCGATCTAGCTACAGTGTCATCAATGCCTTGAGCAATTTCCTCTCTTGAATTTGCATTTAAAAGCCCATACTTTTACATACAAAAACCCAAGCAGAAAAATATTTTCTTTTTTTTAACATTGTCACTTTCTGCCTATGTTCACATGTATTTTCCTAACGAATCTTCTTGTGCAATAAAGAAGATCACCCTGTGCCATAAGTTTTCAGGTACATTCATTCTGTGGGGCTGGGCTAATTCATCCACAGTATATTGGCATCCTGCCCAATCTGTCAAACAGTTCTGACAAAGACCTGATAAAATGTTATCCACCTGAAATGTTAATTCCATTCCTCTCTCCGCGGATGCCACTTGATTGGCTGAATATTTCAAGCATTTTCTGTTTTTATTTCAGTTTTTTAGTTACAGATACTGCTCTCTTCATTATTTGCTATCCTCATAGCCTGTACTCTTGGCAACTTTTAGTAATAAGTCTTCAAATCCTTTGTGCAAGTGATTTACTAATGCAGATATCAAGCAAGGCTCCCAACAGAGCACAAGATAGTTATATACTTGCCTGTCTTTTCTATCATTTAACAACTTATCTTTTCAAGAACCTCTTGTGGGAATTTAAAATCCCAAATACAGTGTACTTATTGTATTCAAACAGACAATAATTTCATAGCACACAGAACACAGGGCACTTCAGCACAGTACAGGCTTTTTGGCCCACGATGTGCTGACACTTTAATCTACTCCAAGATTAATCTACCCTTCCCTCCGCATGGCTCTCCATTTTTCTTTCATCCATGTGCCTATCCAAAAATCTTTGGAATGTCCCTAAGTGTATCTGCCACACTTGAGGTGTGTTCCATGCACCTACCATTCTCTGTGTAAAAATACATATCTCTGACAGTACCCCTCCCCTATATTTTCTTCCCAACATTTTAAAGTTATGCCCCCTTGTATTATCCATTTCTGTCCTGTTAAAAAGTGTCTCGCTGTCCATTCAATCCAAACCCCTTATCATCTTGTACATTTCTATCAAGTCACCTCTTTCCACAGAGAAAAGCACTAGCTCGCTGGACCTATCCTCATAAGGTATACCTTTTAGTCCAGGCATCATCCTGGTAAATCTTCTCTGCATCCTCTCTAAAGCTTCCTCATTCTTCCTATAATGAGATGAAAGCAATACTCCACGTGTAGTCTAGCCAGAGTTTTATAGAGCTGCAACATTACCTCACGGCTCTTGAACTCATTTCCCCGACTAATGAAGGCCAACACACCAAAAGCCTTCTTAACCACCATATTAAATTGCATGACAACTTTGAGGATCCTGTAATCAACCCTCTAGTCTGCCTTCAAGTTAGCCCTTGCAAAGAGTATCTCCTAGCACTTTTCTGAATTAAACTCCATCTGTCACTTCTCAGCCCAGCTTTGCATCCTGTCATTGCCCCATTGCAACCTATGACAACCTTTTACAATATTCACAACACCACCAACCTTCATGTCATATCTAGACTTTCTATCCCACCTTTCCACTTCCTTATCAAAGTCAGTTATAAAAATCACGAAGAGTAGGGATCCCAAAGCACATCTCTGTGGAATACTACTGGTCACTGACCCCCAGGTAGAATTCTTTCCATTTACTATCACACTCTGTCTTCTCTGGGTAAGCCAGCTCTGAATCCACGCAGCCAAGTTTCCCTGAATCCCATGCCTCCTAACTTTCTAAATGAGCCTGCCATGGTGAACCTTGTCAAATGCCTTACTAAAATCAATATGCATCACCTCCACTACTCCTCCCTCATTGATATGATTTGTCACCTCCTCAATAATTCACTCAGGCTTGTGAGGTATGAATTGCCCCTCACAAAGCCACGTTGACTGTCCCTAATCAGACTATGCTTCTCCATATGCTCGTAAACCTTTGGTCCAAGAATCCTTCCAATAGTTTGCCTACCACTGGTGTAAGACTCACTGGTCTGTAACTCCCAGGGTTATCCATACACCCTTTCTTGAACAAAAAAATAACGTTTTCCACCCTCCGATCCTCCTGCACTACACCTGTGGCCAGTGATGATGCAAAAGTCATCGCCAAAGGCACAGCAATCTCTTCCCTCAATTCCCATAGTAACCTAGGGTATATTCTGTCTGACCTAAGGACTTAAGTCTCTTTAGTGCTTTTCAAAAGATCATCCTCATTCTCAAAGCCAACACGCTCCAACATATCAGCCTGTTGTAAGATGACCTTACATTCATCAAGGTACCTCTCGTTGAAGCAATGTATTCCTTAAGGTCCTCCCCTACCACCTCTGACTCCAGTCACCTTGAACTCTTCCATCTAATTGGACACAGTTTTACCTATACACAGGTGGCATACTTTCAAGTCAATCCATAGTTACAATGCAATTTATCACATATCCATACCCACTAATAATGCTTTTGCAAGACTGGTAAACAGATATCAGAAGTTAACTCATGCTTAACCCTTACCAGACCATTCAACGACACTGAGTGTTGTCGTTTCCAGATATTGGTAAGAAACCACCAGATGTACAGGATGTATGGCAGCCATTCTTGATTCCTTTTCATTATTAATCTCCCTTCCTTACCTTTTTCTCTGTACATATTGAATGCAAAGATCATTGCCAAAGGTGCAGCAATCTCCTCCCTTGCTTCCCATAATAACCTTGGTTATATCCCAGTGACTTATCTATCCTAATGTTCTTCTGAAGTTCAAGCACATCCTCTTTCTTGATGTCGACATGTTCCAGCATATCAGCCTGTGCTACAATAACCTCACATTTGCCAAAGTTCCTTTTATTCTGTACCAATTGAACCAGCTCATATAATTTCATTTTGTGAAGTGTTGACACTGCTATAATGTAGACTGAATTGATGACTGGCAAGTGCAGGATCTCCAAAACAAAGAACTGATTCTGTCTTGCAGCAATGGTGTAAAATGGATGATAATGAGTCAGCACTGCTTTTTCAATCTGTCTTGAAGTCTTCCATTTGACACTAATGCCAAAATCAAAATGTACTCCATTTTCATCCCAACCAAACTGCAATCTTATTGAATTAAGTTAGAGATCAGTTATAATTTCCAGCTAAAGAGTTTCAGAATATAATCAAAGTTTCATACAAAATATTTCTAATGAGATTAACTGTTCACAATTGGACAGGTTTGCTTTCGTGAGGAGCAGGAACAAGATAGGAATGCGGTTGGTGTTCCAGTTAGTTGACATTAAAAGAGTACTTCCCATTAACTCCGTGGTAAACAAATGCTATTTAATTATAAACACAGAGATTCTGAAGATGCTGGAAAATGAGAGTAACATATAGGAAACGCCTGAGGAACTCAACAGGTCAGAGGGCATCTATGGAAATGAACTAACTGCCCACATTTCAGGCCAAGACCACTCTTCGGGACTGGAAAGGAAGGGGAAAGACATCAGAGTGAAAAGGTGGGGGAAGGGGAAGGGGGACTAGCTCGAAGATGATAGGTGAAGCCAGGTGGGTTGAAGAAGAAGGAATCTGAAAGGAGTGGAGAGTGAACCACGGGAGAGAGGAGCACCAGGGGGAGGAGATAGGCAGATGAGGAGAAGAGGTAAGAGGCTAGAGTGGGGATAGAAGAAGAGGGAAGTGGAAGGGAAAAAATTATTTCCAATTACTTAATTATTTTGGCAGCAGTCAAAATGTTAAGCTATAATAACACCACCATGCAAGGCAGAATTTAGTGTATTATTACGCATTAAAGAAACATTTATAAGGAACATTTCATAATTTTGAAGGGTTCCAAAGTGTTCTATGGTAAACAATTTACTTAGTGACACGTGGTCACTGTTGAAATGTAGGAAATGCGGCTGTCATTTTACAGACAAATGATGAGTGGTGGTGATTAGAACTACCGGTGAGATAATGACCAGATGATGGAATGGATCCTCTCAATTTCAGTACACCACAAGGCTTTTCCAAACATTAGTGATTTGCCTCATCGTCAATTGCCTTCACCTGATGAAGCCCTGCCTCGTGCCTCCTCCAATGAAACCTTTAGACCTGTACCTTAAATAGCCAAATCAAAACTAGCAGTGCATTTTCAGGGCAATTTTTTTTTTACTTGCTTATTGAGATACAGCGTGGAATAGGCACCACCCAACAATCTCCCAATTTAACCCTAGCCTAATCACAGGAAAATTTACAATGACCAACTAACCTACCAACCGATACATCTTTGAATTGTGGGAGGAAACCAGAGCACCCGGAGGAAACCCACGCAGTCACGTGGAGAACGTACAAACTCCTTACGGGCAGTGACAGGAATTGAACCTGAGTCACCTGCACTGTAAAGCCTTGTGCTAACCACCACGCTACCATGCCACGCCAACCCCTATTGATTTGATTTTTTTTGTTGTGCCTAAGGATCAGACAAGAATTAGTCTTCATTTAAGGTTGAAGGATTTGCATACACATCCTGCAGCTGATTAAGAGGATAATAGGGTATAAATACTTGATGTCATTCTTCTACCATTGAGGTGTATGGGGGTGCTCAGGGAAGGGCAGAACCTCAGGGGCAGCTCGTCCACCTTTGGTCCCCACCTGCCACCCAGCTCTCACCTGTGGCTCCTAGTAACTGTTTGCATGCGACAGCGGCCACACCTCAGTACACCTCATCGACAGGTGGGCTAAACCAGGTGAGGGTAGCCAGGAACCTCCAACCCCGGTGAGACAGGGATATGCCTACCCAGCATGTGAAGCCAGTTCCAGGAGATTGGGCAGATGAGATCAAGTACAAGATCCAACGACTAAGAGGGTGGTGCTGCAATGCTTCGTGGAGAGCGAAGGGTATGACAAGGCACTGCAGCCGAGGAAGCCTC
Source organism: Mobula hypostoma (assembly GCF_963921235.1). NCBI lineage: Eukaryota > Metazoa > Chordata > Chondrichthyes > Myliobatiformes > Myliobatidae > Mobula > Mobula hypostoma. Next base: position 110,295,126 of record NC_086103.1, on the reverse strand, counting down.
CAGTCATTTTTTTTGTACCATTGAACCAAGGCTTTTGAGGCCAGGAGAGGGGAACTGCCTCAGTGCTATGGCTTTCTCACTATACAACTCCTCCCGCACAGGTCATGTCATCGTCACAAACAATGGACAACCAACACTTCTGTTACTGTAGTTATCCCATTCATTCAAATCTTTCGATTCTGAAAGATATCCAGAGGCCATATCTCCAACATCAGCAAAGAAGCACGAGGTCTGGTGTTTATTTATTACTCTTTATTGGCAAATAACATACAAATTTCCCATGTCATTTTCAAGGATTCAAGCTGAAATTAATTACAATCAACGTTGCTGCTGAAAATGAATTACTTGTACAATCATGAGAGAAGTTATGTGATTAGAGTACACATGCCATAAAACTCAATACAAGTTCTAATCATTTTCATAAATAAATTAAGCTAAGTTGTGGTTGAGAAAATGAACCTTTGGGAATGTAACTGAATTTAAGTAAAAATTATTTTATAATTATAATATAACTTAAGTTAAACAAATACCAGGACTTATGTATTTTCCAATTTTCTTAAGTAAACATTATTAATTAGTTTTGCTTGAATACTTTTTCTCAATCTGTTTTACATTTCAACATTTTCATGTTATTTTCCCTGTGAGACAATGGTTTTTTTGCTGCTGCCTGTGAATTGACTGGCTGCTGGTGTGTGGTTGTTGTTTGGTTGTGATGCTTCAGGAATTATGAGCAGCAACTTAATGCATAAAAGCATGCAGACATGGTCAAGAGGTTCATTCGTTGTTCAGACCAAACATCAGAATGGGAAAGAAATGCAATCTATGTGACTCTGTCCGTGGAATGATTGTTGGTGCCAAATGGGTGGTTCGTGTATCTCAGAAAATGCTGATCTCCTGAAATTTTCACGCAAAGCAGTCTCTAGAGTTTTCAGGGAATGGTGCAAAAAATTAAAAAAACATCCAGTGAGCATCAGTACTTTGGTAAAATACCTTGTTAAAGAGAGAGGTCAGAGAAGATAGCCAGACAAGTTCAAGCTGGCAGTTGATCCTTCAAGGCCATCATTTTGTGCGTGTCTGCACATCCAGGTAGTTAGAACTGCTGGATGGTCCCTTCGTAGTTAGCCTACTATATTTCCAGGACTTTTGTTCAGTTCTGAACTTTTTAATTGCAACTAAATATAATTCAATGCTAGTTCACAGTTTTTCCCCTGCAGCTTCAAAACCCTCCTTTAATCTCGTACTCCAACAATGAAACGCAAGATCACTGAATTCAGCAAGCCGAATAAGGATTAAGTAAATTAGATTGAGTAGAAAATGGGATCTCATTTCACCAAGTTTTAGCTTGTGATCGTTTGGTTTGAATTTCAGTCATGACTCACAATCACACGACTGTAGGGAGTCTTCATTAATCATCAATTTGAATTGCAGTGTTCTTCCTCATTGCCCTCATATGCCTCAAGGATGCAATACGTGATGTCAATCCTCATGCAGCACTGGTTTACCAATTATCCTGCCAGACAGGGTTATATTCAACCAGCTAAACATGGTGTGAATCACGCGGAGGAAATCATTCTTTGGAGGGATTTTCAATATGTTGTGAGGAAGTGATGAGGGTGTAGGCAACAATTTGCTTTCCATATCATACTGCCCTTGCTTGTGTATCACGTAGACAGCTAGGATGTAATATCCATGGTCAGCCCGACTAACAGGGAGCCTCAAAGGTGAAGGCACATTCAAAAGAATTGTGCAGCGGAACATTTTTACTGTATATCTTGGAACCTACACTTATTGGACACTTTATTAGGTACACCTGCTTGTTAATACAAATATCTAATCAACTAATAGTAAAGCAGCAATTCATTCCATAAAAGCATGCAGACTTAGTCAAGAGGTTCAGTTGATGTTCAGACCAAACATCAGAATGGGGAAGAAATGTGATCTCAGTGACTTTGACTGTAGAATGATTGTTGGTGCCAGATGGTGTGGTTTGAGTATCTCAGAAACCGAGATTTTCACACACAACAGTCTCTAAGGTTTACAGAGAATGTTGTGAAAAACATTTTAAAAATTCAGTGAGCAACAATTCCATGGGTGAAAAAGCCTTGTTAATGAGAAAGGTCAGAGGTGAATGGCCAGACTAGATCAAGCTGACAGGAAAGCAACAGTAACTCAAATAGCTACACATTCCAACAGTGGCATGCAGAACAACACGCTGAACCTTGAATTGGATGGGCTACACAGCAGGAAATGACAATCATATACTCAATTCTCACCTTAGGTCCAGGAGGTACATAAAAAAGTGGCCCCTTAGTGTGGAGATGAATGTGCCCAAAACTGGAAGCTTGGTTTCAAAGGGGTGGCTGCTATAGTGTGGTGGACTGACCTCTACCTTGCTGAGGCCAAGCAGCAACTCTCAGACACCTCCTCTTACCTACCCCACTCCGGATGATCAGAAAGTTGTCTCCAACACCATCACTAATCTAATCAACTCAGAGTTCCCTTGCCCACACTTCTCATTTCTACCTCTTACCCAAGATCCACAAACCTGGTGTCTCTGCCTAATCCTATCCCACTGCACTAGTGTCCAGATACCATGCTATCCACCTTGGTTCAGTCCCTTCACACCTACATCCGTGACACTTCTCACGCCTTTAACCTCTTCGACAACTTTCAATTCCCTGGCTCTATCCATTTCACTTTCATCATGGATGTCCAGTCCCTATACACTTCTATCCCCGATCAAGAAGGTCTTAAAGCTCTCCACTTCTTTCTCAACAAAAGACCCAACCAGTTCCCCACCACCACCACACTCTTCCATCTGGCAAAAATGGTCCTCAATAATTTCTCCTTCAGCTCGTCCCACTTTCTCCAGACCCAAGAGATAGTCATTGGCACCCACATGGGCTTCTGTTATGCCTGCCTTTTCATTGGCTATGTATAACAATCCACTTTCCAAGAACTCTTCCTGCGGTACATTGATAACTGCATTGGTACTGCTTCATGCACCCATGCTGAGCTCATCAATTTCATCGACTTTGCTTCCAACTTCCACCCCGCCCTTAAGTTCACTTGGTCCATTTTTGACATGTCCCTACCCTTTCTTGATCTCTCTGTCTCCAAATTGTCTACTAATTCATTTTATAAGCCTTCAGATTCACATAGCTATCTTGACTGCACCTCTTCCCACCCTGTCCCCTGTAAAAATGTTCTTCCCTTTTCTCAATTCCTTTGTCTCCACCACATCTGTTCCCAGGGTGGGGCTTTCCTTTTCAGAACATCTTTCTTCAAACAATGAAGTTTCCATTCCTCCACCATTGATGCTATTCTCACCAATTCCTAGTCATCTGCATCCAGCCCATCTTCCTGCTGCCTTAACAGTGACAGAGAACCTCTTGTCCTCACCTACTACCCCATGAGCCTCTGTATTCAACACAACATGCTCCGCAATTTCTGCCATCCTCAACAAGATCCTACCACCAAGCACATTTGTAGCTGCTCCCCATTCTCCACTTTCTGCAGGGATGCCTCCTTCTGTGATTGCCTTGTCCATTTGTCCCTCCCCACAAATCACCCACCTGGCACATACCCCAACAAGCGACCAAAATGCTGCACCTGCCCATTTACCTTCTCCCTTCCCACCATTCAAGGTCCCAAACCACCCTTCCAAGTGAGGCAACACTTCACCTCTGAATCTGTTAGGATCATCTACGTATCTGGTGCTCCCCTCGTCTACACTGGTGAAACCCAACATAAATTAGGGGACTGCTTTGTTGAGAACCTCAATTCCATTCACCAAGAGTGGAATTTCCCGGCGGCCAAACATTTTAATTCCTATCCCCATTCCCATTCCGACATGTCAGTCCATAGCCTCTTCTTTTGAAATAATGAGGTCATCTTCAGGGTGGAAGAACAACACCTCATATTCCATCTGGACAGCCTCCAACCTGATGGTATGAACATTAATTTGGACCTGGTAAAAGTTTCCATCCCTCTTCCCTCTTCTTCTATTCCCCACTCTGGCCTCTTACCTCTTCTCTTCACCTGCCTATCACCTCCACCTAGTGCCCCTCCTTCTTCCCTCTCTCCCATCGTCTACTTTCCTCTCCTATCAGATTCCTTCTTCTCCAGACCTTCACCATTTCCTCCTACCTGGCTTCACCTATTATCTTCTGGCTAATCTGCCTTCCCCTCCCCCCATCTTTTTATTCTGGTGTCTTCTCCCTTCCTTTCCAGTACTGAACAAAGGTCATGGCCCAAAATGTCGAATGTTTGTTTATTTCCACAGATGCTGCCTGACCTGCTGAGTTCCTCCAGCATTTTGTGTTTGTTGCTCTGGATCTACAAAATATCTTGTGTTTAAGCTTTGGTTATGAGCCTGCGGGTCTTTTAGCTCATCCACGAGGAGCTGCAGAGAGCGTGATGCTAAGGCCCTGTTACTAGAGAATGATGAGGAGAAGGGACCTGGTTTACTCTCCACAAGTATTTCGGCTTAAACAGTTGAATGCTTGTCTCATTGAAGAGAAGTTGGTAAAGGCTAAGACTTGCACAAGAGCTGGGAACTGAATTCCACCACTAAACATTGATGGGGGTGTAGATGCACAACTCTGACTTGACTGTTAAGTCTGTAACAGAAAAGGCCACAAAGGCCCTCCATTTATCTTGCAGCCCAGAAGATGAAAATAGCTCACAGTTTGAAGCTCTCCACTATATCTATGACTTTGCTGAGACTCTCTACTAAGAACTTCATTACCTTTTCCAAAGAGTCTATGGTTGTATGGACTTGTACAGGATGAGTTTCTGCGTGGTTGAAGAAGATCTAGAATGGGCCCTTTTTCATCTCCACAGACAAGAAAAAACAATATGGTCCTTTACTCCCTGTATGTGTGGTGTGTTGGTGACCACCAACAGAAAATAATGATGGTAACGGTGTGTTGCCCAGAGCTAATGTGATACACTGCCATACTACCAACAGGGACCATAGCTACCTGTTAGGGACAAGAAATAACCTGTCAATCTTTCTCCCTCACATCAGACAAGCAACTCCAAGTAATGTTATATTGAAAAACACAAAGCAACAGGGAACGTTATATGAGAAATATTTAGGGCCAATAAATTGATGTTCAGATGCCAAGAGATTCTGGATATCCCAGTAGTACACTCTAGAGATGTTCTGCTCTTTTGTTGTGTAATCAAGCCAATATACAGGCAGAACCATTGAGCACAACAGGCAGAAGAAGAAGATAAAGAAGACCATTAGAATATCAAGGCAGTCAGCAGTAAGAGGTTCTCTCTTACTCTCAGCATCATTCCAATGGTGACTTCCACATCTGCATGTGCTCTGCTGTCTAACTTTGATAGGCAGCGCATGCACTAACAAGCTTCCTTCTCTCTTGCAAGAGAAGATGACAGCCAAGCAAAGGCAAAGGACTGGCAGTGTCCATTGACCTGTTTACTAGCTAGATTCTGACTCATTGGAGTTTGGGGGAGGGGTGGGCAGTGGATTTGACAATGGCTATTGCTAGTGCCTTTCTCCTTTCAGATTCACAAACTCAGATCTGGCCAAGTCCCTGGTACTGAGCAGGAAGAAACTGAAGAAGCAGGTATGCACAAAGAAATCACCTTACTGGAACACTGCTGACAGGTGGGTTCGGTTCAGGGGTGGGATCTGCAGGTTACAAGTCATCTGAGGCTACTACTGAAGCAGGGGGAAAGGTCAGCCAGTTGCCCAGAAAGAGAGGTCATAAATACTATCGGTTAGCACTATCTACATTAGCAAATACTATTAGCAATATAATGGCGTGGCAAGAGTGTCCCACTGTGCAAAAATGTATTGAACATTTATATTAACAAAAATCTCCTCCATCCAAAAGTACTTCTACAATTACCAACTCTTGCAATGCAAAATGTTCATTGTCTATCACATCTCTGAAGAACTTGCTGCTGTACCGTTGGAGCGGTACGTGGTTGACTGCTATAGGTCAGTAAATTAAAATAACAATGGGGCAAAGAGTATTTAAAAAATAATCACTATTGGTTTTGTATCATGAGCCTCTGTAACACAAGATGCCTGGACCTTGGTTTGTGAGAATCAGTAATCTTCTTGGAATTTGTATTGAATTTCTTCTGGATTAATTGCTTTATGTTTTTGATAACTGGTGTGAGAAGGGACAATAATTACCCTTTAAATCTACATTATACCCTTCAGCAAGCTTGCTTTTTCCTGTCATTAATAAAGGGTTGGACAAACGATTATATCTGAATGTTCTCTATAATTTATTTAATGTTGGGTTTCTTTCTTTTCTGGTTTATCACACAAGATATCCAGTGAGTTTATTCTCGCTCTGTGTAATATTGAACAATCACTGACACCGTTCTCAAGGTCACACATTTATCTACATATGGGTAAGTGATTTAATGCTGGTTGTGATTAATGTAGTATATGGTATACAATTTGGTTCAATTCAAGGTCAAAGAAGGATTAATGCAGATAACACTTAGGGAAAGTGGAACAAGAAAGGGACAAGTAGCCAATTACCCCTCATGATTCAACAAATTACTGCAATTATTTATTATATAACTTTTTAATTTGATCTCCTGGGGGAGGTACTGTAATATTTCCTTCCTTGTCCCACATCAAGAATATCAATGGAAATTCTGGAATGTTACCCAGTCTTAGACCTCATATTATTCATTTGAAATCTGCTACCTTTGGATAATTGTGAACATAGTTTAAATAGATCAAATTTCTTCCTTACAGTAAGGCAGACATTGGTGCACCACTTTGTCACTTTAAATAATGAAATTTCTGTCACATATAAATATGCAGTGGCTAACAATCTACTGGAGGAACTTCTGGGTTCTGTGGGAGGAAAGAAAGTGTCGATATTTTGGGTCGAAACCTTGCATCAGGACTGAGAATGGAGAAGCGAGATGGCCAGCAGAGAGAAGGGAGGAGGAGTGGCAAGAAAGGGCACCAAGATGATTGGTGGAACAAGGAAGGATGTAAGTTGATAGGAAGATAGTGTCGTGCAGCGAAGGTGAGTGGGGTGGAGTTGGAAGACTGTTGCAGCTGATGTGCAGCATCTACTTGGCTGCATTTGAGCTCAGTAGTACCAGGGCAGCAGCTGAGGCATAAAGTAGTGGGTCATGTTCCACTTCAGAAATCTGCCTGAAACCTGAGCTGACACAACTGTATGAAGGGACTATTGCAGTATTAAAAGTGGTCTCATCGATTCCAGATATTTAACCAAGGTCCTGTCTTCATTAAGTGGACATCAAGCTCTAATGGTATCATTATTCTGCCTGGATTGTATGCTTCCTGGCCCTTCAAAGCGGTCTCTTTAAATGTAGGTGTTTTCTGTATTTGTACCTCTAATCCATCTGCTCCTTATAGATCTCAGCATCTGGGTTTAAGTGAATTCTCTCACACTTCCCCACTGTGAACTCCACTTCTTGCCATTCACTTTATCAGTCTCCCTTTGCAACATTTCACTCCCTCCTCTAATGATATTTTTTTAAGTAAGATGACTTAACTTGTAGCTAGATCTACACCAAGTGCAGAAAAGGATTTTGGAACCACATGAGTAGGCCACAGATCCCAAGATGCCATGAGGAATCAAGGGACATGTTCTTATAAAACAGAAGATGCAAGAGCAACTGTTTGTGGAGCTGTCTCAGGGACATGTTTCATTGAAATATTTATTTTATATGTTTTTGTCATAAATTCATGATTAATTTATCACCTTAAAATATTGTAAGGTTTATTTAATGCAGAGTTTAAGAGGCCACATGACCAGAGTTTGATAAAAGCATGACTGTGGCATTATGGGTCAGAACTAACATGGAAGCAGAGAAAGACATATGGCCCTAAAATAAGCAACATACATCAAAGTTGCTGGTGAACGCAGCAGGCCAGGCAGCATCTATAGGAAGAGGCGCAGTTGACGTTTCAGGCCGAGACCCTTCGTCAGGACTAACTGAAGGAAGAGTGAGTAAGGGATTTGAAAGCTGGAGGGGGAGGGACAGAGCCGAGAGCTGGACAGGTGATAGGCAAAAGGGGATACGAGAGGATCATGGGACAGGAGGTCCGGGAAGAAAGACAAGGGGGGGGTGACCCAGAGCATGGGCAAGGGGTATATTCAGAGGGACAGAGGGAGAAAAAGGAGAGTGAGAGAAAGAATGGCCCTAAAATAACCTCATTCTGCATGTGGTCCAAGAGGCACACGCGATAATTGTTTTTCTTAATCTGTTTTATATAATGTTGCTGAGGTGTCTTCATATGAACAGTGTGATACATTTTAATGATTTATTTGATTTCAGCACACTTCTGATGTGCTAATGTGTTTGGGCCTGTTTATTGGCGGACACTAGCTTGAGGCATTTTAAAAGACTGAGAGATGTATGTTTCAAACTTTGTCCTTTATTTTCTTGTAGTTTTCGTGGTGTCTACTGAAGAGAGAGAGAGAGAAATAAAAATAAATCTTCAAGGACATCTGTATGTTGTGTGGGCATTATTTCATCGGACTGGTGCAGTTACAGTTTGTACAGAAACACATACAAGATGGATGTCACATTATACTGGGGAATACCTTGTACAACAAAAGCTGTTTGTTGGAATTTAAATTCCTGTTTCTTTTGCAGACGACACAAAGATAGGTGGAGGGGCAGGTAGTTTTGAGGAAATGGAGAGGCTACAGAAGGATGTAGACGGATTAGGAGAATGGGCAAAGAAATGGCAGATGGGATACAGTGTCAGGAAGTGTATGGTCATGCATTTTGGTAGAAGAAATGAAATGGTTGACTATTTTCAAAATGGAGAGAAAATATAAAAACTGAGATGCAAAGGGACTTGGGAATCCTTGTGCAGGATTCCCTAAAGGTTAATTTTCAGATTGAGTCAGTGGTAAGGAAGGCAAATGTGACTAGAATATAAAAGCAAGAATGTAATGTTGAAACTTATTAAGCACTGGTGAGGCCTCACTTGGAGTATTGTGAGCAAGTTTGGACACCTTATCTTTGAAAGTATGTGCTGAAGCTGGAGAGGGTTCAAAGGAGGTTCACGAAAATGAATCTGTGATTGAATGGTTTGTCATATGAAGAGCGTCTGATGGCTCTGGGCCTGTATTCACTAGAATTCAGAAGAATGAGGGGTGGCCTCATTGAAACCTATGGAATGGTGAAAGGCCTTGATAGGGTGGATGTGGAGAGGATGTTTCCTATGGTGGGAGAATCTAAGACCAGAGGACACAGCCTCAGAATAGAGATGTATCCTTTTAGAATGGAGATGAGGAGGAATTTTGTGTGTGGAATGGGCTGCTGGAGACGGTGGTTGAGGTGGATACGATAGGGTCTTTTAAGAGACTCCTGGACAGGTACATGGAGCTCAGAAAATTAGAGGGCTATGGGTAACCCTAGGTAATTTCTAAGGTAAGGACATGTTTGGCACAACTTTGTGGGCCAAAGAGCCTGTATTGTGCTATAGGCTTTCTATGTTTCTTTAGCTAGAGGGTGGTGAATCTGTGGATTTTTTTGCCACAAGCATCTGTGGAGGCTAAGTCTTTGTATATATTTAAGGCAGAGGTTGATAGATTCTTGATTGGTCAGGACATGAAGGGATGCAGGGAGAAGGCAGGAGATTGGAGGTGAGAGGAAAATTGGATCAGCCATGATGAAATGGCAGAGTAGACACAATGGACCAAATAGCCCAATTCTGCTCCTACATGTTACGATCGAATGGTTTTATTTCAGTGAACCATCCTGACTCAATAAGGTTTATGTGTCAGATGTTCATCATTCTACTGAATAACTTTTGCAAGTCTTAAATATCCATATTTTCACAAAAGTAAAACCCTTTCACCCTTCCTTTCAGATAAACTCGTTTTTTTTTTCTTATCAGAACATGTATTTTGTGACAGATGTTTGAACATGAAGCAGGATCTCATGCCTTTGATGACAACAGTTTTATTTGCAAAATCAACCAATTCAAGGACCCCTCAAACAGACAAGGAAAAGTTCATAAGGGAACGGGGATGGGAAGGTCATCAATCAAACTGACATATGAATTTTGTATTATATTATTATCAAGGAAGGTTCAAGATATACATATGTATCTTTCATTTAATAACAGAAATCTGGAAAATTATCTGTTCTGTCCTACACCTCAGCTGAAAAAACATTGTGATTAGAGTGAAATACTTTATGACAAATGTTCAATATTATTCAAGCAATAACAACACTGTCTATCCAAATCTCACTGTTGAGACGCTATCGGAGTGAAATTACTAATGAGTGGTAAGTGTTCAGTTATGAGTTTCTGGAGTTAAAACTGATCTTATATTATTTATGTTCCGGAGTGCCAGATGGATACAAAGACACAGTGTCTGTACTGACCTAAATCAGAACTCAGTCTCTTTAGAGCAGAAAATAGGGATGGGTGGCTCATGGGCCCTGCTAAGTAATCTATTCACATCCCACCAACCAACCCCCTTTGAAAAAGACTAACTTGCAAAGCCAAAAGAACAAGTGAGAGCTCCTGCATTTATACGTACCTATTCTCAACCAGAAACCTCAACTGACCACTTCCTCCCATAGATGATGCCTGACCTGCTGCATTCCTCCGGCATCTTGAGTGTAGCTCCAGATTCCAGCACATGTAGTCTCTTGTGCACGCCTCTCTCCACCCCTCCGATTTGCCTTCTCAGATTTAGCTGAGTGCTGACAGCAGCCCAACATTGACTTTGTCCCATGGGCAAGTGCCCTATTACAAAGTGGCTCACAGCAAAATTGCTGACAAGCTCCAAAGCCCAACTTCCATTTGTACCCAGATATCTCAACTTGACACAGAAAATGTTGCCAAGCCAAAACTTGTGACAACGGCTGCATCAATATCACAGTTTAAACCACATTCATAGTGTTGGCCATGGCGAATTTAAAATATGGAAGAAAAGTCGAACTCAAATGTGTCAAGGACAGTGAATGCAGATAGATCAATTGTCTTTGTTCCTGCCCTGTGCTTGGAGATGGGGGCTGCCATTTTGTGGAACTGTTTTACATCATCCATTTTGTGAGATGGAGTTGCTTTGCTTTCTGTGTTTTAAAGTGGACACGATGATGCTTCTGGTAATCTGCTGAACTGAAGATAATTTCGAAAGAAGTTATTTGTGGGGGTTCTTTGATATAACATAACACGTAGGTTTGTGAATGTTGGGGTTGGTGCCTGCCTGGAGTAATTCGAACTGGTTACTAAAGAGAACAAAGAGCCATAAATTACTGATTGTCACTTGCTGGGAAGAAGGCAATAAATGGGTGCTGGCCTGGAGAAGAGCCAATAAAAAGTTGTTAAAGGTCAATCAGATGACCTACAGCCAATAACACTGGAATGCAATAATTGAATTGGTAAGGAACAAGTATAAAAGTGGACATTTTGAGCATGTTATCAGCGATAACTCTCTCAAGAGACCTACCATCGTAAGGAAGAATCCCCACACCAGGGGCTGGGTGAAGAAAGGTTTGATCATCTGGCCAACAGAGATCCCCTGTTTTGGTGTTATAAATGGGAAAAGTGGTCTGAGTGAGTATTGGTACGGGGGAACAGTACATGGTTATGTTGTTTGTGCAGAGACAATAAAGTGTGAGCTTCAATTAATTACAAGTTGTGTAGTGAATTTCCTAACCTAGATCCGTTGATGAACAGTCAAAAGTAGCAAACACTGGAAGTGGACAACAATGAGTTGTACATATAGAGTCCTCATAGAGGGATCAGAAGTGGAAAGAGTGAGCAATTTCAAGTTCCTGGGTGTCAATATCTCTGAAGAACTAACTTAGTCCCAACATATCCATGCAGCTACATAGAAGGTACAACAGTGGCTAGATTTCATTAGGAGTCTGTGGAGATTTAGTATGTTACCAAAAACACTCTCAAATTTCTACAGCTGTGCCATGGAGAACATTCTAACTGGCTGCATCACCGTCTGGAATGGGGGGGGGAGGGGATTACTGCATGGGATCGAAATAAGCTGCTGAAAATTGTAAACTTAGTCAGCTCCATAATGGGTACAAGCCTCTATAGTATCTAGGACATCTTCTAGGAGCAACGGTTTAGAAAGGCAGCATCCATCATTAAGGACCCCCATCACCCAAGACATGCCCTCTTCTAAGTGCTATCATCAGGAAGGAGGTACTGAATCTGAAGGCACACACTCGGTGATTCAAGAACAGCTTCTTCCCCTTTGCCATCTGATTTCTGAATGGACATTGAACCCATGAACATGAACACTACCTTAAGGCTTTTTTATTTTTATTTCTACACTAGCTAATTAATTTAACTAATATATATTATATTACGTAATATATTTAACTATTTTAATTCACAATTTTTTCTGTATTATCATGCATTGCGTTGTACTGCTGACTGTTGTTCATCCATCGTCGTCGTCAATGAAGACCTCGACACCATTATGATGGTGTCGAGACTAGCACGTGATTTGGATTTAAGTGAGGGAGAGTTGCGCAGCGTCAGTCTCACTCTCTCTTCCCAATTCCCATCTGAATCCAGTGACAAGACAAGAGTCGAGACGGCTGGAAATGAGACTAAGCACAGTGGATGACCAGGACCTCCTCTGTGTCTTGTCATGCTGACTACTGTAGCAAAGAGAACAAATTTCATGACCTGGTTCTGATTCGGATTCGGATTCTGATCCAATCGGGTTCGATCATAGATTTTATTTGTACAGCCTAATGACTGGTTAGCAGCAGTAAGACAACTTATAAACTGAAATCTGAGCTGGTTTATTTTCTAGACAAGTAAACTGTATAGCCTGGGCTGAAAAAATATCCTTCTTCCGTGAAAGAAAAGGGCAAGTTAGCATTAAACAGCAAAGATGTGTCCCTTTGGTGTATGAGAAGATGGAGGAGTTGTAGCACAGCTGTCAATTTTCATACGGCTAGGCCCCAAAATAGAAAATGGAATAATGGATGTTCGTCAAAATCATAATCAGTTTTATCATAACTGATGCATGTCATAAATTTTTTTGTTTGGCAGCAGTACAGTGCAAGACGTAAAAATTGCTGTGTTACAAAGAGTTGATAAATAAGTAGTGTAAAAGAGGAAAATTGAGGACAAGTCAAGGACTTGTCAGAAATCTGATAGCAGAGGGGAAGAAGCTGTTTTTAAAACATTGACTGCAGACCTTCAGACTCCTGCACCCCATTCCCAGCGGTAGTAATGAGAAAAGAGGCAAGCCTCAAATAGTGAGGGTCTTTAATGATGGATTGAGGCTCCCTTCTTGAAGATGTCCTCATTCGTGGGGAGGATTATGTCCGTGATGGAGCCTGCTGTGTCTACAACCCTCCACAGCCTCTTTCGATCCTGCACCTTACAGCTTCTGTACCAGACAGTGATTCAACCAGTCAGAATGCTCTCCATCGTGATTCAGTGGAAATCAGCTAGAGTCTTTACTGTCATACCAAATCTCTTCAAATACATAACACAGTATGTGTTGGGTCTCAGTTATTATTGGAACTAGGTAATTCATTTCATTCACAGCGGAGACTGCCGGTGTCTGGAATCATATCTTAAACAGCACATGGTAAGAGAAAGTACAACAGAACAAAGCATAATTTTAAAATTAGACCTGTCACTCAGGGACGCAGAAGCTTTGACACGTTGCAGCAGAAACCTAGAACTCTCTCCCAGTGCACAAGACTGGCTTGTTAAGAGTAGAAGAGAAGCAGATATAAGATAGTCAAAATTGAATGCAGGAACATGGCCCATTTCATTGGGAAATTGTTCTTATGTGAAGGTACTCTTATAGTATGAAGATAAAGGAAGCTCTCGGATTTAGAGTCAGCAGCCATGAAGGAATGGAATATATAGGAATGGAAGGAATGATAACGTATGACATGGAGGGGAACCTAAGGGTGGTTCAGGGTGACACCAAGCTGTGATGTGGCTCAGACATAGCTGTCTTTTAGGTTCAAGGGGTGATTTTGGAGACAGCATGGTTTTGAGGTCAGGTTAGGGTTTAGGTACAGGGATGAGGGGGAGTTAGAGGTCAGGGGCAGGAGACAGTGGTCAGAAGGCCCAGGATTCCCAGGTGTCAGGTTGGCAGGTAGGAGAGCCTTGGGCCACAGACTCCAGGGGCAGCCAGTCATGGATTGGGGTCATGTCTGTGTGTATGAGTGGGGGGCAGGGTGGGATAGCAGTGAAGATTACAGTGCAACTCAAATAAGTTTGCAGTAGTTTGGTGGACAATATCTCTCCCAAGATGATGAAAGAGATCAAGAAAGTTGAGCGAGATGTTGGAGATGGACTGAGGGAATCTAAGGATGGAATTTGAGGAGGTTGGTGGTGAAGCTGATGAAATTGATGAGTTCTGCATGGGTGCAGGTAGCAGCACTGATGCCGTCATCAATGGAGCAGATGAGAGGTGGTGGAGTAGAGTTGGCACATGGATTGCTCTACATAGCCAACAGAAAAGCAGCATCACCGATGCACATACAAGTGCTCATTGCTACACCTTTGGTCCAGAGAAAGTAGAAGGAGTCAAAAGAAAATTTGCTGTGGGTATGTTCTGCTGGACAGAAGAAGGTGGTGGTGGTGGGACAGACTGGTTCTGTTTTCCAGAAAGAAGCTGAAAGCAATAGGCCTTCCTGATGGGGGATATAAATGCACATGGACTGCACATCCATAGAGATTGGGGTCAGGGAAATGAAAGTTGTTGAAGTGGTAGAGAGTATGCACTGGATGTAGGTGGGAAAGGAAGGGACCAGGGGACAAGATGGAATCAAGATGTGAGGTAGAGCAAGAGCAGCCATAAACAATGGCTTACGAAAGCAGTTGGTAAGAGGCAATATGGGGCAATTTGGGATTAGTGAACAATGAGTTTGGAGCCTCTGGAAATAAAGAAGTTTCTGAATGTACAAGAGCAAGTGGCCTGATGATCTTCTGTGGGGTCCTGTTCAAACAATAGATAAGAGAATATGTCCAAAGGCTGCAGTATGGCCTCTGCAAGATAGAGGTCAGTCCCATAGACTACAATGTCTGCAGGTCTGCAACTTCAAGACAGATGTCAATCAGCCCGTGTCTGCCAGTTTGAGATGAGGTTGGAATTGGGTTTTGCATCTGCTGGATTCTCTTTTGTCTCCATCCTGTTTGTTTTTGTATAAAATGCACCGCTCCCACCCCATTATTTCTTTCAACTCAGTCTTTTTCACCCTTGGGTCTTCACTCCATGTTGATATTTTATATGATGGAGATTCACTTTCCAGGGCCCAAGAGGCTAATTGCAATATTCAACTTTCCAGCACAGCAGCTTGACCTTTCCAATGGGTCAGTGTTATTGGTGATAAAGTTAAATTTTTAACAAATTCCTTTTTTTGAAAACAAGAACAACTGCCCAGTTCTTAATGTAAATTGTACCTATCAATCAATTTGCAAAACAAAGTCACCAGGGATATCAGAAACCACAGAATAACTACAGCAAAAACAGGCTTTTTGGCCCTTCTTGGCTGTGCCGAACCATTTTCTGCCTAGTCCCACTGACCTGCACACGGACCATATCCCTCCATATACCTCCCATCCATGTATCTGTCCAATTTATTCTTAAATGTTAAAAAAAGAACCCGCATTTACCACCTCGTCTGGCAGCTCATTCCACACTCCCACCACTCTCTGTGTGAAGAAGCCCCCCACTAATGTTCACTTTAAATTTTTCCCCCTTCACCCTTAACCCATGTCCTCTGGTATTTTTCTCCCCTTGCCTCAGTAGAAAAAGCCTGCTTGCATCCACTCTATCTATACCCATCATAATTTTATATACCTCTATCAAATCTCCCCTCATTCTTCTACGCTCCAGGGAATAAAGTCCTAACCTATTCGACCTTTCTCTGTAATTGAGTTTTTCAAGTCCCGGCAACATCCTTGTAAACCTTCTCTGCACTCTTTCAACCTTATTTATATCCTTCCTGTAACTTGGTGACCAAAACTGAACACAATACTCCAGATTTGGCCTTGCCAATGCCTTATACAAACTCATCATAACATTCCAGCTCTTATACTCAATACTTTGATTAATAAAGGCCAATGTACCAAAAGCTCTCTTTACGACCCTATCTACCTGTGATGCCACTTTTAGGGAATTTTATATCCGTATTCCCAGATCCCTCTGTTCTACTGCACTCCTCAGTGCCTTACCATTTACCCTGTATGTTCTACCTCGGTTTGTCCTTCCAAAGTGCAATACCTCACACTTGGAAACTCCATCTGCCATTTTCCAGCCCATTTTTCCAGCTGGTCCAAATCCCTCTGCAAGCTTTGAAAACCTTCCTCACTGTCCACTACACCTCCAATCTTTGTATCATCAGCAAATTTGCTGATCCAATTTACCACATTATCATCCAGATCATTGATATAGATGACAAATAACAATGGACCCAGCACTGATCCCTGTGGCACACCACTGGTCACAGGCCTCCACTCTGAGAAGCAATCCTCTACTACCACTCTTTAGCTTCTTCTATTGAGCCAATGTCTAATCCAATTTACCACCTCTCCATGTATACCTAGCGACTGAATTTTCCGAACTAACCTCCCATGCAGGACCTTGTCAAAGGCCTTCCTGAAGTCCATGTAGACAACATCCACTGCCTTCTCTTCATCCACTTTCCTGGTAACCTCCTCGAAAAATTCCAATAGATTGGTCAAACATGGCCTACCATGCACAAAGTCATGCTGACTCTCCCTAATAAGTCCCTGTCTATCCAAATGCTTGTAGATTCTGTCTCTTAGTACTCCCTCCAATAACTTACCTACTACCGACGTTAAACTCACCGGCCTATAATTTCCTGGATTACTTTTCGATCCTTTTTTAAACAACGCAACAACATGAGCCTTTCTCCAATCCCCTAGCACCTCACCCGTAGACACCGACATTTTAAATATATCTGCCAGGGCCCCTACAATTTCAATACTAGTCTCCTTCAAGGTTCGAGGGAATACCCTGTCAGGTCCTGGGGATTTATCCACTTTAATTTGCCTCAAGATAGCAAGCACCTCCTCCTTTTCAATCTCACTACTTCTTTCCCTTAATTCCATAGACTTCATGCCAGTTTCCTTAGTAATTACAGATGCAAGAAACCCATTTAAGATCTCCCCCATTTCTTTTGGTTCCACACATAGCCGACCACTCTGATCTTCAAGAGGACCAACTTTATACCTTACAATCATTTTACTCTTAATATACCTGTAAAAGCTCTTTGGATTATCCTTCACTTTGACTGCCAAGGCAACCTCATGTCTTCTTTTAGCCCTCCTGATTTCCTTCTTAAGTATTTTCTTGCACTTTTTATACTCCTCAAGCACTTTATTTACTCCCTGTTTCCTATACATGTCATACAACTCTCTCCTCTTCTTTATCAGAGTTGCAATATCCTTTGAGAACCAAGGTTCCTTATTCCTATTCACTTTGCCTTTAATCCTGACAGGAACATACAAGCTCTACACTCTCAAAATTTCTCCTTTGAAGCCTTCCCACTTACTGATCACATCCTTGCCAGAGAACAACCTTTCCCAATCCACGCTTATTAGATCCTTTCTCATTTCTTCAAATTTGGCCGCCTTCCAGTTTAGAACCTCAACCCTAGGACCAGATCTATCTTTATCCATGATCAAGTTGAAACTAGTGGTGTTATGATCACTGGAACCAAAGTGCTCCCCTTCACACACTTCCGTCACTTGTCCTAACTCATTTCCTAATAGGAGATCTAATATCGCATCCCCTCTGGTTGGTACCTCTATATTGATTTAGAAAACTTTCCTGAACACATTTTACAAACTCTAAACCGTCTAGACCCCTAACAGTATGGGAGTCCCAATCAATATATGGAAAATTAAAATCCCCTACCACCACAACTTTATGTTTCCTGCAGTTGCCTGCTATCTCTCTGCAAATTTGCTCCTCCAATTCTCGCTGACTATTGGGTGGTCTATAATACAACCCCACTAATGTGGCCATACCTTTCCTGTTTCTCAGCTCCACCCATAAGGACTCAGTAGACAAGCCCTCTAATCTGTCCTGCTTGAGCACTGCTGTAACATTTTCCCTGACAAGCAATGCTACTCCCCCACCTTTCATTCCTCTGCCTCGATCACATCTGAAACATCGGAACCCTGGAATATTAAGCTGCCAGTCCTAGCCCTCCTGTAGCCAAGTTTCACTAATTGCTACAACATCATAATTCCACATGTCAATCCACGCCCTCAACTCATCCGCCTTCCCCGCAATACTCCTAGCATTGAAATATATACACCTCAGAAAATTTTTACCACCACTCACAACCTTTCTATCAGCGGATTTGCTTAAACTTTCAACATCATTTATTTTCACTGTCAGCTCTGGCACTCTGGTTCCCATCCCCCTGCAAATCTAGTTTAAAGCCTCCCCAATAGCACTAACAAACCTCCCTGAAAGGATATTGGTCCCCTTGTAGTTCAAGTGTAACTTGTCTCTCTTGTACAGGTCCCACCTGCCCCAGAAGATGTCCCAATGATCCTGAAATCTGAAACCCTGTCACCTACACCAGTTCCTCAGCCACTTGTTCATCCTCCAGAGCATCCTATTCTTACCCTCACTGGCACGTAGCACAGGTAGCAATCCTGAGATTACCACCCTCAAGGTCCTGCTTTTCAACTTCCTACCAAGATCTCTATACTCACTCTTCCTTACTATGTCATTGGTACCGATGTGCACCACGACATCTGGCTGATCAACCTCCCACTTCAGAATGTCACGCAAGTGATCAGAGACATCCTTGACCCTGGCACCCCTAGGCAACAAACCATCCTGGATTCTCTTGTCATGACCACAGAACCTCCTATCTGCACCTCTAACTATCGAGTCCCCTATCACTACCGCTGTCCTCGTTTTCCACCCTCCCTTCTGCACTGCAGAACCAGACTCAGTGCCAGAGATCTGGCTGCTGCAGCTTGTCCCAGGTAAGTCATCCCCGCTCCTCCCCCCAACAGTATCCAATGCGGTATACTTGTTGTTGAGGGGAATGGCCACAGGGGAACCCTGCTCTGCCTGCCCTTTCCTCTTCCCTCGCCTGAAAGTGACCCAATTTCCTGTGCTCTGTTCCTTTGGCGTAACTACCTCCCTGTAGCTACTATCTATAATCTCCTCATTCTCCCGAATGATCCGGAGGTCATCCAGCTCCTGCTCCAGTTCCCTAACGCGGTTTGTTAGGAGCTGCAGCTGGATGCACTTCTTGCAGGTGTCGTATTCTTGCCTGCATTAACCAAACACAAGACAAGCTATGTAACCTAGCACATCAAACATGATTACAAACTGCAATTTTTGTGTACTCAAAGGATCAGCCCTCACAGCATCCATTGTGGATGTTTGGGATCTCTGTCACCAGAAGCTTTTAAGACCATCTGTGTGAGTTACTTTGTCCCAGCAAAAGTATCTGGAAAACAGCATTTACAGAAGATGTCATTGTATAGAAAATAATATAAATACAATCACAGTTTGGGGATTGTTAGGAATGACAAGGAGAGTGACAAAAAGATGAGGTTGCAGAAAGAAGAACTAGATTTCATTCTTCAAACTTTGGTTTCTGCAATGGACAATTCGTTTTCTCTGCAACTCATTAATATGTTATTCTAGTTCATAAGAATGTTATCAATGTTTAGAAACTATTTGTAGTTTATAAATCTCTTGTAATTCACAAAGCTTTATAAAGTAGAAATTCTGTGAGTGTTAAATGTCTGTTAAGAACTATTTGTCTAAAGTTAAACATAAAAATAAAATAAAGTGTGTTTAAAATACTTTGTTAACTAGAAGTATCTCATCCTTGGGAGAGAGGGGACCCACCATTCAAGCTATAAGTATTTTGCAGCTAAACCATGCTGCACAGGCTAAACAGGGAAGTGAATTAGTCCTTGAAGATTAGGTGGATACATTATAACCTCCCTATAGTGAGGGTACCCATAGATATCTATATCATATTATGCTTAAAATCTGCCTTTACATTTCAGCCTGCCAATTCTGTTAATGTTGGTTTAGTGAAATACTCTGTTGAAAATTAGAAAGAAAGATAAGGACGTTGCCTGGATTGGGGAGCATGCCTTATGAAAACAGGTTGAGTGAACTCGGCCTTCTCTCCTTGGAGCGACGGAGGATGAGAGGCAATATGATAGAGGTGTATAAGATGATGAGAGGCATTGATCTTGTGGATAGTCAGATGCTTTTTCCCAGGGCTGAAATGGTTGCTACAAGAGGACACAGGTTTAAGGTGCTGGGGAGTAGGTACAGAGGAGATGTCAGGGGTTAAGTTTTTTACTCAGAGAGTGGTGAGTGTGTGGAATGGGCTGCCGGCAACGGTGGTGGAAGCGGATATGATAGGTTCTTTTAAGAGACTTTTGAAAAGGTACATGGAGCTTAGAAAAATTGAGGGCTATAGGTAAGCCTAGTAATTTCTAAGATAGGACATGCCTGGCACAACTTTGTGGGCCAAAGGGCCTGTATTGTGCTGTAGGTTTTCTATGTTTCTATGTTTCTAAGCATTATTTGTACTACATACAAATGAAGTCATCAAAACGTTGAAGCATAGGGTGAGATGCGTCAATGACCAACATAGCCTGAGGTTGTGCTGAGGGAAGCTTTCAAGTATCGCAATGAGAATCAGAATCAGGTTTAATATCACTGACATATGTTGTGAAATTTGCACACTGCAATACATCAAATATACTATAAATTACAATTAGGAATATATTTCTGAAAAAAATTAAACAAGTAGTTTCATGCTTCCAGCGCCAACATAACCTGCCCACAACTCGCTAACCCTTACTAACATGTACATCTCTGGAATGTGGGGGGAAAGCAGAGCATCAGGAGGGAACTCATGAGGTCATGGGGAGAACATACAAACTCTTTACAGACACCGGTGAGAATAGAACCCCAATCATCGGCACAGTAAAGCAACACACTCACCTCTTCACTACTGTGCTGCTCCGAAGGCATCTATGGGCTCATCTATAGGAATTGTCCCAGCACTGACATTTGTGAAGCTATTGAATCATTGTTGTTATTCCTTCTTTTGCCTCCTCAAACGATGCAATGAAGTTGGTCAAGGAAAACTCTCCCTTTGACAATTCATGCTTTATATAATTATACTTTGCATTTCCAGGATCTTTTCTTTTTTCTGCTTCATCAAGGATTCTATTATTTTTCCTACTATTGATCAACAGCTAAGTCAGTATAACACTAACTTGAATGTTTACCAATGTTAACATCTTGCAATGTACATTTGATAATATCAAAATATAAGATCTTTATCTATCCAATATACCAACAATTAAATGAATATATTGAAGATGTATATTGCAAAGGAAGAATGGCTGAATCAAAAATGCAGTGAAGTAGAAAGCCATATTAACAACAGCAAAGAAATGCACAAGAAAATTAAGGAAATTACTGGAATTAAGAAAACCCCCTCTACAGAATGCATAACATATGCCACTCTCCCCTCATATTCCAACCAACACATATTCCACTCTCTCCTCCTACCCCTCCTCACAGTCCCCCACCCTGCTCTCATGGCTATACCCCTTCCCCACACGAAACCACTACGGTCGGCTTCACAGCTGAACAGGTGAGAAGAGAGCTGAAACGTCTCAACTCAAGCAAGGCTGCAGGACCGGATGGTGTCAGTACCAGGGTGCTCAAAGCCTGTGCCCCTCAGCTACGTGAAGTACTTTGCCATGTCTTCAACCTGAGCCTGAGGCTCCGGAGGGTTCCTGTGCTGTGGAAGACATCCTGCCTCGTCCCTGTGCTGAAGACGCCGCGCCCTAGCGGCCTCAATGACTACAGACCGGTGGCATTGACCTCCCATATCATGAAGACCCTGGAGAGATTTGTTCTGGAGCTGCTCCGGCCTATGGTTAGGCCACACTTAGATCCGCTCCAGTTCACCTACCAGCCCCGACTAGGAGTTGAGGATGCCATCGTCTACCTGCTGAACCGTGTCTAAGCCCACCTGGACAAGCCAGCGAGCACTGTGAGGGTCATGTTTTTTGACTTCTCCAGTGCGTTCAACACCATCCACCCTGCTCTGCTGGGGGAGAAGCTGACAGCAATGCAGGTGGATGCTTTCCTGGTGTCATGGATTCTTGATTACCTGACTGGCAGACCACAGTACGTGTGCTTGCAACACTGTGTGTCCAACAGAGTGATCAGCAGCACTGGGGCTCCACAAGGGACTGTCTTGTCTCCCTTTCTCTTCACCATTTACGCCTCGGACTTCAACTACTGCACAGAGCCTTGTCATCTTCAGAAGTTTTCGAATGACTCTGCCATAGTTGGATGCATCAGCAAGGGAGATGAGGCTGAGTACAGGGCTACAGTAGGAAACTTTGTCACATGGTGTGAGCAGAATTATCTGCAGCTTAATGTGAAAAAGACTAAGGAGCTGGTGGTAGACCTGAGGAGAGCTAAGGTACCGGTGACCCCTGTTTCCATCCAGGGGGTCAGGGTGGACATGGTGCAGGATTACAAATACCTGGGGATACGAATTGACAATAAACTGGACTGGTCAAAGAACACTGAGGCTGTCTATAGGAAGGGTCAGAGCCGTCTCTATTTCCTGAGGAGACTGAGGTCCTTTAACATCTGTCGGACGATGCTGAGGATGTTCTACGAGTCTGTGGTGGCCAGTGCTATCATGTTTGCTGTTGTGTGCTGGGGCAGCAGGCTGAGAGTAGCAGACACCAACAGAATCAACAAACTCATTCGTAAGGCCAGTGATATTGTGGGAATGGAACTGGACTCTCTGACGGTGGTGTCTGAAAAGAGGATGCTGTCCAAGTTGCATGCCATCTTGGTCAATGTCTCCCATCCACTACATAATGTACTGGGTGGGCACAGGAGTACATTCAGCCAGAGACTCATTCCACCGAGATGCAACACAGAGCGTCATAGGAAGTCATTCCTGCCTGTGGCCACCAAACTTTACAACTCCTCCCTTAGAAGGTCAGACACCCGAGCCAATAGGCTGGTCCTGGACTTATTTCCTGGCATAATTTACATATTACTATTTAACTATTTATGGTTTTATTACTATTTATTATTTATGGTGCAACTGTAACGAAAACCAATTTCCCCCTGGATCAATAAAGTATGACTATGACTATCAGCAGACGGATACATACTAATAGATCCAGATAAAGTACGCGAGAGGTGGATTCAGTATACAGAGCAGCTGTTTGAGGACAATAGAGGGGAACCCCCAGATATTAAACACCCTAATTCTGGCCCACCTATTACCAAAGAAGAAATAACTAAAGCAACGAAAAACATGAAACATGGTAAAGCCACTGGACCTGATGAAATTTCAGTGGAAATGATACAAGCCCTAGAAGATCTGGGCATAGATATTCTTTTTGAACTGTTTAGTGGCATATATGAGTCTGGTGTATTGCCTGATGATCTCTTGAAATAAGTATTTATAACTCTGCCAAAAATTCCTGGAACTATTGACTGCGAAAATTATAGAACAATAAGACTTATGAGTCATATAATAAAGATTTTGTTGAGAATTGTTCTGAGTCAAATTAAAAACAAGTTAAGACCAGAAACTTCTAAACTGCAATATGGGTTTATTGAGGATAGAGGAACTAGGAACGCAATTTTCATACTACGAATGCTTTCAGAAAGGGCAATTGAATATCAAAATTATGTCTTTTTATGCTTTATTGATTTCACTAACGCATTCGACTAAGTGCAAGATGAAAATTTATTTCAAATTCTCGCTAAACTAAACATTGATGGAAGGGACCAACAACTGCTTCAAAATTTATATTGGAACCAAATGGCGGCAGTAAAAATTGATGACAATATAAGCAGTTCGACTAAAATTCAAAGAGGAGTTAGACAGGGATGCGTTGCCTCACCAGAATTATTTAATATCTATAGTGAAATGATTCTCAGAGAAATAGAAGATCTAGATGGGATAAAAATTGGAGGCGTTAATATCAACAATATAAGATATGCAGACGATACCACCCTAATAGCAAGTGCTGCAGAAGACCTACAAATCCTCCTAGACAAAGTAGTACAAACAAGTGCAGATTTTGGTCTAACCATCAACTGTGAAAAAACCAAATGTATGGTAATATCAAAACAACAGGATACTCCCAACTGCCAATTGTACATTGGTAACCAAGAGATTGAACAAAAGACCAGCTTTATATTGTTGATAACTTATATTGTAGCTTTATATCACAAGATGCTAGAAGTAAAGTAGAAATAAAAAGAAGAATTGCCATTGCTAAAACCAACTTCCAAAAAATGAAACCCATTTTTACCAACAGACATATTTCTATAACAACAAGGCTTAGGCTACTAAAATGTTACATCTGGTCAATCTTGCTGCATGCTTCCGAAACATGGACTATAACACCAGAACTCCAAAGAAACTTAAAAGCAACAGAAATGTGGTTTCTTAGAAGAATGCCATGCTCCTTCAGTAGTGTAATGAAATGTCATCCACCCCTTTGGCTCATACGCGAGGGTGTTATCTCTCAACCACAGACGACATTTATGTAGATGTTTATAAAGCAGGAAGCTACCTGTCTGGATGTCTAACAGCACACTAAACATAAAAACATTCAAGAAAATTAGCAGCAATATAAGTTGAATTGTTTATTTACCTTCCTCCTTCATAGCAAGGACTGTTTTATTTTTCTATAAGCACTGAGTAAAGCATTAAGAAAATTGTGCATTCAGAATTGGCTTTTGTCAAAAGTGCTCCTCTAATAGAATTTTAGGCAATTCCATCTTAGAACCTTCAAAGTGGCTCCTCCTTGTTTTCCATCATAACTTTGGAGCAAGATTGAGAGAGGTCAAAATGTTATTGTGAGAAATCAACAGACAGAAAATTCCCCCATCCCTATAGAGTAGATTCCAGCCATTTCTGTATCTATTTCTTTGACTGTTATGACTATTTGGTTTCACTTGCTAAATGGTCTCCTCATTGACATTCCTGGCAGGTACCTATCTCATACTACTGTATAAGAATTTTAAGATGATTCCTAGATGCTCCTCAGGGAATTCATGAACCACAATATCAGAGGATGCTTGTTGCTAAGCAGTAGGCATCTATACACATGAATTGTTTAATTGCCCTATTGAAAAGTTTCAATCTGAAATGAGAACAATTCCTTTCCCCAGTAGATTTCCTCCAGAAGTGTGTTTGCTTCAATATTCCAGCATCGGCATTCCCTTGTGCCTCTATGCACATTAATTAGTCTGGGAGTCAAATGTAAATGGGACAGATGCCTATCTCACTATAAACGCTTCATGGATGCTTGTTACCAATGTACCCCCTGAATTGTAATGACCAGTGTGCGTAAAAATCTTGTGCAGTGCATTTCTTTGCCCAGTGACAACAACATGTGCACACTGAATAATTTCTTCAATAAAAACAGTATAAATAAGCCAATTCTAGAATCTGCAGACAAATCATCGCAAACTCCACATTGTCAACACTGTCCACATCAGAACCTGGAAAAGGAAATGTGATTGTGTATGATTGTGAAATATATTCAACCTTCCAATGAGGTAGAGGGTGACAACCTTTTGTGCACAGTTGAAATTCCTTTGTGCGCTGGTAGCAAAAGATGTGTGTGCATGCCATCGCACACACCTTAAGAGGGAATATTGGTTGCTGGGCAAGTCAACAGGATAAATCAACAGTGTTGTGGACATGGTGCACTTTGATGATATAATCCTAAACATGTCCATGTATAACTAAGGGTCCTGCATGCCAAGACCATTAGCTATACAATAATCCTTCAGATACTAGTGTTAGCTTCCTTTGGTCTCTTCTGACAATTATATACAGTCACTTCTTATAGAGAGTGTGAAGCTGCTCAGACCTTCCTAGATAGTATGCAAAGTGTCAGAAAATTTCATAGAAAAGTGATAGATTTTTGTTGAAGACTTGTTGAAGAGTTCTCCAATGTTTCTCAAAATCCTCTTCAAAAGCTATATAACCTCAATCTGCAAGTGACTAGTGAAAGTGTGTTTTAAGAAGAACTTGAAAATCTCTGCTCTAACTTGTTTATTTTTGGGAGCTTATTGGAAGAATAGTTAAATGAAGAAATATTTACCAAAATGGCACCCCAGGAGAATTTAATTACTTTAACGAGCAGCATTCCTGAGCTTGTCCCTTCAACTCTGTCAAGATTGTAGCTTGAGTTAAGTGATCAGTAAATCATCTTTCCAGTTTAAGATTTCACTTTGGTCACTCTTGAGGCCAAAGTATTTGGGGAATATCACACTCCTTAGAACTATGCAGCCAAGTATACAGGGATTGTTCATGTCATTGGGTCAAAATACAATAGCAAAACACTTGTATTTCTGTCAGTTCACTTGAATCTGTCCAAAAAAAAGACATCCCACTTTCTTCTTCTGGAAGTTTTTTTTATTGCTTTAGTTACCCGCCCCCAGCCTCCAAGGGAATGGGAAGCTGCATTTTCCCAGAAGTCATCTGATAACTCTTCATTACCATTGACTGTCAAGGTCCCAGTGAAATGGTCTCAAGATTGCTGATGTAGTTTCTCAGGATTCACAAAGATTTTCTGCCGAAGTTATAACTTGGAAATTCTTCTGACTTCTTTTAATCTGTAATGGAATTTTTGGTAAAATGCTTGCAGAAGCAGTCACAATTATTTGTTTTATTTTATTACATATCCTTTTCATTTTAATAACTACTTCTTACATTATGACATTCCACTTTTATTCTGTAATTTACCCTAGATAATGTCTTCTGCTAGTTAACCTCATGCCAGAGGCAATGGTATAGGCAGGTCCAATTACATTTAAAAGATATCTAGGCAGGTTTATAGATAGAAAAGGGTTTAGGAATGTAGGCCAAATGCAGACAAATGGGTCCAGCTTAGTGAGACAACTAAGTAAGCATAAATTAGTTGGGCCAAATATACTTGTTCTTGCTATGTAATTCTATGACTTAATAACTCTATGAACCTTCAACCGGAATGAAACCAGAAGGCAGTCAGCAGCCTCCAAGAATCATTTCCAATACTAGGTAGAATAGTATTGGTTCTACACTGTTGGCTTTAGGAATCCACTTCCTTAATTCTATTATATTCATCAACAGGATAAAGCTCCATTTCATTAATGTGCAACCACCATGTGAAGATATGTGCCAAACAATTGTTGTAAATACTATTTATTGTCGTAATAATCACTTTAACTTGTTTACAGAAATGACAATGACCAAGGCACAAACTGGGAGGAAGAAAGCATGAACTCATTGCATGGTTGGAGCATTTGAAAGTGCAGTTTCCTTCAGCTTCTGCCTATTTTAAAAGAAAGGTCTACACGTAATAATTGGAACACATTCCCTATTCTTGGCCTGCAAAACTGAAAGGTACACTAGCTCTCTGATGAGTGGGATGACAGTTCTGGGCCACAGAGAATACGGAGCATGGGATCAGAGACCTGGAGTCAGGGAGCGGGTCATTGATAAGGTGCTTGCAGAGAATGGGGAATCACAATGATTTTTATGGTGGATGAGAACCAGAACTCTGCCAGTATGCAAGTTCCAGCAGCCTTGCATTTGCTGTTATGTTTTATATTGGCTTTTGTGTGCTCAATGCATTTGGCTTTTTGATTGTGAAGCTGATTAAAAGATCCTTCAATTTAAGTTAACTTTCCTAGGTGGAACTGAAAAACATATGCAATTTGATAAGGTTCTGTAACCCAAGTAGAAATGTTTTATGCTGCCTAAAATCTCATTTTATAAAGCAATATTTCATCAGCTTAAATCCACCCTGCAGAACACAGTGCTATCACAAACTTTGAACACTGTGATCTTGTTAAAACAAGTTTTTTTTATCCCTTCTGGAGAATGTTACTGGAGAGCAAATTACTCAGTTATAAATGCTACAAATATCATGTTGATGGGCAGAGAAAATTTTTGCACATTCTACTCTCCCATTCCGAAGCTTATTACCAAAATCTGAAAGAGTCAGTTCTTTTTAAAATGAAATTATACATCAATGGACTTAATTATCTGCAAGTTAATACCAAATATCTGTTATGTAGTGTGAGTGAAATCATCTTAGAATTGTATTAATAAAGTGTAAGTACAGATTCCTACATGAATTCATGCTAAACTTCATGAATTTCTAACAATTTCAGAGGAGACTAAAATGGCTAATTTTTGTTTGTTCTGAATGTCTAATGACAACACTGCTATAATCTTGGCTAATTTAGCTGAAAAAATTTATCTTGCAGTCAGTGAAAAGAACATGATAAATTTGATTGGTCAGTACTTTTAGCTTTGCAGTATGAAATGGAAAGATGTGATTTTAAAATAGTATCTTGTATCAGGAAGGATAGAAAAATATGGGTGACATTTTTCTGCCAGCAAAATAAACTGACATCCCTTTTAATTTTTATTTATAACCCTGTCTACCTTAACTGGAAAATCTCCAAACCAATGATGAAGTGCAACTTCTTTTCCGGTGTCATGTAAGACATGTAGAACAGTAAGTCGGTGATCTAATTATCTCCATAAATCAGAAAATTCTGCAATGATGATTTTATTATGACAAAATATTATGTACATTTCTTTTCCTCCGGTTAATTTTATTTATCAGTAACTATTGTCTGCTTTTGCAATGGGATCTCACAATGAAATGCTTTTGCTTCTAAGATGTCAAGGGCTGTCAGTGATCCACCGAATTTTCTTTCTATATCATTTGTACTACAGCTAATAGGAACACAAATATTTATGATGCAAGGGACTCAAATTTTGTTTACAGATGCATTGTGGTCTCCTTCAGCTAAAGTAGAAATTAGCATAGATGAATTTGGACAAGTGTGAAGCCCTAGGTTTTGGGCACTCACATTAGTATAAGGAATTAACGATAGGAAATGTCCACTTTCTCATACATACCCACCTCCAAGAAATACAAGGTCTGAAAAGTCATGTTTTTAAATGAATGCTTGATGTGCTTGCTTAACATTCTCTGCTAGATTTCAAGTTTAATCTTCCTACAATTTTCATTGATGTTAAAATACATATTAATAAGATTCTGCTTATGTAATGAATTGTGTGAGTCAAAAACAATACCACTGATTTACATTTATGTAGCACCTTTAGAATATCGACATGCTTCACAGGTGTACGACTACCAAAAATGGAAGCCCATCCAAAATGGGAAAATATATTACAGGTTACTAAAATCTTGATAAATTAGATCAGTTTTGGCAAGGTTCTTAAAAGAAGAAAGGGCAGTAAATTGGAGAGCTGGGATACTTCAAGCTGTAATTTAAACAGCGCCATCCAAAGATTGTATCTCAGCACCAGCAAAATTTCCAATATCTACATTGACATCCATGGATATTCATCAAATGAATAATGTGCTTACGATATTAAATTACAGAGGAGAAATTTGAGGGCGAAAGCCTGTTTACTTTTTATCTTTTTATATTTTTAAAGTCATCTTTATGTTGTGAAGCCCACTTTATCGTTTATCCCAAACTACTCCACAACCAAAGAGGAGGCACTCAATCCCTTGGAGCATAAAACAAACTGCTGGAAGGACTCAGCAGGTCAAGCAGCATCTGCTGAGGCAATAGAATGGTTGGTGTTTCAGGTCAGATGACATTTATCCCAGGTCACTGTGGGAAGAAAGGGGAGATATTGCTGAGTCTTTGTCTAAGATTTTTAAATCTTTGCTGGCCACAAGCGATGTATCAGAATACTGGAGTTTGGCAAATGTTATCTTCCTCTTCAAGAGCATTGCAGGGAAAAGCCTGGTGATTATAGACCTTTGAACCTCACATACTGTGAGTCGTAGGGTAACATTAGTAATAACGTACTGTAAGTAGATTTGTAACGTTGATGTCAGGTGAATACTTCAAGGACTCCAGGGGCGATGGCAACTCAGGGCCACCCATCTTGGAACTGCTGTGGACAAGATCCCGGGTGAAGATTGATCTAACCCCCTCTCCCAAATGGACAGACTTGCGTCTGGCCCTCCCGGGCCATGCTCAAGCCAACTAGACAGCCACAAATAGACTCAGAAGTCGACTTGCCGAAACAGCGCAAACGCTACACTGATGGGACGCCCAACAAACCCCAGCTTGCTCCTGTGGTGCCCAACCCAGGTTATTCTCCACCTGGCCCGCTCACCAAGATCTGTCACAGCTTTACCATGGTCCATTGATGTGTCCACAAGCTTGACAAAAAACAATTAGAAGTGTAAAGTGAAAAACACCTACCATACGAAACAACAACAACAACAACATGCAGTAGGGAAGTTAATGGGAAAAAATTTTAAAGGAGGGATTGTAATTTGGAGAATATTGATAGCAATAGTCAACATGACATTATCAAAGGAAGCTCTTCTCTCATCTACTGTATCTGATTCAAACATTTGAAGAAGTAACAAAGTGTTTTGATGAGGACTGTATTGTGGATTACATGGACTTCATGAGAACATCCCAAAGAAAAGAGCCTATGGGATCCAGGGCAAATTTATAAATTAGATCCACAACTGGCTTGGCAATAAAAGATTGAGAATTGTTTATCTGATGGCCTGCCTCAAACTACTGGTATTCCTAAGGGGGCCCTTGCTGTTTGTAATATATGCTTTATTAGATATCTTCTCCCTGTCAGCCTGAACCAGTCTGACCAGTCTCCTCTGACCTCTCTCATTAACAAGGCATTTTCAACCACAGAACTGCCACTCACTAGATGTTTTTTTCACACCATATCTATAAATTCTAGAGATTGCTGTGCGTGAAAATCCCAGGAGATCAACAGTTTCTGAGATACTCAAACCACCATAAAACTATACGATCATAAGACATAGGAGCAGAATTAGGCCATTCAGCCCATTGAGTCTGCTCCGCAATTCCATCATGGCTGAACCCAGATCCCACTCAACCCCGTACACCTGCCTTCTTGATAAGACCATCTGGCACCAACAATCATTCCACAATCAGAGTCACTTAGGCCACACTACTACCCCGTTCTGATGTTTGGTCACAACAACAATTGAACCTCTTGACCATGTCTGCACTGAGTTGAACATTCACAGATGACACAAAGATTGTTGGAGAGGCTGACAGTATTGAGAATAGCCTTAGGCTGCAGGATGGTGTTGATGTGTTGGTGAAGAGAGCTGAAAAATGGCAGGCGAAACTTAATCCTAGTAAGTGTGATGTGATAAATTTTGCAAATAATAATGAGACCAAGACATACACAATACATGGTAGTGAGCTAGGGAGTGCTGAGGAACAGCAGCTGCTGTGGATGTCCAAAGATGCAGCATATATAGATCACACAATTAAGAAGGTATATGTGATACTGGTCTTCATCACCTGAAGGTCTGACAACAGAAGCAGGGAGGTTATAGTTGTACAAATATTGAACTGGTCTTAACTGGAGTCCTGGTCACCACATTGTGGTAACACTGGAGAAGGTGCAGAGGAGGTTCACCAGCATCTTGCTTGGAAAGGAGCTATTCAGTTTTTGGAGGAGAGACTGGAAAAGCTAGATCTGTTTTCTCCGGAGTAGAGAAGCTAAGAAGGGACATTACAGAGGCATATTAAATTTGAGGTGTATAGATAGGGTAAGCTGCAAGAAAATGTTCTTTATCTGAGGGGTAGATAAATGAGGGGATGTAGATTGTGAGTAAGGGAGAAAAAATTAGAGGGAATATGATAAGAACCTTCTTCAGCCAGAGTTCAAAGTTCAAAGTAAATTTATTGTCAAAGTACGCACATAGTGCCTATAAAAATTATTCAACACCCTTGGAAGTTTTCATGTTTTTTTGTTTTAAAACATTGAATCACAGTGGATTTAATTTGGTTTTTTTTGTTGCTGATCAACCAAAGGTTCTTTCGTATCAGTGAGAACAGATCTCTACAAAGTGATCTAAATTAATTACAAATAAAAAACACAAAATAATTGATTGCATAAGTATTCATCCCCTTTTAATATAACACACAAAATCATCACTTCTGCAGCCAATTGGTTTTAGAAGTCACATAATTAGTTAAATGGAGAGTTGCTGGTGAACGCAGCAGGCCAGGCAGCATCTCTAGGAAGAGGTGCAGTCGACGTTTCAGGCCGAGACCCTTCGTCAGTCCTAGAGATGCTGCTTGGCCTGCTGCGTTCACCAGCAACTTTTATGTGTGTTGCTTGAATTTCCAGCATCTGCAGAATTCCTGTTGTTTGCGTAGTTAAATGGAGATATGTTTTTGGAGACCTATGTGCAGTCAAGGTGTTTCAATTGATTATAGTAAAAATATACCTGTATCTGGAAGGTCCAACTGCTGGTGAGTCAGTATCCTGGCAAAAATTACACCATGAAGACAAAAGAATACTCCAAGCAACTCTGCAAATAGGTTATTGAAAAACATAAGTCAGAAGATGGATACAAGAAAATTACTGAATATCCCTTGAAATATAATTGCCAAACATCAAGAAATGGAAAGAATATTGCACAGATGTAAATCTGCCTAGAGCAGGCTGTCCTCAAAAACTGTCCTCAAAAGAAGGGGACTAGTGACGGAGGCCACCAAGAGACCTATGACAACTCTGGATGAGTTACAAGCTTCAATGGCTGAGATGGGAAAGACTGCGCATACAATAATAGTTGCCCAGATGCTTCATCAGTCGCAGCTTGATGGGAGAGAGGCAAAGAGAAAGCCACTCTGGGGAAAAAACTCACATGAAATCTCAGCTAGAATTTTCCAGAAAGCATATGGGACACTCTGAAGTCAGCTGAAAGAAGGTTCCATGGCCTGAGAAAACAAAAATTGAGCTTCAGGCTAAAAATTGGGCATCAGACTAAACATTATGTTTGGCATAAGATAAACACCGCACATCATCAAAAGCACATCATCCCTACCATTAAGCATGGTGCTGGCTGCATCTTACAGTGGGGATGCTTCACTGCAGCAGGCCCTGAAAGTCTTGTGAAGATAGAGGGTAAAATGAATGCAGAAAAATACAAGGAAATCCTGGAGGAAAACCTGATGCAGTCTGCAAGAGAACTGTGACTTGGGAGAAGATTTGTTTTCCAGCAAAAGAATGACCCCAGCCATAAAGCCAAAGCTACACAGCAATGGCTTAAAAGCAACAAAGTTAACGTCCTGGAGTGGCCAAGTCAGAGCCCAGTCCTCAATCCAATTGAGAATTTGTGGCTGGACTTGAAAAAGACTGCTCACTCATGATCCCCATGCAATCTGACAGAACTTGAGCAGTTTTGTAAAGAAGAATGGGGAAAAATTGTAGTGTTCACATGTACAAAGTTGACAGAGACCCATCCACACAGACTCAAGGCTGTAGTTGCTGCCAAAGGTGCATCTACAAAATACTGACTTGAAGGGGGTGAGTAGTTATGCAATCAATTATTTTGTGTTTAATAATTGCAATAAATTGAAACAAATTTGTAGAAATTTATTTTCACTTTGACACAAAAGAGTCTTTTCTTTTGGTCAGTATCAAAAAAGCCAAATTAAATCCACTGTGACTCGATGTTGTAAAACAATAAAACATGAAAAATTCCAAGGAGGGTGGATACTTTTTATAGGCACTGTGTCACCATTATACAAAGGAGATTTGTTTTCTTGCGGGCATATTGAGTAAATCCAAGAAACACAATATAATCAATGAAAGACCACACCCAACAGGACAAGCACACAACCAGTGTACAAAAGACAACAAACTGTGCAAATTCAAAGAAAAAAAATATTAATAGTAATAATACATAAATGAATAAGCAATAAATATCATGAAATGAAGCATCCTTGGAAGTGAGTCTGCAGGTTGTAGGAACAGTTCTCTGGTTCAAGAGCCTGATAGTTGAGGGTTAATAACTGGTGGTGTGGGTCTTGAGGCTCTTGTACATTATGCCTGATGTCAGCAGTGAGAAGAGAGCATTGCCTGGGTGGTGGGGGTCCTTGATGGATGCTGCTTTCCTTTTTT
Source organism: Mobula hypostoma (assembly GCF_963921235.1). Lineage (NCBI taxonomy): Eukaryota > Metazoa > Chordata > Chondrichthyes > Myliobatiformes > Myliobatidae > Mobula > Mobula hypostoma. The sequence continues at coordinate 110,261,094 of NC_086103.1, read as the reverse complement.
TTATTAATTTATTTTTATTGAAGGAATGACACAATACTGAAAATATAATGGATTACATTTTCCTCCATTTTGCTTTTATATCGTACCCCCAAACAAACCTCCCCCCACCCGCCCTCCCCGAACATATCATGGCAGCTAATATATTTACAACACAACAATTCACAAATACAAGTACAGAGATTTCACAACCATACCCCCACACTACTTCAAGACGACGGCTCACACACAACTGCAACATGTCAGATGATCCAAAATACACTCATATTTACAATTCATCAACCACCCTGTGAGCTAAATTATAAGCGTGTTAAATGGGAGGCAACTTCCCAAGTACAATCAAATGCCATCAACTAGTAGGTAATTCCTTAAGACTCCCAAAATATGATAAGAAAGGTCCCCATTTCGAATAGAACTTTTTCACAGACCCCCTCAAAGTGAATTTAATCTTTTCTAAATTTCAGAAAAAAACATTACATCTTCTAACCAAGCAGCAGCAGTTGGGGGAGTGGCAGATTTCCAAACCAGCAAAATTCTCCTACGGGCCAATAGCGATGTAAATGCAATGATATCCGACTGGCTTGCATTTAAACCCAAATCATCATCTGCCACATCAAATACAGCTATAAGCGGGCAAGGTCTCAGTGTCACCCCCAAAACCTCACTGATAATTTTAAAAACCAGTGCCCAATAGTCATCAAGCCGAGGGCATGACCAAAATGCATGTACTAAACCAGCCGGAGAGAAGGAACACCTGTCACAGCCAGCGTCTGTCCCAGGGTATATGTCTGCAAGTCTGGCTTTACTTAAATGTACCCTGTGTAAAACTTTAAATTGTATGAGCCCCAGTCTAGCACGTGATGGTAAGAAATGAACCCTATTCAATACTTTTGCCCAGTATTCCTCCGCCAGATCCATACCGAGGTCATCCTCCCACCTACTCTTAGTTTTGTTTAGATCTTGAACTCCCAAAGACATCAGCTGAGAGTATAGTTCAGAGATCAGCCCTTTATTGTTAAAGCTAAGAGTGAGTTTTTCCCATAACATAGCAGGTGGTAGATCAGGAAAAGAGGGAAATTTTTCCTTGACAAAGTGGCGAATCTGCAGGTATTTTAAAAAATGATTATGCAGAAGGCCATACTTACCGTGCAGGTTATCAAAACTATCAAATATGTTATCAGTATACAAATCCTTAATGCGCATAAGACCGTTCAAACCCCATTGTCTAAAAGCTGAATCGAACGAGGAGGGAGGAAATAAATGGTTTTTATGAATGGGGCCCAAAACTGAAGCTGATATGAACTTATAGTGGCAGTGAAATTGATTAAATATTTTGAGGGTGGAGAGCATGACCGGGTTAGATGTGAATTGAGAGGATTTCAATGGTAAGGAAGAATACACCAAAGCTGGGAGAGATGAGGAATGGCAAGACCGTGACTCAAGCAGGCACCAGATTATTTCTGGCCAGTGGAGCCAAAGTAATACTTTTTGAATGTTCGATGCCCAGTAATAATGAATAAAGCTGGGAAGACCCATTCCACCTACGTCACGACCTCTTTGGAGAGTGTGCTTATTAACCCTTGGGACCTTATTTTCCCAAATAAAGGAGGTTATAGTTTGGTCGACTGATTTAAAAAATAACTTAGATAAGAAAACTGGCAAACACTGAAACAAATAAAGAAATCTAGGAAGTATAGTCATTTTCACTGATTGAATTCTCCCAGCTATAGTAAGGGGTAAACTGCGCTATCTCTCGAAATCAGCCTTCATTTGGCTAACCTGAGGCCTGTAGTTAGCTTCAAACAGAGATGTAAAAGAGCGAGTAATATGTATTCCTAGGTATACAAAACCATCTTGAGATAAAGGAAAAGGCATAGATTCCTGTCGGATCTGTAGGGACAAGTTATTAATGGGAAAACATTTGCTTTTTTGAAAGTTCAGTTTATAGCCAGGGAAGGCTCCAAATTGACCTAATAATGACACAATAGCAGGACTACTACCTACAGGGTCGCTAACATAAAGTGAGAGGTCATCAGCATATAGGGATACACAGTGTTCCATGTCCCCTTTTCTAACACCTTGAAATAATGTAGTTGACTTAAATGCAATAGAAAGAGGCTCAATTGCAATTGCAAAAAGAAGAGGGGACAATGGGCAGCCTTGGCGAGTGCCACGTGTTAATGGTAAATAGTCAGATCGAAAATAATTTGTCTGTATACATGCTAAAGGCGAGTGGTATAATAGCTTAACCCAAGCTATAAATATTCTGCCAAATCCAAATTTCTCTAAAACACTAAACAAGTATACCCACTCTACTCTATCAAACGCCTTCTCCACGTCCAAGGAGATAACAACCTCCGGACTTGGAGAATCGCTGGGTGAATAAACCACATCAGCCAGTCGACGGATATTAAAAAAAGAATGGCGATTTTTAATAAAACCTGTTTGATCATCTGAAATTATCTTGGGAAGGGGACGTTCTAAATGGCAAGCAAACACTTTAGCCAAAATTTTCACATCTACAATCAAAAGTGAGATTGGGCGATATGATCCACATTGAGTCGGGTCCTTGTCCTCTTTAAGAAGTAGTGAAATAGCTGCCTGTGAAAGAGAAGGGGGTAAGGATCCGTTCTCCAAAGATTCCTGAAACACTTCTAGAAGGACTGGTATGAGCTTATCCTTAAATTTCTTATAAAATTCTATTGGATAACCATCAGGACCTGGGGACTTACCACTCTGCATAGCCATAATGGCATTATTAATCTCTTCCTGCCCAAGACCCCGATTTAGGTTCTCCACCTCCTCTGGTTCAAGAGTTGGTATTTCCAAATTATCTAAAAAACGTTCCATATTTGTTTTATCTGAGGGGAACTCTGAGGCATACAGAGAGGAATAAAAATTTGCAAAGATGTTATTAATCTATTTTGGATTGCTTGTCAAGTTTTGATGTGTGTCTCTTATCTGAGGAATAAGTCGTGATGCAGCTTGATGTTTCAACTGATGAGCCATAAGCCGGCTCACCTTGTCACCATATTCATAATAGAGGCCACATGTTTTAAGAGTTAGTTGTTCTGATAGGTTTGTAGATAGAAGATTAAACTTTGCTTGCAAATCAACCCGGCTTTTATATAATTCCGCAGTGGGTGCCTCAGAGTATTTTCTATCCAGGTCCAAAACAGATTGCAATAACACTTGCATTTCCTTCCGACGCTCTTTATTGGCATGTGAAGTATAAGATATTATTTGACCCCTCAAGTAAGCTTTTAAAGTTTCCCAAAGTAAAGAGTACGATACTGACTCAGTTTTGTTAGTCTCGAAGAATGTGTCAATGTTAGCCAATATATAACTACAAAATTTCTCATTAGAAAGCAAAAGGGGGTTAAGTCTCCACAGAGGCCGTTCTCTAACGCTTAAAGGAAAACATAGGTCCAGTTTCACGGGCGAGTGATCAGATATAACTATAGCAGTGTATTCAATTTGTCTAATCATTGGGATCAAGGAGTTATCTATAAAGAAATAGTCTAGCCTGGAATAGGAGTGGTGAACATGAGAAAAGAACTGATGGATTCAAAAATTGGATTCAAAGATTCAAAAATCTCCAAGGATCCACATAACCATTTTGTTGCATAAACATCGAGAAGGCCTTTGCCATACCAGAAAATGTTCCCCTAGGGCAAGACCTATCAAGCAGTGGGTCAATAGCGCAGTTCAAATCTCCAGAAAAGATTAGCTTATGTGTATTCAGGTTAGGTATTAATGACAAAACCTTATTTGCAAATTGGACATCGTCCCAATTAGGAGCATAAACATTTACCAAAATAACAGGTATCTGAAAGAGAGAGCCAGAGACTATAATAAAGCGACCATTAGGGTCACTGATTACATCAGATGGTGTGAACTGCATTCTTTTGGTGATTAATATTGCCACCCCCCTGGACCTACTATTAAATCTGGAATGAAAAACCTGACTAATCCATGCTTTACAAAGTCTATTATGGTCCTTCACTCTTAAATGTGTCTCTTGTAGAAATAGTATATCTGCTTTTAATTGTTTCAGATGAGAGAAAACTTTAGCTCTTTTAACCGGACCATTGAGCCCCTTTACATTCCAAGAAATAAACCTCACAGGGTGGCCTCCACCAGCAGCACTCACGTTAACCATATCAAAAGACACACAGGGCCTACAATCCAAAACAGTGCAAGGGCATAAATTGCACACAATAACGCACCATGAAAAGAAAGTCTGATCAATCCGTAACACACAAAAGAATAAACTGCCATGGTAATCCCCCAAAACACTCCCCCCACCCCTTTACACAAACAAAAAAAAACCTAATTAACCCCCGAAACCTAGATCTACCTCCCCAACTGAGGATGATCGCAGGCAGTACCCAACAAAAAACTTCCAAGGTGTTCCTCATACAGCCCAACTTTCAATCTAATCTAGGGTGGCTCCCCTCCTTAACATTTATCCTATCACTTATACTACCTTTAATATAACATATAGGCTAAAGTTGACACAGGTCAAGCTAAGCATTAAAAACAAAAAAAAACACTAGGCCCGAGATGCAAATCCCAAATATTTACATTTTGCTGGTTGAAAGTTTTTGTTAATCAGTTTCGGCAGCATAGCAGTTCGACCCGATCGCGTTCCACAAATTAAACTGGAAAATAATGAACAAAGAAGTGGATTGTGAAAATTAACAGTTTGCCTCAGCATGAGGCCCCTTCCATGCTGCATGAATAAGCTTAAAAAAAAGTCATTGCTCTTCTCGTTCTTCTTCTCCCCAGCGCGAATGGTAAAACTCTTTGGCCGCCTCTGGTGTATGGAAATAATGCATTTTACCTTCATGTATGACCCGGAGCTGAGCAGGATACAGGAGGCCAAACCTGACCCCTTTCCCGTAAAGCAGGGATTTCACCTCCTTGAAAGCTGCTCGTTTTTTACCCAGCTCCGCACTAAAATCTTCATAAAAAAAACACGCGGTGTCCGCGGAAATACAGCTCCTGCTTCCGTCTGTTGATGATGCGTTGCTTATCTTGAAAGGAGTGAAAGCAAACCAGGAACGTTCTTGGTCTCGTTTGCTTGGCTCCAGAGACACTGGATGGTTTACGTCCGACTTAGCGAGCACACAAAAGTACGAGAGGCCTCGGGAAAAAATTTGTCCCCAGCTCTTCGTCAAAAAACTCGGTCATAAATTTAACAGGGTCCGAACCTTCCAAATTTTCAGGAATGCCGACCACTCTCAAATTGGATCTCCGCGACCGATTTTTGAGGTCATCTAGCTTTCCCTTCAGAAATGCGTTTTCGCTCTGCAACGCTGCAATGGCGGCTTCGGCGCTCACCAGTCGATCACTGTAATCATTCAGGCCGTCTTCAACCCCATGAATGCGTTCGTCGTGTGTCTCGTAAGCAGACATAATTTGTTCCATGGTAGCAGTCACTGGTGATAAAGCATCTTCAAGTTCTCTTTTTAGGGCAGAATGCACCACTTGCGTCATGTCAGTAATAAGTACTAAACAAAGTCATCGGGTAGCGCAGGTCCGGGTCCAGGTCCAGCAGCATGCAACGGCGCCATTACTGTAACATCAGCCTTCTTGCTCGAGGCTTGGCTATCTTTTTCCCCAGTTTTACTTCGAAGGTACATTCTACCTGCCATTTCAATGTCCAGCTATGTCCTGCGTTGTTCACAATGGTAAATATTCAGTTATCTCGAGCATACGGCAAAGATAAACAGGTAGATTTTCAATAAAAATCGGGAGCCACACTCACACACACTGAATCACGCCATACTCAACCCCGGAAGTTTTTGGATGCTGCTTTCCTGTGACAGTTCTCTGTATTGACATGCTCAGTGGTGGATAAGGCCGTAGCTACTGCTTTTTGTGGGGTTTTCTGTTCAAGGGCATCATACCAGGCTATGATGCAACCAATCGATGTACCCTCCACTATACAGCTATAAAAGATGTATATGTCATGCTGAACCTTTGCAAACTTTCAGTAAGTAGGGGCGGGCCACTGCTGTGCTTTCTTTGTACTTAATTGCTGGGTCCAGGACAAACCCTCTGAAATGATAATACCGAGGAATTTGAAGTTGCTGACCTCTTCCCCCACCTCTGATTCCCTGACGAGGTCTCTGGTATCATCCTCATGAAGTCAATAACCAGCTCCTCGGTGTAGCTGACATTGAGTGAGGTGTTGTTGTTATGCCTCCACTCAGACAGATTTTCAATCTCCTCCTATGTGCCGGTTCATCACCATCTTTGATTCAGCCTGTGACGGTGGTGTCACCGGCAAACTTAAATATGGCGTTGGAGCTGTGCTTAGCCTGACAGTCATTAGTATAAAGTGAGTAGAGGAGGAGGATAAACAAATAGCCTTGTAAGAGTAGTGAGTACCAGAAATGCACTGTTTGAGAGAGAGGTGGAAGTAGAATTGTTGAGGGAATAGACAATGATCATGTTGTTGAATGTAAGAGGTGATAGGTGGACTCACTCTTGATGCCTAGCAATGGTATGATATGGATGTTAATTGAATATTACAGAAATGTCTCTACACACATCGTTAAATCTTAGATGCTGGTCATTGTAAGTGATACTAATCTTCTTCCTCCCTAAAATAATACTCCTTCTAAGACCATAAGACTGTAGGAGCAAAATTAGGCCCATTTAGTCTGCTCTGCCATTCCATCATGGCTGATCCTGGATCCCACTCAAACCCATACACCTGCCTTCTCGCCATATCCTTTGATGCCCTGGCTGATCAGGAAATGATCAACTTCTGCCTTAAATATACCCACAGACTTAGCCTTCACTGCAGTCTGTGGCAAAGCATTCCACAGATTTACTACTCTCTGGCTAAAAAAAAAATTCTCCATACCTCTGTTCTAAAAGGTCACCCCTCAATTTTGAGGCCTCTAGTTCTGGATACCCCCACCATAGGAAACATCCTCTCCACATCCACCCTATCTAGTCCTTTGAACATTCGGTAGGTTTCAATGACAATTCTTCTCATTTTAAGTGCTGTCCTCACACCTTGGCAAGGTGTTAAGCGTCACCTTCCTAAAAATCTGATTTAAACAGCGGCTTGTTCTTATTTGCTTCAAAATACTTCAAATCCCACCCAAATTTGTACTGTAATATTGGTGAGAATTTACAGGCCAATTTTGTGCAAAGCTAACTTCAAAGGCCTGTTTGTAATCTGAAATAACTCATGGCTTAAATGGAATACTGTTTATTCCTGTCCTAACTTCTATCGAAGATAGGAATTCAACGGTTGCACTTGAAATTTGCAACACCTTTCATTGTAAGAGGATGTAAGAATGACTATTTCCTCAATAAGTTTCAGCACTAAGCACACTTCATCAGAACTATATGCTGATGGTTGTGTTCTAAATCATTTGTAGTTGATTCTATCATCACTGTTCTTATGAGTTCTATTCTCAATATCTCCATGTATTTGTCAGTGGTTTAATAACTCTAAACTGTTTATGCCAACGCACATTGTTGTAATGGTGTGATATTTTTAGGGTTTGTTGACAGCTTAAGTGATTCATATGACCTAATTAGAGATAAAATGTTGCATACAATTCCACGTGTGCCAAATTCAATAATAGGACTGCCTGTTTATGGAGACCACTGCCTTTCAGCAGTAAATAATCCCTTAAGCCTCCATGTTTCAGAACAGATGTGTCACTGCTAGCATCTATGACTCAAAAGACCATCGCAAGGTACCTAACAGAGATAAAAAAAAATCTTAGGGAGCAAGCTACAGAAGAAAATAGAAGATAAACGAATAATGACTCATTCAGAAGGTTCAGTTTGAAAGGAGTGCCTCAAACAGAGAATGAGAAACAGAGATTTTTATTGAGTAAAGTCCTGAACTTACAACGAAGGTAGCTGAAACTGGACAGCCAACAATGAGCCGTTAAAATGCCAAAAGAACAAGAGGTCAGAATTGGAGAGATCTTATTGGGCTGTCAGTAAGAGTAGAGAAGTGGATCTGGGTTAGGAACATGTCTAGAGAGGCACTATAAACAAAGATGATGATTTTAAAATCAATTCAGTCAAAGAAAGCCACTGTTGTCAGCAAGCACAGGCATTACAGAAGAAAGAAATTTAGAGCAGGACAATGGGAAGAAGAGAGGAGGCTAGTGAGGAAACGTTTGGTGGAATCAAATGCAGCAGAAAGGTGGAAAGCTATCCAGCCCAGCTTCAGATTCAGATTCATTTATTGATCACATGTACATCAAAGCATACCGGGAAATGCATCATTTGCATTGACAACCAACACAACCTACGCATGTGCCGGGGGCAGCCCGCAAGCGTCACCACACTTTCCAGAGCCAACATACGTGCTACAGCAAAGTACGTTCACCATGTTCACAGAGCTACACAAGCAACAACAGCAAAACTATCCCCTTTCCTCCCTCCCATCCAAGCACACACACAGGCAGCCCTCCACCCACAGGGCAGCCTATCTCCAGGCCTCCAGCCTCTAGTGGACTTGCAGCCTCTCAGGCACAGGGCTTCGACTTCCCCAGTGGGCTCACAGGCTGACAGACACAGGATGCTCTTCACTGACTCCAGGTCAGCATTCAACACTATATCCCCTTGAAACTCACCACTAAGCTCCAAGATCTAGGCTTCGATACCTCCTTGTGCAACTGGAGCCTTGATTTCCTCACTGGCAGACTCCAGTCAGTATCAATTGGCAACAAGTCACCATCAGCACGGGTTCACCACAGAGCCCCCTGCTCTACTCGTTTTATGCTTAAGACAGTCAGGCTAAGTACAGCTCCTATAGCGTATCTAAGTTTTCTGGCAACACCACTGTCAATTGGCCAAATCAAAAGTGGTGGAAATCAGCAAGCGGGAGGGAGTTTGAAAATCTAGTCGAGTTTTGCCACAACAACAACCTCCCACTCAACATCAGCAAAAACAAAGAGCTAGTTATTGATTACATGAGGAAGAAGCCAGAAGTCCATAAACCATTCCTCATGAGAGGAACAGAGGCTGAGAGGGCACGTTCCAAATAGGCAAAGGGAATCCCAGCTATATTCTCCACAAGTTCTTGTTGGTTAAGAGCTGTCCAAAATAAGGGACTGTCCTTGTTAACCAAGGCCCAATTAACCAGAATCCACTGCATTTCACAAGCATTTGTTCATGAATCATCGTAAGGATAGTGTTAAGAATAATTCACTTAATTGATACATTAAGCTGTATGGGTTCCTTTCTTGCATGATCATCTAACTACCATAAAGGAGTACAATGCAAAGTAACAAGAAGTAGCTGAATGGTTCTTTGTAACAAGATGCTTCCATTTTGATGGGGAGGTACAAGGTTGGTGGTACCAGAGAAGGAGCAGCAGCAAGATCCTTCCGCCCACTCGGGTGACTGGGCCTCCTGCACGCACCACCAATGGGCCTCCGAATTAAAACTATCAAGTATTTGAGTAAAGATAATGCTCAACTACCAAATTCAAGTGCTGAGGCCCAGGTTCACAGTTCTCAGACAGAATGCTTGATCTCTGAGAAAAATCTTGATCAGGGGACAGCAGAAAACTCAGGATGAAAAAGGGATGATGTTTGCTGCAAACCCCAGTGGGAGACATTCACCTCCTTTACCCACCATTAAACTAAAGCAGAATATCAATGCTCATCTGGAGTTCCCAGCAGGATGTGTGTAGTGAGAAAGCTGTCAGTCATGCCCTGCTCAGATCGAGGTTAAAATAGCAGATTCAAAGAGGCCCTGTCAGCTTAGAATGCGAGGTCCAATGAAGGGTCTCAGGCCTAAAATACTAGCCTTGTTTCTCTTACCACAGATGCTGCTTGACCTACTGAGTGTTTGCAAGATATTCAATGTTTGTACTTCAGGGCTGTTTTACATTTTCGTTAGGTATGAGTATCCTGTGATATAAAGTCAGCAAAAGCCAACTCTGACAAGGAGGTACAGACAAGAAAGGCAGAAAAGGGGAAGAGGTCTGATGCAGTGAGTATATAGAGTTAAGAAAGAGACTGAAGAGAAGGACCTCCAAGGTAGTAATCTCCAGCTTACTCCCAGCGCCATGGGCTAGTGCTGGTAGGAATGGGGTGATAGCGCAGATGAATGAGTGGCTGAGGACATGGTGCATGGTGCAGGGGGCAGGGTTTCAAATCTTTATGTCATTGGGTCCTTTTCTGGGGAAGGGGTGACCGGTACGAAAGGGACAGCTGCACCTGAATTGGAAGGAAACCAATATTCACAACACGCTGGAGGAACTCAGCAGGTCGGGCAGCATCCGTGGAAAAGATCGGTTGACGTTTCGGGCCAAAACCCTTCATCGGGAAACCAATATCCTGGCCCAGAGGTCTACTGATGCTACCTGGGAGGGTTTTAAATAGTTTTGTGGGGAACTGGGAACTGGAGCACCAGGTCAGTATGTGAAAGATTGGACAGGAAGGTAGTTGTCAGGAAAAGTATTGAAAGGGAAAGTCAAAATAACAGTTATGGTGGGTCAGGTGGTTTGAAGTGTGTGTATTTTAATGCTAGGGGTATTTTGGATAAGGGTGATGAACTTAGAGCATAGATCAGTACTTGGAGAGCTACAATGTTCTGGCCATTTCTGAAACTTGGTTGAGAGAGGGGCAGGAATGGGTGATTAATGTACCAAGTTTACAAAGTTTTAGAAAAGATAGAGGAGGAGGAAAAGGTGGGGGGAGGGGGGCAGAATTGCACTACTATTCAGGGACAATATCACAGGTGCACTCAGGTGAGACAGTATGGAAGATTCAGACACTGAGTCCATTTAGGTAGACCTCAGGAACAGGAAGGGTGCAAACACATTGATGGATTGTACTACAGGCTGCCCAATGGCCACTGGGGCATTGAGGAAATGTGTAAAAATAATAGGGTTGTTGTCATGGGGGTTTTCAACTTCCCTAATATAAACTGGGACCTTCTTGTTGTTTGGACGTGGCAGGGTGTGTTAAATGTATCTGCGAGGGTTTCTTAAATCATATGTAGACAGTCCAACGAGAGGAAGGGGTGTACTGACCTGGTGTTGGGTAATGAACCAGGCCAGGTGACGGGTCTATCAGTGGGTGAGCAGTTAGGGAACAGTGACCACAACTCATTGTTATAGGTAAGGATAGGCGTGGTCCTTGCGGGAGAGTTTTAAAATGGAATAGGGCAAATTACAAGGGTATTAGGCAGAAACTTAGAAGAGTTAATTGGGAACATCTTTCTCTGGGCAGGTCCACATTGGACATTTGGAATATGTTTAAAGATCAATTGCACAGAGTACAGGAAAGGTATGTTCCTGTTTGAAGGGATGGAAAGTTAAATGAACTTTGGATGTCCAGAGAGGTGATGAATTTAGTCAAGAAGGAAAAAAAGGGATGTAAAACTTCGTTATAGGAAGGATGTTGAGGCTTTGGAGGGGGTGCAGATTTATAGGTTATGAAATGCATCGACAGAGTGGACAGGAAGTATCTGTTTCCCAGGGTAGAAATGTCTAACACCAGATGGCATGCATTGAAGTGAGAGGGGTAAATTCAAGGGGATATGAGGGGTAAATTCTTTACTCAGAGTGATGGATGCCTAGAATTCACTGCCTGGTATGGTGGTACAGGCAAAAACATTAGAGGCTTTTAAGAGACGTTTAGGTAGGAAGGTGGAGGGATATGGACATTGTGTGGGGAGGAGGGATTAGTTTTTGAGGGTTTTTGATTTACTTTTTAGCTGGTTCGGCACGACATTGTGGGCCATGGGGCAGGGTCGTCTGCTGTACTGTTCTATGTTCTATACTCATTCCATTCTGTTTAACCACTTCTTTCCCTCAGGTTTTCACACAGAAGAAAAACTTAGAATCAAGCCATTCACTGTAATTAAGGCTGCGAATTCCTCAATCAGCTGATGTTTGTACATAAAACTAATGGTTTAGATTTTTCTGGGAAAATGTCAGTGGTTCTAAAAATGTCTGCCTGCAGCTATGTGAAAGCAGAAGTCAGGAGATTACGGCCAGTTGTTGACAGAACTGTACCATTAATGGCGGAATCCAATGTTGAAAAGAGAAGTTGCAGCATTTCCACACCATATACAGTGGGAATATTACTTGAAGATACAGCCTAAAAATGTCTTCCCCAATCATTTCGTTGGAGTGAAAAGCTTGCAAGGGACTACATTAAGGAATGGTTAATTTTTGATTTTTTTCTAATCATCTAATTGTTTTATTATTTTACTTCTAATGTTAGTTTTAGTTTTTTTTTAATAATGGCTTACAAACATTCAGAAAAATTCAGAGCCCTGTCAAATCTGTCAAGGGCTAGCTGAGGTGAGGACCATGGCTTCACCAGCTGCCAAAGATTCCTTCAATTGTTCCGTGGATGGGCTTGTTCTGTCCTTCCACTGTGATGGTTTTTATATCGCAAAAGTAAGGGATTTTACTCACTCTTCCTTCAGTTAGTCCTGACGAAGGGTCTTGGACTGAAATGTCGACTGCACCTCTTCCTACAGATGCTGCCTGGCCTGCTGCGTTCACCAGCAACTTCGATGTGTGTTGCTTCACTTTCCATGAACTCTTTTTAGTTTTTAATTTAATTCATAAGGTTTATGATCTTTTTTTAACCAGTCCTTCCTCACTAGAAAGCTATCTCATACACCACAGATAAAGAAATCAGTAACTTTCACAATAGAAGCAGATTTCTGTCTCAGAAATCAAATTAATAAAGTAAATCTTTGATTTGGGGTATGGAATTGCAAGTCCCAAGGAATACAAAATACGCCTTTGCTTCTTTGATATATATCTCTCCAAAGTTTCCCAATATCTTTTGTTCTTATATTGCCAAAAGACACTTCAAATAAATATTCTAAGCTATGAGATATTTGCTAATATTTTTGAACTGTGATACAATTTTATTCTCTGAAAGATATTTGAAAGAAATAAAATTTGTGTGATAATAGATAGCAAAGGACTGATCACATGATACAAAGGATTGAATAATGGCTATGTTTCAGATTACAAGGAGAGATGTTCTGACTGCTACATAAATAACTGATTAAGCACATTTTTTTTGACCTACTTTTCCTAAAGCATACCTGAGAAGTAGGGGAAAGTATTTACACTTCACCATTTTAATGCTTCTGAAAAATACAGGCTTCCTTTCTTGAATCTCCTCAATAGACAATAGGTGCAGGAGTAGGCCATTCAGCCCTTCGAGCCAGCACCACCATTCACTGTGATCATGGCTGATCATCCACAATCAGTACCTGGTTCCTGCCTTCTCCCCATATCCCTTCAGTCCGCTATCATTAAGAGCTCCATCTAACTCTTTCTTGAAAGCATCCAGAGAATTGGCCTCCACTGCCTTCTGAGGCAGAGCATTCCACAGATCCACAACTCTCTGGGTGAAAAAGTTTTTCCTCAACTCCATTCTAAATGGCCTACCCCTTATTCTCAAATTGTGGCTTCTGGTTCTGGACTCCCCCAACATGGGGAACATGTTTCCTGCCTGTAGCGTGTCTAATCCCTTAATAATCTTATATGTTTCAATCAGATCCCCTCTCATCCTTCTAAATTCCAGTGTATATAAGCCCAGTTGCTCCAATCTTTCAACATATGACAGTCTCGCCATCCCAGGAATTAACCTCGTGAACCTACGCTGCACTCCCTCAATAGCAAGAATGTCCTTACTCAAATTTGGAGACCAAAACTGTACACAATACTCTGTGTGTGGTCTCACCAGGGCCCTGTACAACTGCAGATGGACCTCTTTGCTCCTATACTCAACTCCCCTTGATATGAAGGCCAACATGCCATTAGCTTTCTTCACTGCCTGCTGTACCTGCATGCTTACTTTGAGTGACTGATGAACAAGGACACCTAGATATCGTTGTACTTCCCCTTTTCCTAACTTGACACTATTCAAATAGTAATCTGCCTTCCTGTTCTTGCCACCAAAGTGGATAATCTCACATTTATCCATATTAAACTGCATCTGCCGTGCATCTGCCCACTCACCCAGCCTGTCCAAGTCATCCTACATTATCATAACATCCTCTGCACATTTCACACTGCCACCCAGCTTTGTGTCATCTGCAAATTTGCTAATGTTACCTTTAATCCCTTCATCTAAATCATTAATGTATATTGTAAATAGCTGCGGTCCCAGAACTGAGCCTTGAGGTACCCCACTAGTCACTGCCTGCCATTCTGAAAGGGACGACTCATTAATCCCTACTCTATGTTTCCTGTCTGCCAACCAATTTTTTTATCCATGTCAGTACCCTACCCCCAATACCATGTGCTCTAATTTTGCCCACTAATCTCCTATGTGGGACCTTATCAAAAGCTTTCTGAAAGTCCAGGTACACTACATCCACTGGCTCACCCTTGTCCATTTTCATAGTTACATCCTCAAAAAATTCCAGAGGATTAGTCAAGCATGATTTCCCCTTCATAAATCCATGCTGACTTGGACCTATTCTGTCACTGCTATCCAAATGTGCCGTTATTTCATCCTTCATAATTGACTCCAGCATCTTCCCCACCACTGATGTCAGGCTAACTGGTCTATAATTGCCCGTTTTCTCTCTCCCTCCTTTCTTAAAAAGTGGGATAACATTAGCTACCCTCCAGTCCTCAGGAACTGATCCTGAATCTATAGAACATTGGAAAATGATTACCAATGTGTCCATGATTTCTAGAGCCACCTCCTTAAGTACCCTGGGGTGCAGACCATCAGGCCCTGGGGATTTATCAGCCTTCAGTCCCATCAGTCTATCCAACACCATTTTCTGCCTAATGTGAATCTCCTTCAGTTCCTCCGTTACCCTAGGCCCTCTGGCCACTATTACATCGGGGAGCAACACTCACAACACGCTGGAGGAACTCAGCAGGTCAGGCAGCATCCGTGGAAACGAACACTCAACGTTTCGGGCCGGAACCCTTTGTCAGGACTGTAGAGGGAAGGGGCAGAGGCTCTATAAAGAAGGTGGGGGGAGGGTGGGAAGGAGAAGGCTGGTAGGTTCCAGGTGAAAAACCAGTAAGGGGAAAGATAAAGGGGTGGGGGAGGGGAGGCAGGGAGGTGATAGGCAGGAAAGGTGAAGAAAGAACAGGGGAAAACACAATGGGTAGTAGAAGGAGGTGGAACCATGAGGGAGGTGATAGGCAGCTGGGGGAGGGGGACAGAGTGACATAGGGACGGGGGAAGGGAGGGGGAGGGAATTACCAGAAGTTGGAGAATTCTATGTTCATACCAAGGGGCTGGAGACTACCTAGACGGTATATGAGGTGTTGCTCCTCCAACCTGAGTTTAGCCTCATCATGGCAGTAGAGGAGGCCATGTATGGACATATCTGAATGGGAATGGGAAGCAGAGTTGGAGTGGGTGGCTACCGGGAGATCCTGTCTGTTGTGGCGGACGGAGTGGAGGTGCTCAACAAAACGGTCCCCCAATCTGCGTGGGGTTTCACCAATATAGAGGAGGCGGCACTGGGAGAACCGGATGTAATAGATGACCCCAACAGACTCACAAGTGAAGTGTTGCCTCACCTGGAAGGACTGTTTGGGGCCCTGAATGGTGGCAAGAGAGGAGGTGTAGCTCTTATGCTTACAGGGATAAGCGCCGGGTGGGAGATCCGTGGGGAGGGACCAATCCCTGCGGAAAGCGGAGAGGGGTGGAGAGGGAAAGATGTGCTTAGTGGTGGGGTCCTGTTGAAGGTGGCGGAAGTTGCGGAGGATAATGTGCTGGATCCGGAGGCTAGTGGGGTGGTAGGTGAAGACAAGGGGAACTCTGTCCCTGTTGTGGTGGCGGGAAGATGGGGTGAGAGCTGAAGTGTGGGAAATGGAGAAGATGCAGGTGAGGGCATCATTGATGACAGCAGAAGGGAAACTATGATCCTTAAAGAAAGAGGACATTTGAGATGTCCTGGAATGGAAAGCCTCATCCTGGGAGCAGATGCGGCGGAAACGGAGGAACTGGGAATAGGGAATGGCATTTTTGCATGTGGCGGGGTGGGAAAAGGTATAGTCGAGGTTGTAATGAGAGACCTGCTGAGTTCCTCCTGCGTGTTGTGAGTGTTGCTTTGACCCCAGCATCTGCAGATTATTTTGTGATTACATCTGGGAGATTGTTTGCGTCTTCCCTAGTGAAGACAGATCCAAAGTACCTGTTCAACTAGTCTGCCATTTCCTTGTTCCCCATAATAAATTCACCTGTTTCTGTCTTCAAGAGCCCAACTTTGGTCTTAACTAATTTTTTTCTCTTCACATTCCTAAGTATGTAACAGTTGAGGATGGCAGCCTCCAGGAGTTTACCATCAGTGACCTTGCATCTGAACAAACATTAAGCAGCCTCTGTTTTATTGATTAAGGAGATTAAAAGAAAGACCTCCTCCATAAAAGAAAACTAAAGTCATCAGTAACCAGTCCAAACTTATATTCATTACATTGATCAAACGTAAGAATCCTGCTCAGTATAGGCTCTAGGCCTCTCAGAGAGAAAGTGGTTTTCAAAGGCAAAAAAGTGGTCACATTTTAAAAAGCATGATCTTCCACATAAGGAGTAAATAATTTAGAATTGCTGTGATTATATGATTAGATCCTGCCGTACCAGATCTGTAGTCATTACCCCTCATCTTCCCACCAGTTTTTGATGGGACACGAGGTGCTTTTGTTCTCTGCCACATTTCCCACATCATGTTCCAGTTGCTCTTGCTACCAATCAGTTTGACCGTATCCTTTTGGAGCTTCTGCACATCCTCTTTTGTACTCACAAGGCAACTAGACAGCAAACCTGGTAAAATGATGTTCAGAGTCATTAGTCAAATTGTTGGCATAGCGAGTATCTGGAGCTCATGCCTCGAGACCTGTAGTACCCCAGTGGAAAACACCTGCTTGCATTAACCCTATCTATACCCCTTATAATTTTACTTACTGCTATCAAATCTCCCCTCTTTCTCCATTGCTTCAGGGAATGAAGCTTCAAAGTATTTAGCCTTTCCCTATAGTTGTAAGTTTTCTTTGTGCTCTTTCAACCTTTATTTCCTGTACTGCAGGTAGGTGACAAGGAATGCCCACAATTCTCCAAAGCTGGTCTCACCAATGTCTTATATAACTTCAACATAACATCCCAACTCCTGTACTCAATACTCTGATTTATGAAGGCCATCCTATATCTTTGTGATCTTATCTACCTGTGACATTGTTGTTGCCAAAAATAAAATAAAATAATTCAAGTATCTCAGCCCAGAACACACACATTCTTATGACTCAAACAGATTTTATTTAATTGTGCACAAGCAAAACAGCATGGCCCCTTTCACCCACACTATTCGAAAGCCAGGACAGAAAGCTGATATTTTTTATGCAAAATTAGCTTATCAGTTACGGATATTGACCATATGGTAAATTGTATATGTTTGAATTCCTTTCTCACAAGATCAATCACCATTCACAATAGAGGTGTTAAAAGTCAATCGGAACTTCAAGCTGACAACCGATGATATTTTGAAGTCAGTAAAGCAATTGTCCCCTAGTTGTTGGTTGTATTTCACATCCTTCCATTATTCCTATCTCATCTGTGTTGTGGTAAGACAGGTTCGTAAGCTCAGTGAGTGGTCCACAGTGACCCAAGAGCGAAAAGAGACTGCATGATTACCACATGATAGATTTACACTCTACCAGCACCATGACATCATCAGCGAGTATAACCATTGTCACACCCCACTGTACTACACACAAAAGCTAACACAATAATACTCAGAATTATCAACCCACCAGTTACGACCCAGTGTATTACTGTAATCCAGTGACCCATAGACTATCAGCTTCCTCTCAAGGTGTGGTAACTATGAAGCTGTGTCCCTACTTTCCTGATCTTATTTACTGACTGCTGCTTATAATTAGCCAGGTGAGTAATGTTCCCAGACTCATCAGGGATGTAGGTGCAGCACTCCTGACCAAAGGTGTCACCTCTCTCCATGAACAGGTAGTCCAAGACCATCTGCTTTTGCAAGGCCACCATCAGAAAAGCCATCGTCTCAGCTGACGCTCTGCTGAGTGCATCCTGGGTATGCTTGAGCACCGCGGCCATCTTGTTTTCCAGCACCTCCATCACGGAGGACATGAGTATCAGTTCCTGGCTATACCACCCAGGGGAAAGGTTGTCAGCCCAAAGCTTTCTGTCTCTGTGATACGCCTGCTACTACGCCAACCCTCATGGTCAGGGTGTTTGTCTGGGTTATTAAGCTGATGCATGTACGGTACCTGGTACCCCGGATAGCAGCCTCCGTACCATACCATGAAGAGCCACGGGTAGGTCTGGGAGCCACACTTCCGGTGTGTAGCACTTAGCATCCAGGGAGTGCTCACCTTCACGGCACCATTCGGATTCAACACAGTCATCCCAGCACACTGCCCCCACTCACACTCGCTGTGCCCCACTGACCGGTTGGACCTGTGCTCATCGTACCGCCTGCACCAACACTCCTTCCCCTTCCTTGTTGGCAGAGGGATTACTCCCCACATCAGGACCTTGGGATTGGGCAAATCATAGCTACAGAAGTACCAGCCCTTAAAACACTTACTCCACTGTGGAGTTACTGAGACTTATGTTCTGTAAGGCCATTCCCATACGATAGGGCAAGACTGGCTACAATGGACTACTCCCTCCCGGCTCTCCCCAAAGCAGGATGCCAAAACAACAGAAGCTAGACAAGTTCCTCAAACAGTCCTGTCCATCTTCAGTAAAGGGGATCGGTATCGGTGACACCCCTTCTGCAGTGCGGGTTGGTGCCCTCACGCAGACCCGACAGTCCGAAGCATTGGTGTGGCTCACACACTCGTACACCATCCATAGGAATGTACTGTAGGATCTCACACTGACCACTGTCATCACCACTGCTGCCAGCATACACCGCTTTACATTCTGTAATGTAGGGAGACACAAACTCGCTCCCTCTTGGTTACTGGCTGGATATTTAGACAGGCTATCACCTTTCCCCCAGTAACACCTCCCGTTGAGTATTCCCCGATCCATGTGCCACAGTCTCCCCTTGTTCTGGTGGTTGTGGGTGCTGCACCCAAATTTTCCCCAACTCCTCAGCCATCTCCGCTGCTTCCACCTTTGGAGGATCTGACACTGCCAAGTGCCAGGACCTTGGGGACCCTCCCGGGCCTGCTGACTGGGAGTTCAGGCCATCCACCATTTGCTGTGGCACACACAACCATTCCTGAAAGGTGAAGGTGGCAGTCAATAAGTTAATCTGTTGTTTGAACAGTCTGTTCCTGGGCTCGATCAGTGGATAGTCGGGAATGAGGAACACCCACTGAACGCCGGAATTCACAGCCCACTCCTGGACTTTGGCTCCTGTAAAATGTGAGCCACTGTCCAACTGGATCTCCCAGGGGACCCCATACATGGATGCAAGTGGCACAATCCTTCTATTGTGCTTTCCTGGTCAACATGGCTACATGGCATCACCACTAGGACCCCTAAATATGTGCCCACCTTTGTAAGCACATTATTTCTTGTGCTGTGGAGGCAGAGGCCCCACGTAATCTATTTGTCATATCTGAGCAGCCCCCATACCCTGATAGATGCATCCCGGGGCCCTGCTGGCCATCCCCTGGGCTTAACCAGAGGACAAGTAAGGCAGCTTGCAGGCACTATCCTGGCCTCATCAAACGTCAATGCCACCCTTGGGCTTCTGCCCATTCCTCCCCGCCACTCCAGATGCCCACACTTCTGGTGTACCCATACCACCAGGTCCTCAGGAAATGCTGTGGCCATGCTAATTCGTGCCACTTGATCAACAGCGGCCTCCTCCATATCCTGAGAGATGTGGAGTCGCCCGTGCACCTCTCAGTTTTGCCCATGCCACGGTGACACCCACACCGCCACGCTGTTAACCACTGCCCAGGAGTCGGTGTAGATCGTCACAGGCCCACCGCCTCCCGGAGCAACAGGATCGCAGCCACCATCTCAGCCATTGGCTACATCCCTCCCTTCTCGACCTGCATCCATGCAAGGTTTTGTCAAAAGCCTTGCCAAAGACCATGAGGACAACATCCATTGCCTTTCTTTCAACAATATTTCTGGTGACCTCCTCAAAAAACTTCTGTAAGATTGACTAGACACAACCTTTCAGGTACAAAGCCAAGTTGACTCTCCTTAACCAGGCCCTGACTTTGCAAATACTTATATATCAGGTCTCTTGGTGTATCATCCAATAATGCACCCACTACTGACATCAGACTTGCTGGCCTATAATATCCCATCTTATTCTTAGAATCTTTCTCGAACAATGAAAGAACATTGGCCATCCTCCAGTCTTCTGGCACCTCCCCCTAGGCTAAACATGTTTTAAATAGCTCTTCAAGGGCCCCTACTGTTTCAGGCCCTGGGTACATATCTACCCTTTCAATAGGGTCATTTCTCACTTCTCTCTCTCCAATGAGCATAGGCCTACTGGCCCAGCTTGCTCAACTTTTCTTCCCAAGAAACAACCTGGTGAATTTCCTCTGCATGTCCTCTAACACAAGTACGCCACTTCTTGAATATGGAGACCAAAACAGCATACACAACTCCAGGTACAGTCTCACCGGTGTCCTGTAACATGGCATACAGGTGTCCCCCACTTTTCGAATGTTCGCTTTATGAAACCTCACTGTTACAAAAGAACTACATTAGTACCCTGTTTTCGCTTTCAGAAGGTGTTTTCACTGTTACGAAGAAAGGCAGCGTGCGCCCCGAGCAGCCGCTCTCCCCGAGATTCGGAACAGCATTGCTGAAACACATTGCATTCAGCAGCCGTTAGCAAGATGAGTTCTAAGGTGTCGGAAAAGCCTGAAAGAACTCGTAAGGGTGTTACACTTAACGTAAAACTAGACATAATTAAGCGTTTCGATCGTGGTGAACGAAGCAAGGACAAAGTGAGTTTGGCTTGTGGAAGTTGACAAAGATGATGTTGAAGAGGTTTTGGCATCCCATGACCAAGAACTGATAGATGAAGAGCTGATGCAATTGGAAGAGGAAATGATAACAATCGAAACCGAATGCAGAAAGTGAAGCAACTGCGTGAGATTTTCGCTGCAATGATAAAGTACGACTTTAATTTTGAAAGGGTACGTAGATTTAGGGGATATTTGCAGGATGGTTTGAGTGCTTACAAACAACTGTATGATAGAAAAATGCGTGAGGCTCAGCAGTCAAACAAGCCTTCCACATCAGCCACATCAGGCGACGAACCTCGACCTTCGACATCGAGGCGGGCAGTCATAGGAGAAGATGAGCTGCCTGCCCTGATCGACGATGAGATGACACCCCCGTGTCCCACCACCCCAACACCCGGGCCCCGGACAGATACTGTACTGATTCACGAAGAACGCAGCAGTAGCCAGGAGGCACACAGCACATCTTTAAGAAAAAAGCTGAAATAAACATGCTAATTAATTAGGTGCCACCGACATGTAATTGTCGGCCCAAATCAGTGCCGATTTCCGATTGCATCGCCTCTGATCTGGGCCAACAATTACGTGTCGGCGGCACCTAATTAATTAGCATGTTTATTTCGGCTTTTTTCTTAACGATGTGCTGTGTGCCTCCCGGCTACTGCTGCGTTCTTCGCGGCAATGTATCGGGTCGGCAGCCTGGAGGGTGGGGGCCACTGCACCACCCAGCCTGCGACGACTCAGTCTAACACACCATCATCAGTATGCTAGGCGCTGTTTTCCCAATTCTGGTAAGTGATACTACACTGAACATACATTATTTCTACTTTATATAGGCTGTGTATTTTTTCATGTTATTTGGTAGATTTGGCAGCTTCATAGTTTAAAGGTTACTGGAGAGTGTGTTTATGCCAACAGTGCTTGCGTGAGGTTTTCTGCCGAGAGCACTTGCGTGAGATTTTCGCTATGGAGAACAGTTCAGTATTGATTGTGGAAAAGTATCTCTACTTTATATAGGCTGTGTATTTATCATACCATTCCTGCTTTTACTATATGTTACTGTTATTTTAGGTTTTATGTGTTATTTGGCATGATTTGGTAAGTTATTTTTGGGTCTGCGAACGCTCACAAGATTTTCCCATATAAACAAATGGTAATTGCTTCTTCGCTTTACGACATTTCGGCTTACAAACCGTTTCATTGGAACGCTCTACCTTCGGATGGCGGGGGAAACCCATACAAACTTTGCCATTATAAAAGCCAACATTCCATGAAACTTACTAACTACTTCTTGTATCAGCATGCCAACCCATAGTGTCTCGCACACTCAGGCATCCAAATCCTCTTGATCTCACTCCATGCAAATAATTATTCAGTTTTTCATTCTTCCTACCAAAAAGGATGACTTCAAGTTTTCTATCATAGTCATCTGCCTCTTCTTGATTCCTGCTTGATGAAGATAACGTTGGACACCATCAATGAATTTTTGCCCTTTGGAGAATCATTAAAATGGCAATGCCCAGTCAATTTGCTGGTTGCGCGGGAAATAGGGCTGACCTCAAATTAACACTAAACTTTCTCTGAGGCATTTCTTCAGGATTAACAATGACTTGTTTCACTCTAATTCCAGAAGATCTGGAGCAGCTGATGAGGACAACGTGGGACCCACAATTGCTGCCACAGATACAGTGTGACTGGACTGACGTGTTGATAGTTGGGTGATGGACAACTTGGAAAGAATGAACCCATTCTCCCATTTAAGGTGGATTTTGCATGCTTCCAAAAAGGGATGCAAGGTGCAATGTATATGCTGTTGACTCATTTTGAGTCATTGCAATGTGTTCCTCCATTCTCTTTTACCATCATCCAGCTGCTGTCTTAAGGGAAAAAGGCATAATTTTTTTATTTAATTAATTATTTATTATCTATCTATCTAATTATCTGTCTGTCTATTTATTGATTTATTTATGTATCTATTTGTTTGTTTGTTTATTTAGCTAGCTAACTAGCAACACAGCATGGTGGGCTCTTCTGGCCCTACAAGCCTCGTTCCCCCCCCCCCCAGCAACCCCCAACAAACCCTAGTAACTTTAACCTAATCATGGGACAATTTATAATGACTGATCAACCATCTCTGGGGCATGGGAGGAAACCAGAGGACCTGGGGATGATTCACACATTCCGCGGGGAGGACACATAGAGACTCCTTTCAGAACGGCACCGGAATTGAACACCGAGCGCAGGAACACCCCGAGCTGTGATGACATCACACTCACCACTACACTGCCGTGGCACAGTGCTGGATGTTCAGCCCGTCTGTAGCTATGACAGCAGAAGGCATTTGGGATGAGGGACAGAATATTAGAAAGGGGCAGTTAGGTGGGTGAGGATCCTGGCTTCTTTGACAGTCTTCCTCCCGAGTCTCCTCCTCTCCAGGGGATTTAGAGTGCCCACATTCACCCTCCACTGGTAAGGAGCTGCTGTTTCTGCCTCTAAGGATGCCCTCAGAGTATGCAAAAAAATGCTTTTTGGTTGATATGGATGCCACACCAGTGAGCTGAGAGTGTGAAACTCGCAGTCTTCTAAATGTGTGAGGTGACGATGATGGATGTTAGCCAAGAGTAACTGAGTTTTAGAACCGGTTGGTATGTAACTGACAGAGCTATGGTATATGAAGCAGTTATTGAAGCACTAGAGACAGTGAGATATGCTTCATGTTTCTGGAGTCTTCAGTTGAAGGTATTACCTGCCATAGCTATCTCTTAAGCCTGTAGCTAGGCATCCTTCAGGTGCCCTATATATGAAAATAGCTTCCATGTCTCTCTTCGTCTACCACTTCCATCAAAGCCTGTGCCACAGAATCAAAGCCACATCATCTGTTGTGCTGTGCCATGAATCTACAGAGAGGCAATTACCTCCACAATGATTCCCATCTGCTGCAAGTGCTGCCCACTCACCCTTACAATGTCCAGGCTGGTTTTGGGCTTTTCAAGCCAGCTTGAGCTGGTTCCAGCCTCTTCCAAAACTGGATGTTCTGCTGAACAGTTCATGCTGGCTGACTTGGTGAACCATTATTTTAAGAAGTCAGCACCACCTGGATTCAATCATCCAACTGATCAGACTCACCGTCCTTCCTCACAACGATTACCCCTGTTTTGGGGGACACTCCCATCCACAGTACAAGCCCCACAAATACCTTAACACAACAATCCAATTTTTGATACTGATCGGAGAGATGAAATTGTGACTGATATTTCCAGAGTTCTGAATATCAAGGAACTTCCTGCTCACTAAAATCACTTGAGAAATAAATGTTGAATTGCTAGGTTTTTGACTTCAGATAAAATTGGGATATAATTGATGCTTTGCTAATTGTACGTTTTTTAATGTATAATTTTCATTTGCCTTTTAGAAATACACCAAAGCAATTATCACACAGTTTTGCTTTTACACATTTGAATTTGAGCAAGAAAGGTTATTCTACAGAGCAGATTAACTCTTCTGCCATGTAATGACATCTACTTCACTGAGGTGTTGGCATAAATTCAGTGCTGGAGGGCAAATCTTCCAACCAGCTATATTGATCCCTCTGGCACAAAATGTACAAGCAGATGCCAGGAAATCAGGTGAGGAATTCTCCTTGCCAGATTCTGACTAGATCATTGCAGTAATAAAGTCATCGGGAAATTTCATTTAATTATTATTAGTGATGATAATGACATGCTAGCAAGTGTTGGCATAATTCCTTAATTCACTCAAGGGCAGAAGGTGCCAAATGTGCACTTTGCCTGCATAAAATCATTGCTGAGGTTAGGCACGTAATAAACCTTCAGTATGTGAGCTGTTGAAAGGTGACATTGAATGTGTCAGGGGTATTGTGTTTTTGAGAAATAGATTGTAAATTCTGATTTTGTCTCATCTAATTCGAGGTATTTTTGGAACAAAATTTTTAAGCACGAGTAAATTTCAATATATGGGGCATCAGTTGAATTTTTGAATGGAAGAATGCTGCAAGAGTAAGGCTGGGATGAAAGTTGGGTAACTCAGATTCAGAGCAGCTATGATCTAATCCGGGGGAATAGAATGCAGAAGGACCTACTCCTGTTCATGCATACGTTTTTAACCGGAGCCCTGCACCTCTATGTCTAGAGATCACATGTATCTGTATCTCCAGCCCCAGGTCCATCTCTCTACCCCTTACTTAGTTGGTGGCTTGGGTGGGAATGGATAGTCACAACCTTGGCGATGCCTGTGTAAGTGCCATTCAGAACCATTACAGGATTGAAGGTTTGTGCCACAGCTCATCCCAGTTCCTGCAGACAACAAGTGCAGCTGCCTTGATGTGTAGGTACAGTAACTGCAGACTAATCAGTTAATACTCTTCACTTTGCACATGGCCCAAAAGCTGCTGGGATTGTGCAGTGCTGCAGATTAAGAGGATAATATATTTAAGGATAGGGGAACAGAAGCAGGTTGTTCAGTCTGTTTCTTCACTGAGCTGATCATAGCTGATTTGTATCTGTTGCAAACCTCAATGATATCCTGGCTTAACAAAAGCTACCAATATAGTCATGCAAATTTTTCACTGATTCACATCTGTACACATCTTTTGGAAAATGTCCTGCCTTCTTGATCTCATTCCCAACCAGAGCAAAGAGTTTATCTGTGTTTATTCTATGAAAGTCTTTATTTATGTTAGATCACATATATATGATTTCTCAACATTCTTCATAAACATCCATCATCAGAGATCCCCACCACCCAGGTCATGCTCTCTTCTCTCTGCAACCATCAGGAAGAAGGTACAAGAGCCTCAGGACTCACACCATCAGGTTCAACAGCAGTTACTACCCCTCAACCATTAGGCTCTTGAACTCATCAGCAGTTGAACGGGGCACGACTGCGCAAGCGCGCATAAGTCGGACCGTGAGGCTGCGGGAGTGTTCAAAAGAGAGCAGATTAATGGAGCGGGCAACGTTGTAGCGGGCAATGGAGTAGAGGGAGACAGAGTAGGAAGGCTTTGGTTCCTGAGGCTTCAGCGAGCAGAGGCTGAGCAAGAGCTTCACTCCAAGTGAGGTAAGGCCGGGTAAGTTCCTTTAATAAATCTAATTACCTTAAGAGTAGGTAATGGAGGCAGCAGTTAGGGCAGTCGTATGCTCCGTTTTCGGTATGTGGGAAGTCAGGGCGAGCACAATCGTCCCTGATAACTACACCTGCGAAAGGTGCATCCACCTGCAGCTCCTGACAAACCGAGTTAGGGAACTGGAGCTGGAGCTGGATGAACTTTGGATCATTCGGGAGGCAGAGGCAGAAATAGTTACAGAGAGATAGTCACCCCTAAAGGTCAGGAGACAGGTGAAGGAAAGGGGAAAAGACAGAATGAGCAGAGCATCCCTGTGGCTGTTCCCCCCAATAATAAGTACATTGTTTTGGATACTGTTGATGGAGACGACCTACCAGGGACAAGTTGCAGTGGTTGCGTCTCTGGTACCGAGATGGGACCCTCAACTCAGAAGGG
Source organism: Mobula hypostoma (assembly GCF_963921235.1). Taxonomy (NCBI): domain Eukaryota; kingdom Metazoa; phylum Chordata; class Chondrichthyes; order Myliobatiformes; family Myliobatidae; genus Mobula; species Mobula hypostoma. The sequence continues at coordinate 110,234,647 of NC_086103.1, read as the reverse complement.
AAGGAGGGAAAAGAGGAGAGCAGTAGAGATAGGGGATTTGATAGTTAGGGGGACAGATAAGAGGTTTTGTGGAAGAGATCAAGAATCCCAGATGGTCTGTTGCCTCCCTGATGCCAAGGTCTGTGATATCTCAGATCGAGTTCTCGGTATTCTCAAGAGGGAGGGTGAGCAGCCGGATGTCGTGGTCCATGTAGAGACCAATGACATGAGTAGGAAGAGTGAGGAGGTCCTGAAGGATGAGTTTAGGGAGTTAGGCGCCAAGTTAAAGGACAGGACCTCCAGGACAGCAATCTCAGGATAGCTACCAGTGCCACGTGCAGGCGGGTTTAGAGATAGTAAGATAGTGCAGATCAACATGTGGCTGAAGACATGGTGCAGCAGGGAGGGCGTCAGATTTATAGATAATTGGGCAGTTTTCCAGGGAAGATGGGATCTGTTCCGGCAGGAAGGTCTACATCTGAACGGAAGGGAGACAAATATTCTTGCAGGTAGGTTTGCTAGAGAGGCTCCTGTGGATTTAAAGTAGATACGAGGGGGAGGGGAACCAGAGTGTAGGAACAGATGTAGGGGAGAAGGAAGAAAAAGAAAATAGTAAAGTTGTTTGCACCATTAGTGATAAACAGAGCAAGAGGTGGAAAATTTCTTAAATGCATTTATTTTAATGCTAGGAGCATTATAAGAAAGGTGAATGAGCTTAAAGCATGGATTGATACCTGGAAGTATGATGTGGTAGCTTTTAATGAAACATGATTACAGGAGGGGTGTAATTGGCAACAAAATATTCCTGGATTTAATTGCTTCAGGTGTGATAGAATCGGAGGGACAAGAAGTGGAAGTGTTGCATTGCTTGTCAGAGAAAATATTACAGCGGTGCTCTGGCAGGATAGATGAGAGAGCTCGTCTAGGGAGGCTATTTGGGTGGAATTGAGGAATGGGAAAGGTATAGTAACTCTTAGGGGGGTGTATTATAGACCACTAAATAGGGAGCAAGAATTGGAGGAGCAAATTTGTAAGGAGATAGCAGATACTTGTAGTAAGCACAAAGTTGTGATTGTGGGAGATTTTAATTTTCCATACATAGACTGGGAAGCCCATACTGTGAAAGGGATGGATGGTTTGGAGTTTATAAAATGTGTGCAGGATAGTTTTTTGCAGCTATACATTGAGGTACCAACGAGAGAAGGGGCAGTGTTGGATCTCCTGTTAGGGAATGAGATAGGTCAGGTGATGGAGGTTTGTGTTGGGGATCACTTCGGGTCCAGTGATCACAATGCCATTAGTTTCAATATAATTATGGAGAAGGATCGGTCTGGACCCAGGGTTGAGATTTTTGATTGGAGAAAGGCTAACTTTGAGGAGATGTGAAAGGACTTAGAAGGAATGGATTGGGACAATTTGTTTTATGGCAAGAATGTGATAGAGAAATGGAGGTCATTTAAAGGTGAAATTTTGAGAGTACAGAATCTTTATGTTCCTGTTAGGTTGAAAGGAACGGATAAAAGTTTGAGAGAGCCATGGTTTTCAAGGGATATTGGAAACTTGGTTCAGAAAAAGAGAGATATCTACAATAAGTATAAGCAGCATGGAGTAAATGAGGTGTTCGAGGAATATAAAGAATGTAAAAAGAACCTTAAGAAAGAAATTAGAAAAGCTAAAAGAAGATATGAGGTTGCTTTGGCAAATAAAGTGAAAATAAATACCAAGGGTTTCCACAGTTATATTAATAGCAAAAGGATAGTGAGGGATAAAATTGGTCCCTTGGAGAATCAGAGTGGATGGCTATGTGTGGAGCCAAAAGAGATGGGGGAGATTGTGAACAGTTTCTTTTCTTCCGTACTCACGAAGGAGAAGGATATTGAATTGTGTAAGATAAGGGAAACAGGTCAGGAAGTTATGGAAACTATGATGATTAAAGAAGAGGAAGTACTGGAGCTTTTAAGGAATATAAAAGTGGATGAATCTCCAGGTCCTGACAGAATATTCCCTAGGACCTTGAGGGAAGTTAGTGTGGAAATAGCAAGGGCTCTGACAGAAATATTTCAAATGTCGTTAGAAATGGGGATGGTGCCGGAGGATTGGCGTATTGCTCATGTTGTTCCATTGTTTAAAAAGGGTTCTAACAGTATACCTAGCAATTATCGGCCTGTGAGTTTGACGTCAGTGGTGGGTAAATTGATGGAAGGTATTCTTAGAGATGGTATATATACAAACATTTGTAATTATCTGGATAGACAGGGTCTGTTTAGGAACAGTCAACATGGATTTGTGCGTGGGACAAATTTTATTGAATTTTTTGAAGAGGTTACTAGAAAAGTTGACGAGGGTAAAGTGGTGGATGTTGTCTATATGGACTTCAGTAAGGCCTTTGATAAGATCCCACACGGAAGGTTGGTTAGGAAGGTTCAATCATTGGGTATTAATATTGAAGTAGTAAAATGGATTCATCAGTGGCTGGATGGGAGACGCCAGAGAGTAGTGGTGGATAACTGTTTGTCAGATTGGAGGCCAATGACTGGTGGTGTGCCTCAGGGTCCAATGTTATTTGTCACATACATTAATGATCTGGTTGATGGGGTGGTAAATTGGATGAGTAAGTATGCAGATGATACTAAGATAGGTGGAGTTGTGGATAATGAAGTAGGCTTTCAAAGCTTACAGAGAGATTTAGGCCAGTTAGAAGAGTGAGCTGAAAGATGGCAGATGGAGTTTAATGCTGATAAATGTGAGGTGCTACATTTTGGTAGGACTAAGCAAAATAGGACATACATGGTAAATGGTAGGACATTGAAGAATGCGGTAGAACAGAGAGATCTAGGAATAATAGTGCATAGTTCCCTGAAGGTGGAATCTCATGTAGATAGGGTGGTGAAGAAAGCTTTTGGTATGCTGGCCTTTATAAATCACAGCATTGAATATAGGAGTTGGGATGTAATGTTGAAATTGTACAAGGCATTGGTGAGGCTGAATTTGGAATATTGTGTACAGTTTTGGTCACTAAATTATAGGAAAGATGTCAACAAAATAGAGAGAGTACAGAGAAGATTTATTAGAATGTTACCTGGGTTTCATCACCTAAGTTACAGAGAAAGGTTGAACAAGTTGGGTCTTTATGCTTTGGAACGTAGAAGGTTGAGGGGGGACTTGATAGAGGTATTTAAAATTATGAGGGGGATAGATAGAGTTGATGTGGATAGGCTTTTTCCATTGAGAGTGGGGGAGATTCAAACAAGAGGACATGAGTTGAGAGTTAAAAAGGGCAAAAGTTTATAGGTAACATAAGGGGGAACTTCTTTACTCAGAGTGGTAGATGTGTGAAATGAGCTTCCAGCAGAAGTGGTTGAGGCAGGTTCGATGTTGTTGTGTAAAGTTAAATTGGACAGCTATATCGACAGGAAAGGAATGGAGGGTTATGGGCTGAGTGCAGGTTGGTGGGACTAGGTGAGAGTAAGAGTTCAGCACGGACTAGAAGGGCCGAGATGGCCTGTTTCCGTGCTGTAATTGTTATATGGTTAAAAAGCAATAACTACACTTAACTTCACTTGCCCCATCATTGAAATATTCTCTCAACCAATGGACACACTTTCAAGGGCTCTTAATCACAAGTTCTCATTATTTATTGCTATTTGTATTTGCATTTGCACATTTTGTTGTCTTCTGCACTCTGGTTGAACGCCCTAGTTGCACGGTCTTTCGTTGATCCTGTTATAATTACTATTCTATAGATTAGTTGACTATGCTCACGAAAATAAATCGCAGGGTTGCATATGTACTTTGATAATAAAATTTACTTTGAACTTTGAAATCAAGGGAACCTGCTGATATACTTGACTCTTTAAACCCTGATATTGTTCTGGGGAAATCATCCCACATTGTGATTCTTGTACAAGCAGCACTTTGCTGATTACATTTGTATATCGACTGAGAAACACACAGCCTATATGGAGTAGTATGTTTCAAAGGGTTTTAGAATGCTACACTTCCAGAACCGTCATTATCCCCTACACTGGACATCTGATAGGCCTGACCATGGGGGGGGGGGGGTGGTGTGCGTACAAAAAGGAAAACTTCCACATCTCTGGACAAAAAGGAAATCTGAGATCCTGTGTGCAGAGGAAGGATTTGGGATGGTATTGAGAACCTCGAGGTAGAGCACTGGGAGCAGACAGGGACTACGTTGTAGTGGGAAGAATGCAGCAACTCACAGACTACCTATCCGCTATCTGCTGCCCCATCTGAGGAAAGGACTGCATGGTTTCAGTATCCACAATATCTAGGACTGATAGACAAGGAAATCAGGGAGAATTGGAGAGTGATGTTGACACCAAGATTGGATCAGCCATGATGATATGGAATAACAGAGCCGATTGGTCCATTCCTGATCATGTGCTTGTGTTCTGATGCTCCCCTCATGAATGATTTTGTAGTGCTGAATGGCTAGGCTGCCAGAATATACTTAGTCTTCAAGCTGATATATTCTTGATAAATCAGGAAAATCAGGGATATGGAGAATGGCACGAGGAGTTGAGGCCGGAGGCAGATAAGCCCAGAATGGCAGGGCAGGCTAAAGGGGCCTCAATGCCTCCTCTTGCTCCTATGTGCTTGTACTTTTTTGAGAGATAGATAAATTGGGGCTTCAGCTGTATGACCTGGTGCTTCCCTTTCCACTGGCTGCAAGCACAGTCAGTCTTTGGTATCACAGTGACCACCATTCCATTCTCACACAGACCTTGTTCTAACTTGTGTAGGACTTTCACCATTTCCTGCTCGATAGATTGTGAACAGAACTAGAAATTCTCCAGCACTACAAACCAGCTGTCCAACCCAGATTCAATATAACGTATAGAAGTCTATGTTGTGCCAGACATAGCTGATAACTGCAAACACGAGGAAATCTGCAGATGCTGGAATTTCAAGCAACACACATTTTTAAAAAATGCTGGTGAATGCAACAGGCCAGGCAGCATCTCTAGGTAGAGGTAAAGTCGACGTTTCGGGCCGAGACCCTTTGTCAGGACTAACTAAAAGAAGAGATAGTAGGAGATTTGAAAGTGGGAGGGGGAGGGGGAGATCCGAAATGATAGGAGAAGACAGGAGGGGTGGGATGGAGCCAAGAGCTGGAAACTTGATTGGCAAAAAGGATATGAGAGGATCATGGGACGGGAGGCCGAGGGAAAAAGAAAAGGGGAGGGGGGAAGCCCAGAGGATGGGCAAGGAGTATAGTGAGAGGGACAGAGGGAGAAAAAGGAGAGAGAGAAAAAAAAACTAATAATAATAAATAAATAACGGATGGGGTACGCAGGGGAGGTGGGGTATTAACGGAAGTTAGAGAAGTCAATGTTCATGCCATCAGGTTGGAGGCTACCCAGGCGGAATATATGGTGTTGTTCCTCCAACCTGAGTGTAGCTTCATCTTTACAGTAGAGGAGGCCGTGGATAGACATGTCAGAATGGGAATGGGATGTGGAATTAAAATGTGTGGCCGCTGGGAGATCCTGCTTTCTCTGGCGGACAGAGCGTAGGTGTTCAGCGAAATGGTCTCCCAGTCTGCGTCGGGTCTCGCCAATATATAGACGGCCGCATCGGGAGCACTGGACATAGTATATCACCCCAGCCGACTCACAGGTGAAGTGTCGCCTCACCTGGTAGGACTGTCTGGGGCCCTGAAAGGTGGCGAGGGAGGAAGAGTAAGGGCAGGTGTAGCACTTGTTCCACTTACAGGGGTAAGTGTCGGGAGGGAAATCAGGGGGAAGGGATGGTGGGGGACAAATAGACAACGGAGTCGCGTAGGGAGCGATCCCTGCGGAAAGCAGAGAGAGGGGGAGGGAAAGATGTGCTTAGTGGTGGGATCTCGTTGGAGGTGGCGGAAGTTACAGAGAATTATATGTTGGACCCGGAGGCTGGTGGGGTGGTAGGTGAGGACAAGGGGAACCCTATTCCTAGTGGGATGGCGGGAGGATGGGGTGAGAGCAGATGTGCATGAAATGGGAGAGATGCGTTTGAGAGTAGAGTTGATGGTTATTTATTCCTCCATCCGTTATTTATTTTTTATTATTATTAGTTTTTTCTCTCTTTCTCTCTCTCTCCTTTTTCTCCCTCTGTCCCTCTCACTATACTCCTTGCTCATTCGCTGGGCTTCCCCCCTCCCCCTTTCTTTCTCCCTAGGCCTCCCGTCTGTCCCATGATCCTCTCATCCATTTTGCCAATCAACTTTCCAGCTCTTAGCTCCATCCCTCCCCCTCCTGTCTTCTCCTATCATTTTGGATCTCCCCCTCCCCCTCCCACTTTCAAATCTCTTACTAGCTCTTCTTTCAGCTAGTCCTGATGAAGGATCTCGGCCCGAAACGTCGACTGTACCTCTTCCTGTTGATGCTGCCTGGCCTGCTGTGTTCACCAGCATATTTATAGCTGATAACTGGATGGCCATATGGTGCACTCCTGCATCACAGCAGTGCACGCTAAAGAGCAAGGATGGTAATCAATAAGAAAATTAAATTCAGCCAGCCAAATGTATCTCTGTGACCATGCCATATTTAATGTTACATGGCATGAACAATGATTACAATGGCAGGTTGGTGCTGGGGTGCTGGGGATATGAGGAGGGAGGGAAAATTCCCAAATGTTATTGTTGTGGATGCTGGTGCCCTACTCTCTCAGCCACAAATATCACTGAAGAAGTTCCTCTGGAGAGTGACTTCTAGCAAACAATATTTAGTATGTTATCAGTAACCTTTCCTCGAGCATAATCTCAGAAAATGGCCATTTGCTAATGACTGCACTGCGCTTGTTTCAATTGTAATTCCTCGAAATAGACCCAGGCAAACATCAGGCATGTGGTGGTAATTGAGAAGTAACATTTATACCATGAGATAATGATAATCTGTAATGAAAAAGAGCCAAACTACATCCACTTGACTTTCAATTGCAGTAGCTTTTTCGGGTCTCAAGTAATCAATAACCTGAGGCTACCATTGACCAGCAACTCAACTGGATCAGCTTTATAAACCTTGTGTCTCATCAATGTCAGAGGTTGCTGTGGTATCTCAACCTCCAATTCACCTTTTTGCAAGAATGCCCCAATTTTTACATTAACATTCCTAAAGCTCCCTTAGTTTATTCTATTGCTCTTTTGGGAGCACCTCTGAAACCTTTCATGTTATTCTTGCCTCTTCCAATATTTATCCATCTGTTCTATCAGAATTGTCAAGGTTATTTTAAATCTGTTTTTTTTATTTGTTTCTTTGTTAATTTATTTATGTTTGGATAAGCTTGTTTATTGAGTTTATATTTGCTTCTTTGTCTCTCAGCGTTTCTCCATTAAAGGCGCTCTGTTTTCCTTCCTGTAAAATTTTGACAAACATCCTTATCTCAACTGTTTCCTATCCTTTTTAAGATAGAAATTACATTCTCAAGCTCCATGAGAGTAGAAGGTTCACAACGGTTTTGTGAATGTACAAAAATGTCATGCTTTATGAGCAAGGAAGCAATTTTAGTAAGAGAACTGAAAACAATTCCAACCAACATCTTTTAAACCTGAACAAATCGGATAAAACTGAAGACATCTTAGATAATTACACTTGGATTACAGGATTGTTTACATGCTTCTTCACACCATGGCAAACTGATTAAAATATTTGTGTCAAATTCCAAGCTAAGTTATTTTAAGATCAGATCTTATCATCAATTCTTCATGCATCCCTGCACCCAACAAATGTTCACCTTACATGAAGGCAAGTTCATTGTGAATTTGTTTAACACCACTTAACTACAATACATGTTTTGTTCTCATCCAAAAAGCAAACTTTGATTTATTATTCCATTTCAAAACAAGATGTTAAGTTTACAAGAATACAGATTAGAGCTTTTGATTACACTGAATTTTGTTTGCAAAATATTTGCTATCTATACATGCCCTTATAGAACCAGCAACACTGGCATTTGATGTTAACGAGATTAGAACAGTCTGCTCACACTCATGTTGTCTGGTTTCCAATTTTTAGGACTTAATCAACCATAACCAGAAAAGAGATTGAATTGTAATGTCAGCAACAGCTTTGCAAGTAGCATTCTTCACCCAGTGTCAAGAGGCAACTGACTTAAATCTCAACACACACTTCAGCACAAAGATTTCGGCTGATATTTCAGTGCAATGTCAAAGGTATTGTTTTCCAGGGGATATTTTCAAACAACATCTTGTCCTTTCCCTTGGAAGGAAGTCTGGGAGATGTTCCTGCTGATTTGATTCATGTTCATCCTCTCTCAACTACCACTGAAACAGACTTGGCTAGAAATGTTCCTGCACAGCATTACGTCTCTATGCACCACACCAGTGAGGTTTATATAAAATCCGATCAGTAATTGAGAGCAGATCCTTACAGTTGATCAGACACTTCTACAAATTCAACCTGGGGTCAGCACATTTGATGTGCAAATGCATGAAGTCTTGGCATGTTTGCTCCTTCGTTATGTGCCGTGTCGTCGGACTCAGGCGATCATGGTCTTTCCGTGACCATGATCGTCCTTGGCAAATTTTTCTGCAGAAGTGGTTTGCTATTGCCTTCTGGGCAGTGTCTTTACAAGACGGGTGACCCCAAACATTATCAGTGCTCATCAGAGATTGTCTGCCTGGTGTGAGTGGTCACATATCCAGGATTGTGAAATGCAGTGTCGCAGTGGTTGGTCCGTGTCCGACAATGACAGGAGACATATGTGGGAGAGTTTTTAAAGTGTACTGGGGCAGTTCCACTCTCTCAACCTCAGAAGTCCAGGTCTAGTGGTACGAACAAGTGTCACAAACTGGGGTCTTCCTTAGTTGGAGTGGTTGACCATGACATCTGTGCCTCGTCATGCGCTTTGCTCTCCACAGAGTGTTGCAGAGCTGCCTTCCCGGTCGTTGGATCTCACTGTAGATCTCATCCACCCAGATTGCCAGAGCTGACTTCACATGCTGGGACAGACATGTCCCTGTCTCACCAGCTACCCTCACCTGGTTTAGGCAGCCTGTCAAAGCACCGTAGCAGAGTGTGGCTGCTGTCACGTGCAGACAGCTACTTGGAGCCACAGGTGAGAGCTGAGTGTCCGGTGGGGACCAAGGTGAGTGAGCTGCTCCTGAAGGGACATAACAAGCCCTCTTCACCAGAGGTGCTACCCCTCCCTGGACACCCCATGCACCCCTGATATGAACCGGCTGCCTAAACAACCATCTACTGCCGGCTTCCATGGCTTCATTGTGACCCTTATCAGGGGGCTAAGCAGGTGCCAAACCTTGCCCAAGGGTGAACTGCAGGCTAACGGAGGGAAGGAGTGTCTTACAGCTACTTTTGTGGAGATGCATCTCCACCTTGCTACCCAAATTGGGGTGTTGGTGTGGTCAGAAAAAATTACCCATATCTGGACATCATTTATGCAAACTCTTTTTCACATTTGAGACCCCCAAACAACAATGGTACTGGGACCAAGGCTCAAGGGTTAATTTTGACATATTTGTTATAGCTGTATGAGGTTCATTTTGGCTGCAGGCTGTATGATTTGTTCATGCCAAAAAGTAGAATTTGTATTTTCAGCAGAATGAACTCTGCTGTATCAGAGTTGGCAGCATACACACGGTGTAAACAAGTCTGAATAGTGAAGACTGCATCCCTGTCAATAATGTAATGAGTTTGTATTCCCCTTCCCAGCTGGGATCAAGATGTCAGGGAGCTACCTGTCCCCAGGGATGTCACGACGATGGGTGCAGTCAGCATCCAGCGATCAATCGGTAGTCGTCCAGATGGAGCCTACCATTTAGCACCTTGTGATGCCTCTCATCTGCCGATGACATGAGCTTTACAGCAGACCTCGATACAGACAGAATGGATTTTATTCTTCCTGAAATGGAAACAGATTTTAGTATAGCTTTGCTTCTAGTTAAGCAATATGTTAGGCATTTAAGCAGAGCTATCAAAAATGAATTACCTGAGGAGAATTCCACATAACCCTATATTTTTAAAGAGCTGAACCAGGATGAGGTATTTTTTCACTGCAGTGCTGCTGCACGTTTATTTGTCCAACCTGTTTTTTTTAATGCTGTCCTATCTTCAATTGAAAAAGTCTACAGTTAAATGGATGTTGGTGCTGGTTTTAACTCTAAACAGTTATATTTATCATGCTTGGTTTTAAAATTGAAGGTTTAATGTCTCTCATTTGTTCTCAATGTGAGTACAATAGAACAGCTGTTAGTCTGAGATTTTGTACTTCAATAAGTGAACGATAAAATACCTTCTGTTAGAACACAACTGGGTGGCTCAGTTGTGTACCGAATAGAGCCATCGTTTCACAGAGGTTGACCTTGCATGTTGTCTCTGTTCATTCTCCCTGTGACCACTTGGGTTTCCCACAGGAAATCTCCACTTTCCCCCCTCATCCCACAGACAAGCATGCTGAGTGGTCAATTGACCATTGTGCCTTATGAGTGATAGAATTTGGAAAGGGATGACGAGAATGTGTGGAGAATAATTGTGGCATTAATGTAGGATTAGAGTAAATGGTCAGTAGAGACTTAGTGGGCTGATGGGCCTGTTTCAATCTGTAACTATGATTCTTTGGTTCTCTAAGACTTAGACCTAACTTGGACAGTTGACCAACACACACAAAGTGCAGGAGGAACTCAGCAGGCCAGGCAGCATCTATGGAAAAAAGTACAGTCAACGTTTCGTGCTGAAACCCTTCGGCAGGACTGAAGAAGAAAGCTGAGGATTGACTTGAAATGTGGGGGGATGGGAGAGAGAAACTCCAGGCGATAGGTGAAACCTGGAGAGGGAGGGATGAAGCAAAGAGCTAGGAAGTTGACTGGTGAAAGAGACAGAAGGCTATGGAAGAAAAAGAAAGTGGGCGGGGGGGGGGTAGGAGCACCAGACAGAGGCAATAGGGGGCAAGGAGGCAACATGAGGGAGGGACAAGGGGATGGGAAATGGTGAAGAGGGGGAGGAGTAGAGGCATTACTGGAAGTTTGAGAAATCGATGTTCATGCCATCAGGTTGGAGGCTACCCAAACGGAATACAAGGTGTTGCTCCTCCAACCTAAGAGTGGCCTTATCCTGACAGTGGAGGAGGCCATGGATGGACATATCAGAAGTGGAATTAAAATGGATGGCCACTAGGAGATCCCGCTTGAGATGTGTTCCATTGTTAAAGAAGACTGATTTTACTAGTGTACAAAGCTCTAACTCCAAGTAGTTTTCCTGTAGTCCACAGCCATTGTCATCTGCTATCTCTAACTCCAAATCTGACCAGCCCCATCGTGAATGCGGCCATTTCTTTCCCTCTGCGAGTCTTCACAAACCACAAGTTACTTGATTTGTTCTTCAGCCCCTTCCTTTGCAGAACGTGTGGAAGACACCTTCTAGTAAGTACAACACCTGCACTCTGTGGTGTTTGCACTGGGGAATCACACTCAAAACTTTAACGTGCCTTTCACAGCACTGAACAACATCAAGCCCTCATCTGAAATTATCACATTGCTGCTTGCATGAGCTTGAAATACAGAAGATTTTGCCATGGCTCCTGTGTATTCAAAAATTGGAGCTGGGCTATCCTGAGATCACTGAGGACACTGCACAAGTCTTTATTATACAACGTAAGTGTGATAAGATGTTTTCACTACAGTTTTGAGATTCTCTTAATCCCACATTCAAATCAGCACAAATTGGTGTCTCAGAACAGAATCTGATGTGAGCCAGCTAATTAAGCTTACACAGCACATCGAAGTAGTTTCTCACAAAGGTTGATTATTAGCACATACTTTTACTAATGCTGCATCATCTTATCAGTGGCTGATCATGTTGTTGCAAAAGCAGTTGAGTGATTCATGTCATAGCTAGCAAGAACTTGTTTTTGTTTTAAAATAACATCTCAGTTTAATACAAAAACAGAAAAAGCATCTGAGGAGAGAGAGTCTGAATTATCCCAGATCTGGGAGCCACAGTAGCGTATCAGTTAGCGTGATGCTAATACAGTTTGTGTCTGTTACGTTTTCTAACTCCAAATCACAAAACTAATTTAAAGGAAAAGACTGAGTCCAAACTATGAACATAATTTAAGTGAGGTGCACACGTACCACGTGGTGGCATAATGACGTATGCCATTTACATACTTTTACAAATAACCTGCAATGCATTATGTAAACAAAGAATGCTTAATCAAACAATATATTTATAATATTACTCAAATATTACTAAAATATTATATACACAACACTCCTCCCTGTTTAGCTATAAACTCCAATTCAATATAAACAGTATACTATATAATACAACTACTATGCAGACAACTACAGCACAATAAATTTTAAATTGTCCCATTCAGGCATTAGGAATTAATCGCCGTGGTGGATTTCTTACTGTTGTGGGATAATGTCTCTCCTGACAAGGAGTTTAACTCTTCTTGGCAGGTGAGACTTGTGGCTGTGAAACAACCTCTGGTTCTGGGTCTCCTCCATGATGGCTGTAGGAGTTGGTGCTGGGATTGCAAGAAGTGGTTCTGACAGCTCTGGACACCTTTCTTCTCGTTCCTTGTTCTTCTTCTAGTTTGTGCATCTTCATCTTTGGAAGGTTCATTGAGTTCACTGGAATATTCCTTTATTAATCCTTCTACTGCTCACTCTACGATCTGACCTCTCCTCTTAGTTTCTTCATTCACACAACATCTGATAAAACCTCTGTTTTGTACCTCCATTAACTCCTTTCTTTTTGGTCTTCCAGTCGTCGGGCTGGGCTTTAGTCTTTGCATCTACTTTTACAAGCAGTTTTTTGTCTCTCACTTGAAGTTCATGCGATAACCTTCATGCATGCAGAATAGATTCTGTTTCTCTATACTCACAAAAGCCAAATGCTTGGAAATTTCCTGAAGCTCCTTAAACTCTTTTTCGGCTTAAAACCAAGCCTTGCTTTGCAAGTAGCTGCCTGAAAAACATATAAGAGGCTTTCTCAGATGTGTTATTTACCAAACCCGTTGTCGTTGGGCCAATGCTTTAGGATCCTCTGACAGTATGATCCTTCCTTGCACCAATTGTGACAAGAGTCCTTGACAACAGTGGTTTGGACCCAAATGCTGGAGTATCTGAAGCAAAGATCGAGACACAGGATCAAACTGGATCAAGAACTGAGCACAAAACAAATGCTAAACAAAAATCATTGGTAAGGCCTACGATTGAGCACTGTTCGGGTGTCTCTTAAATAATTCTTGTTGCCCAAAACACGATTATCAATTAACAGGAACATCCTAAGCCCTTAAAGAGGCCGTGCCAGCTATCCGTACTCCGTAGAGTTAGAGGGTTTAAATCTTGGAAGCTGGCATTGTTTGCGGCCTGTAACAGCCAACCTCGATGGCCCTGTTTGCTCAGAGAGATAGTGATGGTAATCATGGATGTGAGACAGATCCAGCACCCAGCACCTTTCCTCCAGTTCATTAGGTATCAGTGGACACATTGAACAATACGCAAGTCCAAAAGTCTTTTCACCATGAAGATCTATTCCCCAGGGGCTAAGGAGCTCATACAGACAGTTTTTAATTTAGATATATGGAAGTAGGATCTTTAGGGTCTTGTGGAGCTGCAAGGTATAAGCCACTGGGTTTACTTTCCTCAGGATGTCAAAGGGACCAATGAACTTGGGTGTCAACTTTCTATATTCCACTCGGAGAGGCAAATCGTGAGTGTACAGCCAGACCTGTTTCCCAAGCTGTAACGTGGGTCCTAGACTTCTCCTCTGGTTTGCTTTGATCTCTGCTCTCCAGCAGAGGCCAGCAAAATCTCTCTTGCCCTCATCCATTTCTCCTTTCAGTGTTGGACAAGATCTTCTGCTGCAGGGTCCCCAACCTTGGCTTCTTGTTCCGGAAAGAGAGGCAGAGGATAACCAAACTGGCACTCGAACAGTGGCATCCCATGTGCCAAGTGCTGTAAGATGTTGTGGGCAATCTCTACCCACATCAAATGGTCACACCACTCATCGTGTCTTTCCAAGGCCAAGCATCTCAAGGTACATTCTAAATCCTGGTTGGTCCTCTCCGTCTGGCCATTGGACTGCGGGTTAAACCCAGAGGAAAGGCTTGATGTTGCCCCTATCAGTTTACAGAATGCCTTACAGAAATGTGATGCGAATTGTGGACCGCGATCTGAGACAATGTCCATTGGGAGCCTGTGGATCCTGAAGACTTGTCCCAGGACTATCCTGGCCGTCTCCGTTGCAGAAGATAGGGTCTCCAAGGCAATGAACCGGAAGACTTTTGAAAACCAATCAACGACCATGATGACAGACTTCCCCTTGGATGAGGAAGACTCATAACAAAGTCCATGGAGATGTGTGCCCACGGTCTCTTCGGAATGGGTGGACGGTGGAGGAGCCCTTGAGGTCATGTACAGGGCTCCTTGTTCCAGGTGCAGACCTTGCATGCCTGCACATACTTCCAAACTTCTCTCATCATTGCGGGCCACCAATATCTCCTCTTGATAAACTCAAGTCTCCTGGGTATGTAGTCATTCTTGACGAATGTCCCCATTGCAGTACCTGGGACCAGACGGAACTTTGGACAAACAGCCAACCTGGAGGACCAGCCTCAGAAATCTCCCCTTGTACTTGGGCCTTGGGAACAAGAGCATCGATTCCCCAACAAATTGGCACGATCACCTTGGCTAAGGGAAACTAGTGGTAGGGTGCTGCTCCTCTCATTCCAGTTTGTCAAACTGGCAGGACAAGGCATCTGGCTTCTGATTCTTAGACCCCGGTTGATAGGCCAGGATGAAGTTAAACTGCTTAAAAAACAAAGACCATCTGGCCTGCCTGGAATTCAGCTTCTTAGCCTCCTGAATATAGGCCAGGCCCTTGTGGTCAGTACAATCAATAAAAGGGTCCTTGGCCCCCTCTAGCCAGTCACACCTTTCCTCCAAAGCTAACTTAACCATAAGAAGTTCCCGATTCCCGATGTCCTAGTTTCTTTCTGCCGGGGATAGCTGCCTGGAGAAGAATGCACACAGGTACAGTTTGTCGTCCAAAGGTGGTCATTGACACAATGTGACACCCACTCCAATGTCTGCGGCGTCTACCTCCACAATGAAGGGAAGGTCCGGGTTAGGAGAAACCAAGGTGGGAGCTGTAGTAAACCATTGTTTAAGCTCTGCAAAAGCAGCCTCCGCTTCAGTAGTTCAAATAAAAAAGCCTTCAGATTTCTTAGTTAGGGCCGTCAGCAGAGCTACCACCAAGCTGAAGTTCCTGATGAACTTCTGGTAGAAGTCAACAAACTCCAAGAATTGTTGGACTTGTTTGATATTGGATGAAGGCGGCCAGTCTCTGACTGCCTGGGTCTTGGCAGGGTCCCCTCTCTCTAATCCACAAATGGGTTATGCTGGGACAGCCAAGGGTAGCTGAGGATCAGGGGTATGAGTGGAGAGTCAGTGATGTAGAAACTAATGCCTTCCACATGATCCCCTATCCTCATCTGCAAAACCACAGTCTGTTACTGGATCTGCCTGGTACATAGCGGTTGGCTGTCCAAGACAATTGCAGGCATGGACTGGCTCAACTCTCTCAGCAGTATTAGATTATTAGATTATGAGGACACGCAGTCCTCTTTTATTGTCATTTAGTAATGCATGCATTAAGAAATGATAGAATGTTCCTCCAGAATGATATCACAGAAACACAAGACAAACCAAGACTAAAAAAACTGACAAAAACCACATTATTATAACATATAGTTACAACAGTGCAAAGCAATATCGTAATTTGATAGAACAGACCATGGACACGGTAAAAAAAAGGTCTCAAAGTCTCTCAAAAGTCCCAGCATCTCATGCAGACGGATGAAGGGAGAAACTCTCCCTGCCATGAGCTTCCAGCGCTGCAAACTTGCCGATGCAGCATCCTGGAAGCACCCAACCACAGCCGACTCTTGAGTCCATTTGAAAACTTCGAGCCTCCAACCAGCCCTCCGACACTGAGCACCGAGCACCATCTCTGCCGAGCGCTTCGACCCCGGCCCCAGCAACAGGCAATAGGCAAAGCCAAGGATTTGGGGTCTTCCCCTCCGGAGATTCTCCATTGCACAGTAGCAGCGGCAGTGAAGCGGGCATTTCAGAAGTTTCTCCAGATGTTCCTCCGTGCTTCTCACATCTGTCTCCATCAAATCAGAATTGTGCACGGTTCCTATTTAACAAATATGATATCAATTCGGAGCGGCTGCACACCCTGCATCGCGCCACCATCTTCTCCTCCCCTCCTATGTCAAACCGATCGGCGGTTTCTAAATCCAGAAAGTTACCCGCTGCCCCCGAGTCCACAAAAGCCCTCACTTGCATGAAGTTTTTGTCCCCAAGCGACCTCCACCTTCAGCACAAAACCAGAATCCAGGGGATTAGGCGAGGCTGCTACTGTCACAGTCCTCCTGACACTGGACCATCTTAGCAGTTCCCCAAGTGGCTGTAGCTTCGCTCATTCGGCCCTCAGGTGGCCTGCTTCCCTGCAGTAAAAGCATCAACCTTGACTCCAACACCGGGACTTCTCATCAGCAGAGAGTCTAGTGCAGCCAGCCTGCACGGATTCGACAGGATCCTAAGCAGGAGATGGGCTGGTCATGGTCCAAGTTCAGAGAGTGGAACTACGATGCGTTGAGTCCTGGCTTGGACTAGCCCTCTTCAGCCTCTTGATGTAGTCCCACTTACACTCTCCCAGACGATTATCAAGACAAATGGATTGGTCGATCAGAACCTCTAAGTCCTCGCTGGTTCTCCCAAGGTGAGGGCATCCTTCCATTCATCTCGGAGTTGGTGGCGGTATAGTATGGTCAAGACTACCCTGTTCCAGCCACTCTGTTGGACCAAACTTTGAAGTAAACTGTATATTTCTAAGTCAAATGCACTCAGCAAAATCAGCTATTCCGTTTACTTTAAAACACTGCTCAATCTGTTCAGTATACAAAATCCGATTATTTGTTCTGTAATGGAACAAGTCTATCTTTCTGATAGGGTCAGCCATTTCTGCTTTTATTTTATGATTATTATCACCCGGTACCCACTGTTTATGAACCCATGAATTCTTCTGTTTTTAGACTCCATCATGTCTTCCCTTCCAAAGAACATGTACTGCTCCAAAGAGAAAAACGTGCTTTCTTTTTGCTCGACTGTTTCTTGCTATGCTCTTTTTTACTTCAGCTCAGATTTTAACTGCAGACACTTGCTCTTTGAAGAATTCCACAGAAAAATTCTGCGCCTGAAATTTATCACCAACTCTCCCTTCTACCTTACTGTTGCTGCCTTTGTATCTATTTTTTACATGATTTGCTGAAAGGTATCGAAAACTTAAATGACATTACTTAGCCAGCTGAAGGCATGAATTTTTACTTTGCATATTCCAAATTGAGTTTCACCACAAGGCCAATGACAATGAATTGCATATTGGAATTGCTGAAGATAAGTGGGTTTATCTAAGAAGAAAAAATATGCAGTGATAAATGGTCTCCTGAACTAGCCACACGTTCATTTTTTGCCCAGATTATTAAATGTTTGAAATAATTATCTAAATACACTTAATAGAGGTCACTAGCCTTATTGAATCATACATAAAAACACAGGAATGTGCAAAAAAATGATGAATCAGGTGAGCCAAGCTCATCCCAATGAGTTTATTTTACATTAATTTATGCAGAGATGACAAGAGATTGGAAGAACTTGTTCAGGATTTATCCTGGAAGGAAAATACTCCTATTTATTTTTTACTTTATTTGGACAGTTACACTGCAGAATGGTTCCTTCCATCCTTTTGATCTGCATCATCCTGCAACCCCCCTCTTTCATTAATTTAGCCACCTCTGTCTCTTGCAGTGCAGTCTCAAAGAGATTATTAGAGACAGTCTCACTGTAGGCAGTGTAATTGTCAAGTTAATATGCAAGGCTATGACCTTGTAAATTAGATAAAGGATTCTGAGTAACATCAGCAATGTTCAAGGCAATGTGGTGTTCAGATCTTATCACCAATTCTTTAATGAATCATTACAGATGCCTCCAAAGATTTCAAAATGTCCCATGATGAATGTGAATATATGTCAAGTTCCTGTAATGTTCTCAAAATACCCATTATTAGAGCCATACCCTTAATAGAGTCATTAGACTCTATAATGAGTCAACCTATAGCTGGGGAAGTGATGACCCCTTCCTGTTATTCAGCTGTGAAATCCATCTTATGTCAAATAAATCAAACCAGTCTTTAATTTTTTACAATACATACATCTATTTTAAATTTTGTTCATTTTGTCTGCTTCCTTATTAATAAAATTATTCTCTTCCAAAGTTGTTACTCTTAGGTTTCCACTCAAGAAAGTGTCATTGTGGGGGCTAAATACCAAAGAGAGCCCAACTAAAGCTTCAGAGCTTGGGGAAATTGGATTGATTTGATTGAATGAGAGGAATAATCTGAATCTTCATCATGTTCTGTATATGAATATTAAGTGTCATTTAATGCAGCTCAGTATCCTGTGACATGAGAAAGGCATGCTGCATGAAATAAACCATTATTTCATGAGGATTCTCTCTGGGATGTACTACAGAAAGTTGTTAGAACGTTTCAAGACATGAAGAAGTCAAAATCAGAATCGGGTTTAATATGACTTGTGTATGTCGTGAAATTTGATGTTTTGTGGGAGCAGTGCATTGCAATATATAACAATAAAAAGCTATAAATTCTAAGATATATATATATATATATATATATATATATATATATATAAATCTATATCTATCCTGACTGGCTACATTACTGCCTGGTGTGGGAATTGTACTTCTCTCAATCGCAGGACTCTGCAGAGAGTGGTGTGAACAGCCCAGCACATCTGTAGATGTGAACTTCCCACTATTCAGGACATTTACAAAGACAGATGTGTAAAAAGGGTCCGAAGGATCATTAGGGACCCGAGTCACCCCAACCACAAACTGTTGCAGCTGCTATCATCCGGGAAACAGTACCCCAGCATAAAAGCCAGGACCAACAGGCTCCAGGACAGCTTCTTCCACCAGGCCATCAGACTGCTTAATTCATGCCAACGCAATTGTATTTCGAAGCTATACTGACTGTCCTGTTGTACATACTATTTATTATAAATTGCACATTTAGACAAAGATGTAACATAAAGATTTTTACTTCTCATGTATATGAAGGATGTAAGTAATAAAGTCAATTCTATATATATAAAGAAGTACTGCAAAAAGAGAGCAAAAAAAGAAAAAAATTAGTAGTGTGTGTTATCTTTGTTATATATAAAAGTTAAACTTGCAGAGGTAAAAAACACTAGAACTATTTTATTTACAGATTTACAGAATGGCCTCAGCTCAGCAACATTTTAGTCCCTACCTCCAGCCCGCCAAAAGCATGTGTGTGTCCTGTCACCAATGTCACTTCCTGTTCCAGGTGAGCCACCCGCATTGCCCACTGGGAACTAGTTCTTTATTATGAACAGACATAATGACAGAATGTAGTGTACATGGGTTTCATTAACAATTCATTATCAAAATCTAATGGCAGAGGGGAAGAAGCTGTTTCTGAAATGTTGAGTGGTTGACTTCAGGATTCTGTACCTCTTCCTTGATTATAGCAATGAGAAGAAGATATGTTCTGAGTGATGAGAGTCCTTGATGACGGATGCCACTATTTTGAGGCATCGTCTTTTGAAGATGTCCTCAGTGCTGGGGAGGCTGGTGCCCATGATGGAGCTGGCTGAATTTACAACTTTCCGTAGCTTTTTCCAATCCTGGGCAGTGGCCCGTCCATACCAGACAGTGATACAATCAGTTAGAATGCTCTCCATGGTACGTCTGTAGAAATGGGCGAGTGTCTTTGGTGACATACCAAGTCTCCTTAAACTCCTAATGAAATATAACCACTGCCGTGCCTTCTTTGTAATTGCATCAATATGTTGGTCCCAGGATAGATCTTCAGCGGTGTTAACACCCCAGCAGAGCCACACCAAATCGAGTTCCTTGTCCAGACAGTGTTTGACATCCTGCCCAGTGCATCTATCCTTTCTAGCTGGCAGTAGGTTGATGCCCCAGACTGTTGGTTGGGTTCCAGGAGCACATCCTGAGCTGCTGCCTGAAAGCTCTTGGAGAGGGCTGATGCCGCTGGAGACATGACCGAGTACTGAAGACCCTCGTGGAAGCAATCTGCTCAAGAATCGGTAACCGCAAACGAGCTCAACCCTGCAGTCACACCATCACCTTTGTGAGAGCTGGAGAGCAACCAGAAGCAAGAGTAAAACCACCCACAGGGATTCTAGCACCCGCTCATGACTGACTTGGAGAAACAAATGAAGTTCTCACAGCACATCGTCAAGACCAACCTGAGACCAGATATCCTGCTGGTCTCAGAGTGTGGAGGATTCTGTGTCTGTATTGCTTAATGCCTGGATCAGCCGGAAATCCTGGTGTTGCCCTTTAGCCTGCTGCTGTGGATATACGATTAGTGGTGTTGCCCCCTAGCTTGCAGCTGTACACTACGAGGCTACGTGACTTTGGTGTTTCTCCCCTCTAGCTTGCTTAGAACAATACCAAATATGGAAATGTTGAACAAACCACACCTAGAATTAACCATAAAGAGGGTGTGTGTACTGATTGTAAGCAGACTTGTTTCTCTCTGGAGGGACAGCGCACGGTGTCATGTAAATAAAGAGTCTCCTAATGAACAGCTGGGCCTGAGTGTTGTGTGGAAAAGGCAGCAAAGCACCTCATCCTGCTGGAGCTGAGACTGCCGAGGGAGGAGCGTCTAGAGCAGGCCCATGAGAGGAAGCTTGCTAGATATGAGGAACCGGTCAGCGAGTGTCGAAGGCAGGCTGGAAGGCAAAGTGATGCCAGTTGCAGTGTGCTGCCAGGGCTTCGCTGGACAATCTCTTCACAGAGCCTGCAGCACGTTGGGTATTACCGGTACAAAGAGGCAGAGGGCCATCAGCAGCATCGCCGAGGTAACAGAAAAAGCCTCAAGATGGCTCTGGATAAAGAGAGTGAGTCCATGGGGATCTGCAGCACATGCCTCCTGAACACAAGTCACGGCTTGATCAGCCACTGCTGGGTCCCTGGGTGAGGGTGCCTGATGTTGAGAGACCCACAACACCCAATGACACTCAATCAATGATGTGATCAGAGCATCATGAGATGTATCCTTCAAACCACCTGGGATCTTGAAACCACTCACCATTTCCACTGCTGATCCCTCAATGAGGACTCGACTTTCCCTTCCAGAAGTCCACAATCAACCACTTGGTCTTACTGATGTTGAATGCAAGGTTCTTGTTGCAGCATCACTCAATCAGCTGATCTATCTCACTCCTGTATGCCTCTTTGACACCAGACAAGAAGTTGCTTCATGAGTTAGAGATCTGCTCATTTGTATTATACTCCATCTGCCAAGCACGAGTTTGTGCATTATTGATTAGAATCAGATGTGTGAAAACCTTCAGGCCCTCTCCAGGTTATGACTTATTGACACTTTGTATGTTTGAATGAGTGGGATGGACAGGGATGGATTTGCAGGCTGCTGCAGGGCTGCAGGTTCGGCTGGGTAGGAACAGAGCATTTCCAGATGCCTTCTCTCCCCACCTCATCTCCAAGACACAGCAAACAGAGATCTCCCCCTCCCCCTCTCAAATCTCTTACTAGCTCTTCCTTCAGTTAGTCCTGACGAAGGGTCTTGGCCCGAAACGCCGACTGTACCTCTTCCTAGAGATGCTGCCTGGCCTGCTGCGTTCACCAGCAACTTTGATGTGTGTTGCCAGAGTAAAATGTCGCAGAGCAGAACCGGTTCGACCCTTGCATCCAGTCCCGACACCTTGCCTTTTCATTACATCTGCCCTGGCATTTTAATTGTCCAAGTACCGGATCGTCCCCCAAACTCAGGCCTGGGCCCTGCTGCAGCGATATGCTCTGGGCCACTTCCAGCCCACACCCAACCTTTCCAAATCAGTGGACGGGCTTCAAAACAGCTCCACTTCAGCTTTTCTTCACTTCTCTCGCTCCAACTATGTCTCCAATTCTGACTCTGACTCCGACTCCAGCTTTTCCTGGAACACACCTCGACCTAGCTCCAACTCTATCTAGAACCCGTATGCCTTCGCACTCGGATCAGCCTCGCCTTTGCTCACCTCTTCATTGTTAGCGGTGATCGTTTACCATAAATTTCCACATAAAAAGTGTTATTAATAGAGTATTTTGTCAAATTTCTTGCTTTGTGAACCGCCAGTAAGCTGTCGCCCACGTTCAGTAGTGACATCTTAAACCACAAGACTCATTTGAAGATGGCACAGGAAAAAGACAAAGATATTAAAATGAAATAAATTTTACAACATGTACATTGGGTGTGAGTTTTTGACTCTGCATACATAAATACATTCTTGCCAGACTGACCAGATGCAGGTATATTGAATTTCAGAATAAATGGAAATTTCTATTTGAAAAAGTATAATTATTTTGCCAAAGATATTAAAACTGCCACACTACAGCTCACAACAACCGGGTAACTTAATGGCACATAATTTAAAATATTTAGAATGATGCGTTTAGAAGTAACACTTCATTGATCTTCAATTCCGTTCTGTTGTCTTTTACTATATAACAAAGACTATATAGACTGTATTCATTACAGTTGTGAAATGTTTTATTTCAGACAATTTATTTATTAAGGTTAGAGGCAAGGAAAATGCAAGACTCCGGTGTTCAGTGAATTCATATTTCTAATCTTTACCACAAGTATTCTGAGGAATGCAGGGATAAAAGGTATAAAAGTTTGTAGGCTATTTTCATGAGTAGAGTTAATAATATTAAAGGAAAAAGAGTCACAAACACAGTTGCTGGAAATCTGAAATTAAAGAAAATGCAGGCAAGGCCCAGGAAAAATAACCATCATCTATGGAGAGAGAACATTTTAATTACATAGAACTGAACAAGGACTGGGAAGCAAAGTACTATGGTTTCAGTAGGGTTTTGGTTTCTTTCTTTCTGCTCTTTACACCAGCAGAGAGACCAGCTGCTCTTAACTAACTTTCCAGCAACCTTACCTACTCAATACCACTTGGTGTCATATCCTGTCCTGGTCTCCACTGCAACACTGGTATTCCTTCGTTTTCTCCACCCCTCTTATTTCTCTCCAAGTTTAAAAAAGTCTGTTTTATTTGTTTACTTTATTTAATGACACAGCACAGTACAGGCCCCTTCTGGCCCTTCGAGTCACACCGCCCAATAACCCCTGACAATCCTGATTTAACCATAACGTCATTACGGGACAATTTACATTGACTAATTATCCTACCCTGTCCATTTTTGGTCTGTGGGAGGAAACCAGAGCACCCAGGGAAAACCCATGCGTTTCCCAGGGAGGACGTACAGAGACTCCTTACAGAGGATGGCGGAATTGAACTCCGAACTCCAATGCTCGGAGTTGTAATAGCATCACGCCAGCTAGGCGCCCAACAACCTCTACTGTTTCCCAATTATGATGAATGGCCATGATCCTAAAACATTGATGAGGTGTTTTTAAAGATGTTTCTATATTTATTCTTTCAAAGCACCATGTGGTTTTAACCTCATGCATTAATCTTCTTTCTCTGCTCCAAGGAAAAGAACCCTAGTTTTTTCACTCCATTCAGGGTAGTTGTAATTCCTCAACTCTTCCAGAAAGATTTGTCTGTTAGTTCTTCAAGTCCATCACATTCTGCCAAAGGCCAATAGCCACAATGGAAAACAGTTTTTTAAGTGCACCAAGATTATATCTTAGATAAATTACTTATCTTAGATAAATTAGACAACATAGACTGTTGTCTTTGTATACGTAACTATATTCATTACAGTTGTGAAATGTTTTATTTCAGACAATTTATTTATTAAGGTTAGAGGCGAGGAACATGCAAGACTCCGGTGTTCAGTGAATTCATATTTCTAATCTTTACCACAAGTATTCTGAGGAATTAAGGTATAAAAGTTTGTAGGCTATTTTCATGAGTAGAGCTAACAATATTAAAGGAAAAAGAGTCACAAACACAGTTGCTAGTTAGCAACTTAAAATGCCATGAAAATTATCTGAAAACACTGGGGAACCAGACATGTCCCCATAGGTAAAAATAATAGTGTAAATAACTCGTGCTCAAAAACCAAAAGAACTGAGCAAATTAGACTTAAAGAAAATAGTTCTCATGAGAACAAGGACCAGCATCAAACTTAGCTCAAGGTAAGAAAAGTTACTTGCAGAACAGCCACAAGAAGGTTGGAGAAGGTGTTGGTGGAAAGTCATGGCAGTAAGAGCAGCTTACTTTCAGCTATATTAGAAATCAGTTGGACTACAGTTATTAAAAGCTTTCTCCAGGAAAATTCAGCTGCACAAGCTTTTATACAACTCCAGTTTTCTTCAGGTCCTGAGTTAACAATACTGTGTGATCTTAAAACTATTAAATACAATCACAGTCAGCAATTGGCTTGGTGAAAAGATTTCTGAAACAAATTAGATCTATGTTGCATGTGCACTCAAATAAATAGGATTTGTGTACTAAAGCCACAACACCCCACTCCTCCCACCTTCACACCTTGTGATTAACAATACTAAGGATTTCAGGCAGCCCTGGATGAGCTGGGGACTGAGCCTGCTCCTGGTAAACGGCAAATGTCATTAGATCTATATGAAAATAATATTATACACCTGAATCACACTGATATGATATGCCAGGACATCTTGCATTCTCATAGGGCAAACCTGTTGAGCCTGAGAAAGATCTGACTATTATTAGC